>NC_136974.1:290000-295000 GCF_032717465.1 Coenobita brevimanus
TAACAGATGAGAATACAAGCCTCATTCTGTCTTTCCCTCCCTGTATCTATCGAGCTTTAGTGAATTATATCTATCGAACTGCTGTGATATATATTCTGTTTTTTCTTGCCTGGTGTGGATATTCTTTACAAGGTTTCAACATTTGCAACATTGATTCGTCCAAAACTAATGTTCATTTTGCCACAGCACCCTCTTGTATCGCACTGCAAGGCCGGACTACCATTTGTCATTGCAATCATCAGCCAGTGCAACTTCCATTATAGTCACCACCATCACCATCACCCCCTCTCACCACCACCACCACCACCACCATCACCGCTACCATAATTCCGTCCACCACTTTCATTATCCCCGCCACCACCACCATCATCACCCCCCCTCCTGTCACCACCACCACCACCCCAGTTGCCACCATCACTTTCCGTTACCGTACCACCACAAAACCATCACTGTCAGCTTAACTACCACCACCACCACCATCATCGTCCTACCACCACCACCACCACCACCACCACCCTTCCCTACCACCACCACCATACCACCACCACCACCACCACTACCACCACCATCACCCTTCCCTACCACCATCGCCACCACCACCACTACCACCACCATCACCCTTCCCTACCACCATCACCATCACCACCACCACCACCAGCACAGCTACACACACCGCTTCCTCCATTACTCTCGCCACCACACCAATAACGTTGCCACCACCACTTCGTGTCCATTCGTCTCTTTCATTACTACTACCACCGCCGCTGACGAGGAGCCTACACGTGGTGGCGTTGTGTACCCTGGGTGGAGCGAGGCAGCTGCGGCGTCCACCCAGGAGCCAAAATCCCCTAATTTCCCTGCACCTTGCTGTGGGGAAAGACTCTGGTTCGATCCTGGCGAGGCGCTGTTCACCACGAGAGGGCGCCGGTTCCCTACACGGTGTATATGTGTTATCCGAAAGACGCACTCACAGAAGAAGGTGCTTACCTGTGGTCGACGGGTCTGCTCGCCCAGATAGACCGGGGTAAAGCAGCATTACGACAGTCACTGCTACCACCACATCCATCCCTGTCACCACCACCACCACAACAACAGTAACAATCATCCAGCGCGTCCTAATCACAACCACAATCCTCACCACCACAAGAACAATCCTCACACTCTCCACCACCACCACCACCATCACAATCCTCACCACCACCATCATGACCCTCACCTCCACCACCACCACCATCACCACCACCATCATAGTCCTCGCCACCACTATCACGACCCTCACCTTCATCACCACCACCCTCACCACCACCACCACCACCACAACCAGGTTCCATCTCACCACCATTGCAAGCCCTGATCTTCTCCAGCACTAGCACCATTCACCACCAGCATCATCACTCTCTCCATCACTTAATCACCACCACTGGCCAACAGACCCTGCTTCCCCCTCCACCATTACAGGTCTCTTTAGTATGGACGATAAATTACCCGAGAGAGAGAGAGAGAGAGAGAGAGAGAGAGAGAGAGAGCGTTCCTGGGAAAACCTTGTCATCCATATATATTTTTTTTAAGACACGTTTAAGATAGAATTTACTCTCTCTCTCTCTCTCTCTCTCTCTGCAAAAACATTTAAAATAACGTACAAACCGATACTGGCCAGCCGTATCCCAAAATAAATCGCTGAGGAGAGGGTGTTAGGGAGCTTCATTAATATCCCTGTGTACGTCATTCCTCTTCCTTAGCGATTTTTTTTTTGGATATGGTTGGGTAGCTAATATCCTTTTGTACGTTGTTCATGCAGAGAATGGTGATATTGGAAGGATTTGTGTAACAGAAGAGGGCAGTAAAGTGTAATAAGCTAAATAAATCGCTTAGGGAAAGGTGTTAGGGAGCTTCCTCAGCCGACGAGAATAGCCAGAAAGAGAATAGAATGAGTGTTGATGAGAGTTTGACTCCACCCGGTCTAGAAGAGTATGTGTGGATAGTGTCAGCGGCTATGAGAGAGAGAGAGAGAGAGAGAGAGAGAAAGGCTTTAATTCCACCCAGTTTAGAAGAGCATATGAGGATAGTTTCAGCAATTATAAGAGAGAGAGAGGGGGGGGAGGCTTTGATTCCACCCGGTTTAGAAGAGCATTTGAGGATAATTTCAGCATTTAGGAGAGGATAATTCCAGCACTCTATTCCAACCCACGCCAGACGATTTTCTTCAGCTGAAAGTGGGCCACAGGAGCCTGAAAGTGTTTAGAAAATAAAATAAATCGCCAGTCGAAATATGTCACGGATTTTTTTTTTTTTTTCTGTTTTCCATGCAATATTGGCTGATGCATTTTTTTTTTACATTTCTTCAATCTATTTCTTTATTTTCTTTTTTCTTGTTTTTTTCGCCTCCATTGATAGTTCTTCGTTCATATATATATTTTTTTGGTTTTGATTTTTGGCGTTTTTTTATATATTTTTTTTCGTTTCTTGGTCGTACGTGTTATATACATTTTTGATTTCGGGGAGAGATTGAGTTTTTTTAGTTTCTCTCTCTCTCTCTCTCTCTCTCTCTCTCTCTCTCTCTCTCTCTCTCTCTCTCTCTCTCTCTCTCTCTCTCTCATCTTCCATCCTCTTTCCGTCTTACTTTTTTCTTTTTCTTATATTGTTTGATTTTTATTCACACACACACACACACACACACACACACACACACACACACACACACACACACACACACACACACACACAGGAGTATTTTCGGTACATGTATTTTTACTTTAATTCTATGTGTGGATGGTGTATATTCAGTATAAGTATTTCTAGCTTAATCCTATGAGTGGATGGTATATTTTCAGTATATGTATTTCTAGCTTTTTCAGTATATGTATTTCTAGCTTAATCCTGTGAGTGGATGGTGTATATTCAGTATATTTATTTATAGCTTAATCCTGTGAGTGGATGGTGTATATTCAGTATATGTATTTCTAGCTTAATCATATATGTGGATGGTGCATGTGTATTTCTGGCATAATCCTGTGAGTGGATGGTGTATATTTAGTATATTTATTTCTAGCTTAATCCTGTGAGTGGATGGTGTAGATTCAGTATGTGTATTTCTAGCTTAATCATATATGTGGATGGTGCATGTGTATTTCTGGCATAATCCTGTGAGTGGATGGTGTATATTTAGTATATGTATTTCTAGCATAATCATATGAGTGGATGGTGTATTTTCAGTATGTATATTTCTTCCAGGTGTGTATGCACTGGAGCCACGGTGGTCTGGTGGGTAACGAATTCGCCTCACACACTGCGATGCCCTGAGCCCGGGTTCAAATCCAGTCTTGGCGGACATTTAAGGCGAGTGTTGCTATAGTCAGTTCACCTGCACCTGACAGAACATGATATTCGTTCGGCATTAGTTATTAGAATGAGTCTCCTTGGTTACTAGTCAAATCACCCCTCCAGTTTATGCGTGGCCGACTGATGATTGAAAGGGATTAGGGATCTTCGTTAGGTCAGAGAGAGAGAGAGAGAGAGAGAGAGAGACACTATACGATATGTTCGTCAGTATCTAACAAACTTATTATTATTATTATTGTTATTATTATTATTACTACTACTACTACTACTACTACTACTACTACTACTACTATTACTACTACTGCTACTACTTCCACTACCACTACCACTGCTACAACAACAACTACTACTACTACTACTATAGATAGATAGATAGATAGATAGATAGATACTCGTATAAAATGAGTCAGAGAAAAATGGTGGTTGGAATTTGAGACACAACGCAATCCCAGTCGCCAAAATAAAAGGATCCCAGTAATAAATGAAACTTGATTCGCCACAATTTTCTCACCTGGATCTGATGGCATATTCACCTGGCATTTTATTAATTGGTTTTCCCCTTAGTAAAAAAAAATAACGATTAAAAAATTATAAGATGCAAAAATATGACTAGAAAAATTATCAATCAGAGAGAGACCCGTGTGTGTTTGTTTTGCGTGGTGGTGTTAGGGGAGAGGGTGTTTGTGGCTGGTTGTGTGGTTGTGGTGATGTGGTGTGGTGGTGTGTTGTGGTAGTGTTGGTGTGGTGGTGGTGTGGTTGTGGTAGTGTTGGTGTGGTGTTGTGGTAGTGATGCTGGTGTGGTAGTGTTGGTGTGGTGGTGTTGTTGTGGTAGTGTTGGTGTGGTGGTGTGGTTTTGGTAGTGTTGGTGGTGTGGTGTGGTAGTGATGGTGTGTGGTGTGGTTGTGGTAGTGGTGGTGTTGTTATGGTAGTGGTGGTGTGGTGTGGTAGTGATGGTGTGTGATGTGGTTGTGGTAGTGGTGGTGTGGTTGTGGTTGTGGTGGTGTGCTGATAGTGGTGTTAGTGTCAGTAAAGAGATCAGATTTACTCATATTCCTTCCCTCTTATTCCCACCCATCCTTCTCTCTCCTTTTCCTCCTCTTGTTTTCCTCCCTCTCCTCCCCTTTCTCCCTCCCTCCCTCCTTCCCTGTCTCCTCTTCAATATTTCCTTCCTCTCTCTCTCCCTCTCCCTCTCGTATCTGCCTACCTACCAACTCACCTCTCTATCTACCTGTCTACCTATGTATATATGTATTCAATCTATCCATCCATCCATCCATCTATCCATCCATCTGTCTAGCAATCAGTCAGTCACTCAGTCAGTCGATCGATCCATCCATCCATCCATCCACCTATCCATCCATCCATCCATCCATCCATCTATCCATCTATCTATCTATCTGTCTGCACCTGTAATAACCTGTGTAGTAATTCATCGTCTCGCCCCAGGTCAGTATGTCAAGGGAGTTTGGTGTCTATTGCTGCCCTCCCCCTAGACGATAGACCAAATAATAGATAGCCTAGGGAGAGAGAGACTCGGGGGAAGAGGAGGAGGAGGAGGAGGAAGAGGAGGAGGAAGAGGAGGAGGAAGAGGAAGAGGAGGAGGAGGAGGAGGAAGAATATAAACATAATCTATCCTCTTGACAAACAGACTAATATTAATA
>NC_136974.1:297500-300000 GCF_032717465.1 Coenobita brevimanus
GAAGAAGGATGAGAAGTGGAGGATGTGGATGTGAGTGGATGAGGAGGTGAAGGATGTGGATGTATGGATGAGGAGGTGAGGGAGGTGGATGTGGATGGATGAGGAGGTGGATGTCGAAGGATGAGGAGGTGAAGGATGTGGATGTATGGATGTGGATGTGAAAGGATGAGGAGGTGGAGAATGTGGATGTGGATGTGAGGATGAGGATGTGGAGTAGATGAGGATGTGGATGTGAGGATGAGGAGGTGAAGGATGAATATGTGAGGATGAGGAGGTGAAGGATGTGGATGTGAGGATGAGGAGGTGAAGGATGAATATGTGAGGATGAGGAAGTGAAGGATGTGGATGTGAGGATGAGGTGAAAGTTGCGCATTTGGGAGGATGAGGAGGTGTGTGTGTGTGTGTGTGTGTGTGTGTGTGTGTGTGTGTGTGTGTGTGTGTGTGTGTGTGTGTGTGTGTGTGTGTGTGAATCAGTAGCATGACTGTAGAGAGAGAGTGAAACCAGTCATTCATGTAAAACCACTGAAAAGAGTGAAGGTACACTATGTAGGTAAGTATAGCAGATAGTGTGAATATAGTGTGTGGAAGAAAATATTGTAAAATCAGGTAGTGTAGGGTGTAGGTAGGGTGTGTGTAGAGGGTGTGGTTCAAGTGTGACTATCGGTGTATAAGTGTGTGTAGACGAGAAACCGAAAGAGCAAGGAGTAGAAGTGATGGGAAGGTCTGGCAGTGTACCTCTTTGCTCTTGCCTCCTTGAATGGCCGCTGGATGCTCGCCTGGAAGAGAGAGAGAGATGCGTTAGAGAGAGAGAGAGAGAGAGAGAGAGGGAGAATTAATGAAGCATACAGTGTGTCACAAGAACTCTCGCTTCCACACAAACATCCAGCCACTTCTTCAAACACCCATCAACTTTTGCTTGACACGTAGCACCATCACAAACACCATACACCATATTTCCCCTGTTCATCATATTTTCCCCTATTCACTATACTTTCCCCCGGTCACCATACCCACAGAGCAGCTCCCATATCACCACCCATATCCCAGGCGTGTCCACATCCCAGTCTCTCCCATTTCCACATTCATGAGAGCTATAAATATTAAACAGCTGCCGTCATTTTGAGTCCTCTACTAGCTGTCTCTTTCTGCAAATATTTTCACCTCACGTCCCCTATTATTATTCACCACTATCTATTTGTTTGTCTATCTATCGATCTGTCTATCCGTCTATATTTCTGTCTATCCACCCTTCCATCCATCCATCCATCTATCTGTCTGTCTATCTGTTGCCAGACACCTTAAACCTGTAAGGAGTGACCACAGACATTTCGCCTCCATGTCGCCCTGTTCTCTGCCATTTGTCTGCCCGTCCTCCAACTCACACCCCCTCTCTCCCATATATCTCCGCTCCAACCCTCCATCTCATCCTTGATCTCCCTCTCTTCCTTTCCCCCTCCATCTCACTCACATACTCTCCCAGTCAGTCTTTCATTCCCCATCCTCTCCACATGGCCAAACCATCACAAAGTATTTCTCGTAACACTCAGTCACATCCACACCACAATGCTCGTCTATATCCTGTTCATTTTGTCTGTCTGTCTGTCTGTTATTGCTGGTATTCTCGTCGGTTAAGGAGGCTCCCTAATACCTTTTCCTAAGCGATTCATTTTGCTTCATACGCCTAACTGTCCTACCGTGTTATATAAATCCATCCGATATCGCCATTCTCCGCATAAGTAACGTACAAAAGGATAATAACCAGCCGTATCCAAAACTAAATCGCTAAAGAAGAGGTGTCAGGAAGCTTCTTTACCTGTCAAGAATACGGGTTTTAGCATAACTTCAATCGCAAATCATTCGTTTCCACCATAATCCTCAATTTTATCCTTCCAACGGGGTCTACGTTTCGCTTCTGTACGTCAGTGGTAGTGACTACATACCCTGCTAATCTTTTTTGCCCTAATTACCCCTTTCTACTTAATTAGGCCTACCCCTGCATCTTAACAACTGCACCTAGCAAACTTAATCTACAGCATTACTTTGGGCAGTATTCTTGTGTGGTTAGGAAGCTTACTAACACCTCTTCCTTACCGGTTTATTCTTGATTCTTCTCCGTTACTATATCTACTGAGGTTATGAAGCTTACTAACACCTCCTCCTTACCGATTTATTTTTTATTCTGCTCCGTTCCTATATTCTTGTGTGGTTAGGAAGATAGTGTGCTAAATGTACTGCTGTGCTAAAATGTACTAAAGAATGTAATTTTAGGGCCAAGAATTACATTTGTACAGGGTGGAAGAGAGAAAATATAATACTGACAATAACAAAGGGAATATGGAAATGGCTCTCTCTCTCTCTCTCTCTCTCTCTCTCTCTCTCTCTCTCTCTCTCTCTCTCTCATTTTGGTAAACTTCCACACACCATGAATAAGAAGGTCAGCACAAGGAATAGATAGATTCTTTGTGTGTGTGTGTGTGTGTGTGTGTGTGTGTGTGTGTGT
>NC_136974.1:310000-317500 GCF_032717465.1 Coenobita brevimanus
CCTCCGCACCTGAGCTCTTTTTTTTTTTTTTTTTTTTTTTTTCCCTACGAGTCAGGAATGAGTGGGTCAGGCCACGCGTGTCTCACTGTTCATAATAACATGCTTCCCTGCCTCTATGCTGGTGCCAGGAGTAGCCACACCATCACCAGCTGTCACGCATACACCACACCATCACCACCTGTCACGCATACACCACATTGTCAGCAACTGTCACGCATACACCACATTGTCACCACCTGTCACGCATACACCACACCATCACCACCTGTCACGCATACACCACACACCTGTCACGCATACACCACACCATCACCACCTGTCACGCATACACCACATTGTCACCAGCTGTCACGCATACACCACACCGTCACCAGCTGTCACGCATACACCACACCGTCACCACCTGTCACGCATACACCACACCGTCACCACCTGTCACGCATACACCACATTGTCACCAGCTGTCACGCATACACCACATTGCCACCACCTGTCACGCATACACCACACCATCACCAGCTGTCACGCATACACCACACCATCACCACCTGTCACGCATGCACCACATTGTCACCACCTGTCACGCATACACCACACCATCACCACCTGTCACGCATACACCACATTGTCACCAGCTGTTACACATACACCACATTGCCACCAGCTGTCACGCATACACCACACCGTCACCAGCTGTCACGCATACACCACACCGTCACCAGCTGTCACACATACACCACATTGCCACCAGCTGTCACGCATACACCACACCGTCACCAGCTGTCACGCATACACCACACCGTCACCACCTGTCACGCATACACCACACCGTCACCAGCTGTCACGCATACACCACACCGTCACCAGCTGTCACGCATACACCACATTGCCACCAGCTGTCACACATACACCACACCGTCACCAGCTGTCACGCATACACCACACCGTCACCAGCTGTCACGCATACACCACACCATCACCAGCTGTCACGCATACACCACATTGTCACCAGCTGTCACACATACACCACACCGTCACCAGCTGTCACGCATACACCACACCGTCACCAGCTGTCACGCATACACCACACCGTCACCAGCTGTCACACATACACCACATTGCCACCAGCTGTCACGCATACACCACACCGTCACCAGCTGTCACGCATACACCACACCGTCACCAGCTGTCACGCATACACCACACCGTCACCAGCTGTCACGCATACACCACACCGTCACCAGCTGTCACGCATACACCCTCCTTCATACACACAGCTTTTGACTTCTATTTTCTCACCAAAACGTGATATTCCCGTAACTTCCGATAATTCTTCTTGGTCCGCTGATTGTCCTCGTCGTTTTAGTGATCATTTTGTTATTATCATTATTATTATCATTATTATTATTATTATTATTATTATTATTACTACTACTACTACTGTTTCTATTATTATTATTATTATTATTACTATCATCATCATCATCAGTTCCCCACATATTCAGATATAAAATCACTCCAGTGCCATAACACCTTTCTTAAGAACGTAAGGTAATCGCTAAGAAATTCTCAAGATAATTTCCGTCTTACGCCAAAATTGAACGCCAAAAACACGACGCCAAAAGAGTGGTTCCAAGCAATTTAAAAACAACGTGAAATTAAATGAAAAATGATAGGAGTCTTTTTTTTCATTTTTTGGTCTTATAAAGATAATAGCGAAAAATAGGGTAACACACACACACACACACACACACACACACACACACACACACACCCTTCCCGTTCACCCACCAGTATGTGTGTGTGTTTGTGTGTGTGTGTGTGTGTGTGTGTGTGTGTGTTTTATTCAGTTTAGTACAGACTGCAAATAGGAGAGCTAAGTGTGTGTGTGTGTGTGTGTGTGTGTGTGTGTGTGTGTGTGTGTGTGTGTTTTATCCACTTTAGTAGAGACTTTCCAAATAGAAGAGCTAAGTGTGTGTGTGTGTGTGTGTGTGTGTGTGTGTGTGTGTGTGTGTGTGTGTGTGAGAGAGAGAGAGAGAGAGAGAGAGAGAGAGAGACGTAATTGTGCTGTAAGGGGTTAAGTCAGTTTGGCGTGCCCTTTGTCCCTCGTGATGGACGCCAAAATCGGCAACGGAAAAACGCGAAAAAAAAGGCGAACAAAAAAAAGCTGTGAAGGGTTAAGTAATGGTGCTTTGTCCCTAGTCTCTCTCTCTCTCTCTCTCTCTCTCTCTCACACACACACACACACACACACGCGTGGCCAGATATTCCTTTGTTTTTCATTTAATTCGCGCACGCCAATCATTTCCGCGAATCTGTAAATCCGCGAGACACGAATAGGTAATGATATGACCCCCTGTGTTGATTGTAGGGTGTGTGTGTGTGTGTGTGTGTGTGTGTGTGTGTGTGTGTGTGTGTGTGTGTGTAAGCTATGTGTATGTATTGTGTGTATGTAAGTATGTGTGTGTACAATGTTTGACTTATTCGTCCACGTGTACATATGTGTCGTGCAAGTATGTATGCGAGTGTATGTGCACTGTGTCGGAGTTATTCGTTCATGTGTATGTATGTATGTATGTATGTGTGTGTGTACGTGTTGTGTGAGGGTGAGAGAGGCTTGGTGTGTTTCTCCGGCCATAGATGATTGTGATGTGCGGGACGGAGGGAAGTGACGGACATGCCCTGAGTGTGACGCAGACGCGGTGAGTTAGTAGGCTATATAACTCTGATCTCAGCACGGAAGGGGGTCAGATGGATGGGAGAAGGAGGAGATGCAGACCGAGAATGAGGAGAAGGAGACCTCAGTATGTGGTTTAAATCAGGGGGTTGGTTTAGGTTTATTGCTGACTGTATGCCACTCAGGGGCGAGCGAGGCGGGTCTCCAAGTGTTCGGATAATGGCTTCTTGTCTATTATCAGTCCATCGACGCAAGATAGATAGATAGAAAGATTACATACACAGATAGATAGATATGGATTGATAGATTGATAGATAGATAGGTGGGTAGATACAGATAGATAGATATAGATAAATAGATAGATAGATAAATAGATAAATAAAGCCTTACTCCACTTCATATGACCCAATACTCCAATAATTGCTTCTTATCTAAGTGTGCTCTTATCAGTCGCGTCTTTTAATCAGCTTTCCACCCGCGTTAGATAAGCGATATCAAGTTAATGTTTCGCATATCATAACACTATTATTATTATTATTATTATTATTATTATTGACGTATTATTATTATTATCATTATTTTTGTCATTATTATTGTTAGTAGTAGTAGTGGTAGTAGTAGTAGTAGTATTACTGTTATTATTATTATTATTTTTATTATTATTATTATTATTATTAAAAGAGGTCTGGATGATGATGATGATGAATTGATCGTCATGTCTGTCTGTCTGTCTGTCTATCTGTCTGTGTATGTATCTGTCTGTCTCTCTATCTCTTTTCTGTCTATCTATCTATCCATCTATCCATCTGTTTATTTACCCATCGAATATGTCTGTCTGTCTGTATGTATGTATGCATATCTTCCCGTCCTATCTGTCTCCTTCTATCAACCTATCATCTGTCTATCCATCAACTGTATCTATCTATCTGCTATATCAGTCACTCTATCTATCAATCGGTCTGTCTACCTATATCTATTTGTCTTTCTATCTCTACCATATATACCTATCTATCTGTCTATCTACCTGTCTTACTGTCTGTGTCTGTCTACCTATCTATCTGTCTATCTATCAGTCAGTCAATCCTTCTCTCTATCTCTCTTATACCTCTTCCATCACTATCAGTCTTTAAATCACTATCTATCCTATCCATCCTTCTATCTATCGTCATTTATCTATCGCAACCAGACCTCTAAAGCACCTGGGAACGTAGCGGTGGTGGCGTGTGAGTGGAGAGATAGGAGAGATAAGAAGTGCTGGCGAGAATACTTTTGCTTATATCGCTGTGAATATCAGGAAACTTTACTTGGCGCTCTTTCTCTGCCTCTGTCTGTCTGTCTCTCTCTCTCTCTCTCTCTCTCTCTCTCTCTCTCTCTCTCTCTCTCTCTCTCTCTCTCTCTCAGGAACACGAAAAACCGTAAAAAAAGACAAATATCTCGGTCTCTCTCACGCGATTATGTTAAAACTCCTAATTACTTGATACTCCTTCGTGTTGCTGTCCCTTTCACTTATTCTGAGGGGGAGAGAGAGAGAGAGAGAGAGAGATGAAATAAGCTGTGGCAAGGAATAAATCTGAAATAACTTGATATTCAGTCACCTAGATAGATAAATAGATAGATAGATAGATAGATAGAGAGAGAGAGAGAGAGAATCAAATAAGCTGTTAAAAGGAATAAATTTGGCATAACCTGGTATTAAGTCAGGTAGAGAGAGAGAGAGAGAGAGAGAGAGAGAGAGAGAGATGAAGTAAGTTGATATAAAGAATAGACCTTGCACAGTTGAACATTCAGATACGTACATACTTATATACATACATACATACATACATAGGAAGGTAGGTAAGGAGATTTATAAATAGGCAGAAAGGTAAGTAGACAGGTAGGTAGGTTAAGAGAGAGAGAGAGAGAGAGAGAGAGAGAGAGGGAGAGAGTAAAAATATGAGATAATTGCCTGTATTACGCCAAAGCGACTGCAACGATAAAGAATATTCCTGTAAAATACGTGTCACATTTAACAAAGGACTCTCTCTCTCTCTCTCTCTCTCTCTCTCTCTCTCTCTCTCTCTCTCTCTCTCTTTCACTCTCTCTCTCTCTCTCTCTCTCACTGACGTATGGGTCACGGGCCTTATGGAGGAGGGAGGGGGGGAGGGGAAGTGGTACTGCTGGTGTGGGTGTTGGGGGGGAGGGGTCAGAGCTAGGAGTTAGTCATATAGGAGCTCCCTAACACCTCTTCCTTAGCGATTTATTCCTGGATATGGCTGGTTAGTATCCTTCCGTATGTTGGCAATGCAGACTGTGGCGATATTAGAATGACTGTAACAAGGACATTTAGGAGTAATAAGCAAAATAAGTCGCATAGGAAAAGGTGTTAGGGAGCAGTTGAGAGTCATAGGAGCCAGAGTGGAGTACAGTACACTCCATTACATTACACTATTGTACAGATAATTTTTTTTTTCAATGTACCGTATGTAATTGCGGAGTTTTGGATATCTCAAACTTGCATATAAATAATGTATATGATTGTGGATGAATTGATTTGACGGATGATGGCGAAATTTGTGGGTGTGGGTGGGTGGGGGAGTGGGTGTGCATGGGTGTGGGTGTGGAGGGGATGGATGTGTGGTGTTGGGGGATGGGGCGTTTGTGTGTGTGTGTGTGTGTGTGTGTGTGTGTGTGTGTTTAGGGGGGATGGGGCGTTTGTGTGTGTGTGCGCGTATGTGTGTAGGGGGGATGGGAGCATTTGTTTGTGTGTGAGTTTGTGTGTGTGTGTGTGTGTGTGTGTGTGTGTGTGTGTGTGTGTGTGTGTGTATGTATGTGTAATTAGGCATCTGTTTTCTCTCTCATTCATCTATTATTCTCTCGTATAAAAAGAATGAAAGGAAGAAAGACAGACAGAAAGGAAAGAAGGAAGGAAGAATAGAAGAAGGAAAGAATGAAAGGACAAGAAGAAAGGCAAAAGAAAGCAAGAAAATGAGAGAAAATAAAAGAGAAATTAATGAAGGACTCGAAAAACTACGCTAAGACAAGAGAAAGACGCTACGTATATCTCAGCGTCTTGGAAAACGTCTTGAAGATCGAAGTGGCTCTTTAGGTGATTGGTTTAGGTATCAAGGAGACGGAGGGATGTAAGGGCTAGATCTCCACGCTTATTTATCGCGGAGACACGGGATATAAATGAGAGAGAGAGAGAGAGAGAGAGAGAGACAGAGACAGACAGACAGACAGAGAGACAGAGACAGACAGACAGACACAGACAGAAAAACATCCACCTTTCACCACCTTCACTTACCTACTACGTGCAACCTGAGACAGAGAGAGACAGACAGAGAGAGACAGACAGACAGAAAAATATCCATTACCTTTCACCACCTTCACTTACCTACAACGTGCAACCTGAGACAGAGAGAGACAGACAGACAGACACAGACAGAAAAATATCCATTACCTTTCACCACCTTACTTACCTACTACGTGCAACCTGAAGGCTTTTGACATCTTCGGTTCGGTAGACACCTGACACTCGTACGTGCCCGAATCGGAGAGCTGCGCCGATGCAATGCGTAGCGTCCAGTCCTTAGAGCCTTCGGAATGCAGGGCCGTGAAGCGATCGTCCGTCGTGTACGTGAAAAGCCCGACCGTAAGCACGTGCATGTCCTTCTTCCGAATCCAAGTCACCTGTGGAGCACGTGACTAGGTGATGAGTGAGGGGGTAGGGGTGGGAGGGAGAGGGGGAGAGTTTGAGGAAGGGGGAGGGATAGGGGAGAGTTTGAAGGGGAAGAGAGAGGGGAAAGTTTGAGAGGGGGGAAGGAGGAGGGGGAGAGTTTGAGGCTGTGATGGGGAGGGGAGAGTTTGGGGGGGTGAAGGGGGAGGGGGAGAGTTTGAGGGGAGAAGAGGAAGGGAGAGTTTGAAGGAGTGAAGGGTAGGGGGAGAGTTTGAGGGGGTGAAGTAGGAGAGTTTGAGGGAGTGAAATGGGAGAGTTTGAGGCTTGAAGGGTGAGGGGAGAGTTTGAGGGATGAAGGGGAGGGAAGAGTTTGAGGGGAGAAGAGGAAGGGAGAGTTTGGGGGGTGAAGGAAAGAGAGAGAGAGAGAGCCCAAGTTACGACACACATCAAACACCCATAAAGACGAAATCGCCTCTGATATCAACTACACTATAAACCTAACTGCTTTTATCGACGCTATCCGAACCACCATCATCGTCACAGTTACATCAAGGTCCCTATAATTATCAGGACTAATTATACCACTTATCAGGACTAATTATACCACTATTATTACCGTATCAAGACTAATTATACCACTAATCTGAACTAATTATACCACTGTTTATCGGGCTAATTATACCATTGTTATTATCAGGACAAATTATACCACTATTATTATCAGGACTAATTATACCACTTTTATCGACTAATTATACCACTATCAGTACTAATTATACCACTATCAGGACTAATTATACCACTACAGGACTAATTATACCACTATTATCAGTACTAATTATACCACTATATTATCAGGACTAATTACACCACGAATAGGACTAATTATACCACTATTATCAGTACTAATTATACCACTATATTATCAGGACTAATTACACCACGATCAGGACTAATTATACCACTATCAGTACTAATTATGCCACTCTCAGGACTAATTATACCAGTCAGGACTAATTATACCACTATCAGTACTAATTATGCCACTCTCAGGACTAATTATACCAGTCAGGACTAATTATACCAGTATTATCGCTACCTATATAAACACTCGCCAATAAAGCTCGTATTTTATTAAGGGCGAAAGTTGTATTACGTGCCATAA
>NC_136974.1:327500-337500 GCF_032717465.1 Coenobita brevimanus
TCGAGCTGGGATAGATAGATGGATAGAGAGATAGACCGATAGGCAAATAGGTGGATTCATAGATAGAGAGATAGGGTGATAGATAAATAGATGGAGTGATTGATAGGTAGGTAGACTGATAGATAAACTGATTGATGTATTTAGACTGATAGATAAACATACTGAGTGATTGATTAGATAGATACACTGATAAACAGATTGATTGCAGGATATAGATAGATAGATTGATAAACAGATTGATTGATAGATGGATAGATAGATAAACTGAGATAAATAGATATACAAAGAGGTAGGCCAAATTTTCTCTCATTATTGAATAAATTGTCTTGGTTAATAAGACAATTGGGTATTTTTCTTTTTTCTTGAGTATTTCTTAGCCCCGTATTGTAGTAAGAAAGTTCCCTAACACCTCTTCCTAAGCGATTTATTTTACTTTTTTTCCCTCTGAGCATCGGCCCCTTACTCTCGTCGGGTAAGAAAGCTCCCTGACACCTCTTCCTAAGCGATTTATTTTACACATTACACCTTGTTTTGTTTTGTTTTTCGGAGCATCTCTGTGCCCCGTATTGTCGTCGAGTAAGAAATTCCCTAACACCTCTTCCTAAGCGATTTATTGTGTTTATTACACCTTGCTGTCCTCATCTGTGTTATTAAAATCATTCCAATATCACCAGCCTCTTTTTAAATAACGTACAGAAGCATATTCATTGACCGTGTTCAAAAATAAATCGCTAAGGAAGAGTTGCTAGGGAGCCTCCTCACACCACGTCACTTCCATGCTCGAGATTTTTGGACAAGGTGGTTTGCTGTACCGAAGCCTCATATTAGGCTTCACTTTAGCGGCTAAGTAATTTCACGTACGAGGTTCTTGACTAGTGAAGCCTCTTATGGTGCATCACTGACCACCTCGGGACCCTCATACGCAAGAACTTCATTGTAGCGAAGTCCCATGATGCTTCAATTTAGCGACGTTAGTATTTTTGTACTTCTCTTCATACAAGGCGCTGCTAGACGGATTTACGTTACTTACAAAGGACCACTTATAACTCCTCCAGCAGCAAAAGTCCCCCATAACTTCAATAAAACTGTCTTTAATTAATACGAATAAAATAAGTAAACACGTCCACGGATTGAGAGGGTGAAACAAACAGCCGAAGTCTCCCCCGCTGCCTCCTTTCGCCTCCCCATGCCCGCCCGTCTCGTAGGATGCCGGTTTGTTGTCATGCGAGTTATTTAATCCTTTTAATTGGGCTTCAAATGCCTATCTATTTAAATACCCCCCCCCCTCCCTGGTAGTTTAAAACCCTCCGTTGTTGATTTTCTGAATGAGTTGGGGTTTGGGTAGACAGCGAGGGTTTAAATCTTGCCGTGCGTTAGAGTTTAAATGGCGAGTTGTGGTGAGACATGGATATATGTTCATTTTCAGACCTTTATTATCCTTTTCTGGTGATGTCTGTGAGGAATTGAGAAGTATTTATGTTTATTGTCACATTTGGAACATCAGTTTACCCCCAAAGAGGCCAGAAATTGATTGAAATACTGAAAATAGGGTGTTGTGATGGGGAGGTTGCGTTGTCACGGGAACAGCGTCCACATCAGTCAAGACCCACCGCCTCGTCATCTGCATCTCAGTCACCCCTGAGCTTGTGAGTGGTAATGATGCTGCGCTCTGAGGATTATATCTGCGTCAACATGTGTATTTGGCCACAAATACGTCTTTATTTACATCTATAACGCAACGCAGATGTCGAAGAGAAGACTGCGAGCATGGCGGTGTGTGGAGGTATGTATAAGAGTGGAAATTTTGACGTAGAAGTTATTGAAAGAAGTGAAGTCATTTAAGCCATCAAGCGGTAGGGCAGTAATGCGTAAATACCGTTTGCCGAAAGGACTGAAAATGGTTATAGAAATGTGAAACTGATATATTTTTTAGGGCATATATTGGAGCGATTAAGGAGTTGATTATTTGATTGGATATTGTTGAAAGGATATGGGTGACCTTGGAGTGGTTGAGGTGGAAAGGGGGGGATGCTTGGAACAGCCTCACCCCCCCTTCCCTCTCCCCCTCATACCTGCCGCAACCTGTCTTCGTCTTCCCTTCTAGCCGGCTCTCTCTCTCTCTCTCTCTCTCTCTCTCTCTCTCTCTCTTTGATAGATTAAATTAGCATACTCAGTGCTGTCGACGGTAATTTTTTTTTTTCAACTTTAACGAAGGATATCTCGTGATATAGAGGTTATTGAAGTTTATACGACACACACACACACACACACACACACACACACACACACACATCCTTGTAGGTTGAGGAAGCACCCTAACACCTTTTCCTAGGCGATTTATTTGCTTATTACAACACACACACACACACACACACACACACACACACACACACACACACACACACATACTTGTAGGTTGAGGAAGCACCCTAACACCTTTTCGTAAGCGATTTATTTGCTTATTACCACACACACACACACACACACATGCTTGTAGGTTGAGGAAGCACCCTAACACCTTTTCGTAAACGATTTATTTGCTTATTACAACACACACACACACACACACACACACACACACACACACACACACACATCCTCGTAGGTTGACGAAGCTCCCTAATACCCATTCCTAAGCGATTTATTTTGCTTATTAAACCTTACCGTCCGCTGTGTTACTTAGGTCATTCTAGTATTACCATTTTCTCCATGTTTCGTTGGTTAAAGAAGCTCCGTAACACCTTCTCTTAGGCGATTTATTTTGCTTATTAAACCTTACTGTCCTCTGTGTTACTTAGGTTATACTTAAATCATTCAAACATCACCATTTTCTACATAAATAACGTGCAGAAATAGCCAGCCTTATCCAAAAATAAATCGCTAGGGAAGAGGTGTTAGTGGAACCGCACTATATATATTGTACAAGCATCTTCCCCAAGGTTTGACCAATACATAGTGGAAAAGAATCGAAGCAATATGAAACACGCATTGGTTTACATAGGGTTTTTCTTTTTGTTTCGCCCTTTGTCAATTATCTTCGGACAAAACTAGGATTATAATTATATCATCGGACTGAAAAGGTTAAGAAAGATGTTATGTGCAAGGGGTGTACAACGCATATTACCCTTGGCATCAGGTAAATTTAATTCATCTATTTACTTTGCTAAGTGAGATTAACTGATAAAAATAGTTGAGGTAAAAAGGTGTGCATTCTCTCTCTCTCTCTCTCTCTCTCTCTCTCTCTCTCTCTCTCTCTCTCTGTTTTACATTCAGCTGTGCTCATCCGGTTCTCCAATTAATCTGTGTGTGTGTGTGTGTGTGTGTGTGTGTGTGTGTGTGTGTGTGTTTTACATTCAGCTGTGCTCATCCGGTTCTCCAGTTAATGTGTGTGTGTGTGTGTGTGTGTGTTTTACATTCAACTGCTCATTCGGTTTTAAAATTCCTCTCTCTCTCTCTCTCTCTCTCTCTCTCTCTCTCCTCTTGGCCGCGTCTCTTTTCATATTTCCTTCCAGCAAACGCCAGACGATTTTATTCAGTAGAGAGAGAGATAGAGAGCGAGAGAGAGAGAGAGAGAAGTAGAGCCGCAAATCCAGAATTGATTCAGTGGGGGAGAAGCGTAAGCCTGTTAGTTCACCTCCTTTCAATTTTCCTCTGCTGGCTATAATATTCCTAAGCTGAGAGAGACGGTATATTTCTAAGCTTGAGAGGCTTGGTATGTTTCTGATATTCCTAAGCTGAGAGACGCTTGGTATGTTTTTGATATTCTTTAAGCTGGGAGAGGCTTGGTATGTTTCTGATATTCTTAAGCTGGGAGAGAGGCTTTGTATGTTTCTCTCTGATGTCCCTAAGCTGAGAGAGGCTTCGTATGGTTCTGATATTCCTAAGCTGAGAGAGGCCTGGCATGTTTTTCTGGCCACAGATGATTCTCTCTCTGATATTCTTAAGCTGGGAGAGGCTTGGTATGTTTCTCTGGCCATAGATGATTCTTTCTCTAATATTCGTAAGCTGAGAGAGGCCTGGTATGTTTCTCTGGCCCTAGATGATTCTCTGATATTCTTAAGCTGGGAGAGGCCTGGCATGTTTCTCTGGCCATAGATGATTCTCTCTGATATTCTTAAGCTGGGAGAGGCTTGGTATGTTTCTCTGGCCTTAGATGATTCTTTCTCTAATATTCGTAAGCTGAGAGAGGCCTGGTGTGTTTCTAAGCTGAGAGGTATGTTTCTAAGCTGAGAGAAGCTTGGTATGATGCGTTAGGGAGGGAAGTGACGGACATGCTCTAAGTGTGAAGCAGACGCGGAGGATTATTAGGCTAACTTTTGCGTCTGTCTGTACATAAAATTCGCATTTCTTTGTCATTTGTCCTAATTAACATAAACTAATCTATTTTTTATTTGATACTAAAGAGTGTTATTAAGGCCGTCTATCTATCTATCCTGTCTATCTAAATATCTATCCGTCTATCTGTGTGTCGATCTGTCTGTCTGTCTATCTATCCATCCATCTATCTGTGTCTCTCCATCTACCTACCTGTCTGTGAGTCTATCCGTCGAGAAGAAAATGATTGCCAATGAAGACATAGATCAGCTTTCGTCGTTACGTCAGTTTTTTTTAGCGGTGCGTCGCTATGAGCTACGTCAGGTGCAAATTTACGTCCATTAGATGATAGTACATTTACGTCGAAAAGAGAAAAATACAGAAACGTCAGATTACGTCAATTATCGGTACGTTAGTGGAATTGGAAAGACGTCTGTTAAATTTCCCTCAGATGTATTTACGTCATTTAAAAACCATTTACAAAAAACGCTAGAGTTACGTCTTTCATTTACCGCTACGTTTAATTTAGCGCTGTCAGGTTTGCGTAAATATTTAGTTACATTAAATTGAGCGATACTGTAATTACTTCTCCAGTCCCTTATAGTCAGATCTGATCCTTTTCCTTGGCAGGCGTAATACTAGTGATAATAATATCGTCTCTCCCCATAATACCAGCCCAGCCCCCCATCATACCACCCCAGCCCCCCATCATACCACCCCAACCCCCCCATCATACCACCCCAGCCTCTCCCATCATACCACCCCAGCCCCCATCATACCACCCCAGCCCCCCATCATACCACCCCAGCCCCCCATCATACCACCCCAGCCCCCCATCATACCACCCCAGCCCCCCATCATACCACCCCAGCCTCTCCCATCATACCACCCCAACCCCCCCATCATACCACCCCAGCCCCCATCATACCACCCCAGCCCCCATCATACCACCCCAGCCCCCCATCATACCACCCCAGCCCCCATCATACCACCCCAGCCCCCCATCATACCACCCCAGCCCCCCTCCCCATTAGCTCCCCATTCTCCCCCCTCACCGCGAACAATGGCGTCTGTTTGAGCCTCATTGTTGCAGATGGGGAGGGGAGGGGAGGGGAGGGGAGGGGGCTTCAGATATCACCAGACCACACTTCAATCCCTTACAACCTCTCCCTCCCCTCCCCTCTTCCCCTTCGACTCCCCATTTCTTCTTCTCCCCCTCCTTTCGCTCTTTCCCCTCTCATGCCCCTTTCTTCCCTCTCCCCTTCTGTTTTCCCCCTCCCCTCCCCTTTTCTCTTCCCCCTTCCCTCCCCTTTTCTCTTCCCCCTTCCCTCTCCTTCTTTCTCTCTCATTCCTCCTTTTCCCCTTCTTCCAACCCCCTTTCCCCTTTTCCAACACACACACACACACACACACACACACACACACACACACACACACACACACACACACACACTCTCTCTCTCTCTCTCTCTCTCTCTCTCTCTCTCTCTCTCTCTCTCTCACGGGCTATCCAAACAGTCGCCTTGGGTCATATACACAAAGAATCTTAACCAGTATTTACGATAAGTTTGTATTCTTGTCCGTGAAGGAAGCTCCCTAACACCTCTTCCATTGCGATTTATTTTTGGATATGGCTGGCTAGTATCTTTTTGTGCGTTATTTATGCAGAGGATGGCGATATTGGAGGGATTTATTTAACACAGAGGAGTACTTTACGGTGTAATAAGCCAAATAAATCGCTTAAGAGAAGGTGTTAGGGATTAATTACATTGGGTTAGCTTAATTAGCCTATGCGGGAAGGATTTATGTAACAGTAGGACAGTCAGGTGTAATAAACTAAATAAATCCCTTAAGAATAGGTGTTAGGGGTTAGGTGTTAGGGGGAGGCGGTGGCTGAATCGGTAGAGAGGCGGCTTGCAGTCCTAATGGATCCAGGATCGAATCTCGGCTGGGGCAGGGAACTGTTTAAGGATTTGAATTTCATTAAATCAGGCTTTACTGATCTACCAGAAGACCCGCCGACATGTCGTAAAAGTACCCCCGCTAGTACCAATACACCAGTCCTGTATGAGACAGCCCTAGCATGTATTCAATATGGACGGTGGGTGTTAGCGCCGAAGTGGTGACATGTGGAGGTGTAGGAGGACTACTGGGCCTTGGGGTAGGCTACTGCCCCCAAGAAATAGGCCCTGAAGCCTTTGCCCAGAGTCGGAAAAAAAAAAAAAAAAAAAAAAATTGGAAGGATGTTTAACAATGAGGAAATCAGTAAGGTGCAATAAACAAAATAAATCGTTTAAGAAAAGGTGTGAGGGGATAATTATACAGGATTTATTTAACACCGATGGGTACAGTAAGGTATGATAAAATAAGTCGCATATGAAAAGGTATTAGACACTAATTATATTGGATTTAACACGAAGACAACAAGGTATAATAAAATAAATCGCATAATAAAGGATGTTAGGGACTCCAGGCTCTTATAAATCACGCAGGTGAAGAAAATCGTCTGTTAAATTAAATACCAAAGTTATCCCGACCGTGAGAGGGTTAAGGGTGAAGGGATTGACATTCTCGGGAAAATTGTGTGTGTGTGTGTGTGTGTGTGTGTGTGTGTGTGTGTGAGAGAGAGAGAGAGAGAGAGAATGGTACGGGATAAGCTCAAACTCTCCACGCTCCAATTAACTCTCCTTTCCCTCCAACTCTCCTTTCCCTCCAACTCTCCTTTCCCTCCAACTCTCCTTTCCCTCCAGCACTCCTTTCCCTCCAACTCTCCTTTCCCTCCAACTCTCCTTTCCCTCCAACTCTCCTTTCCCTCCAACTCTTCTTTTCCTCCAGCACTCCTTTCCCTCCAACTCTCCTTTCCTCTAACTCTCCCTTTCCTCCAGCTCTCCCTTTCCTCCAACTCTCCCTTTCTTCCAACTCTCCTTTTCCTCCAACTCTCCTTTCCCTCCAACTCTCCTTTCCTTCCAACTCTCCTTTCCCTCCAACTCTCCTTTCCCTCCAACTCTCCTCTCCCTCCAACTCTCCTCTCCCTCCAACTCTCCTCTCCCTCCAACTCTCCTTTCCCTCCAACTCTCCTTTCCCTCCAACTCTCCTTTCCCTCCAACTCTCCTTTCCCTCCAACTCTCCTTTTCCTCCAACTCTCCCTTTCCTCCAACTCTCCTTTTCCTCCAACTCTCCTTTCCCTCCAACTCTCCTTTTCCTCCAACTCTCCAATGAAGGTGAGAGAACAGGAGAGAGGACGGAGAATGGGGGAGGGCAAGGGGGGGGAGGGAAGGTGTGTGTGTGTGTGTGTGTGTGTGTGTGTGTGTGTGTGTGAGAGAGAGAGAGAGAGAGTACGGCAAACAGTTGAAGTGGTCCTCTGAAACTGCTATCAACACTCCTCCCCTCCCCCTCCCCTCCCCGCCCCTCTTCCCTCTGTCTTCCCTGTCCCCCACACCCCTACCCTATCCCCTCCCCTCCCTGTCCCCTACACCCCTGCCTTATCCCCTCCTCCACTCCCCTTCCTTGCCTCCCCCCTTCACCTTCTCTACCCCTGCCAGTCCCCCCTCCCTCCCCCATCACCCCCCTCATCCCTACCCCCACACCCCTTCCCCTACCCCCACACCCCCTCCTCCTCCTCCCATCACCTTTCCAAACCAAAACCTTTAGTTATGAGGTAGGAATGAGTCTCCTTGGTTACTAGTCAAATTAACCCTCCACTCTGCCTTCCCCTGGCCATCAACCACGCAGAAAGATGTTAGGGGCTTTGCCAGGCTAGAATGAACACACTATGCCAAGCCTCTCTCTCTCTCTCTCTCTCTCTCTCTCTCTCTCTCTCTCTCTCTCTCTCTCACACACACACACACACACACACACACACACACACACACACATACTTCTGCTAGTAATCTCTCATATGTGTGTACCCTATATATGTACGTATGTGTGTAAGGCCGTTATTGCATGTGTGTGTGTGTGTGTGTGTGTGTGTGTATGTATGTATGTATGTATGTACACCTTCAGGCGGTCTCAGGTGGGCCCCTAGGACTTGGAGAGGCGGGGGGGGGTATTACCACCATCTTAGGAGCACTTGAGAATGAGAGACTGACGAGGAGAGTATGTGAGTGAGGTAGGAAGGGGAGAGGGAGGGATGAGGTCGAGAGAGGGCAGCCTGTTGATGGAAATGGTGACGGGTAATTCGCTTCTGGTCATTCGTTACGGGTTTAAGGTGTCTGGCAGTAGAGATAGATAGTGTTAGATAGATAAATGGATAGATAGATGGATTTTGTCATGTAGAAGAGTAAGATGATGTAAGGCTTTCTTAGTTTGCGAGATTGCGACCCGGTAACGTGTGTGTGTGTGTGTGTGTGTGTGTGTGTGTGTGTGTGTGTGTGTGTGTACTTTGATTTGTGTGTGTACATATACTTTAATTAATCGTGTGTGTGTGTGTGTGTGTGTACTTTGATTGATTTGTGTGTGTACATATACTTTAATTAATCGTGTGTGTGTGTGTGTGTGTGTGTGTGTGTGTGTGTGTGTGTGTGTACTTTGATTTGTGTGTGTACATATACTTTAATTAATCGTGTGTGTGTGTGTGTGTGTGTGTGTGTACTTTGATTTGTGTGTGTACATATACTTTAATTAATCGTGTGTGTGTGTGTGTGTGTGTGTGTGTGTGTGTGTGTGTGTGTGTGTGTGTGTGTGTGCGTGCCCCAAGGTAAGATTGACATACGGGGTCTAATACTTCCTCTCAGTTGCGCATTATTGTATTCCTTCTCTCTACACGATTTAATTCCCCTTAATGACCCCTTATTCTGAAGGGGTTAATGAGGGACAGGGGAAGAGGAAGGAGAGAGAGAAGTAGGAGGAGGAGGAGGAAGAGAGAACTGGGAGGTAGGGGAAGGAAGAAAGCAGAAGCAGGATGTAGAGGAATGTGAGGAAGAGGAGAGATTGGGGAAGGAAAAGGGAGGCTGAGAGAAAAGGAGAGGGAAGGAAGAACGGAGAGGGGAAGAAGGGAGAGAGGAGAGGGGAGGGAAGGAGGAATGGAGAGGGGAAGAAGGAAGAGAGGAGAGGGGAGGGAAGGAGGAATGGAGAGGGGAAGAAGGAAGGAGAGGGGAGGGAAGGAGGAAGAAAGGAGAGGCGAGGGAAGGAAGGAAGAGAGGAGAGGGGAAGGAAGGAAGAGAGGATAGAGGAGGGAAGGAAGAGAGAAGAGAGGGTATGGAAGGTAGAGAGGAGAGGGGAAAGAAGGAAGGAAGGAGAGAGTATGGAAGGTAGAGAGGAGAGGGGAAGGAAGGAAGAGAGAAGAGGATAGGAGAGGGGAGGGAAGGAAGAGGGAACAGCAGAGGGGAGGGAAGGAAGAGGGAACAACAGAGGGTATGGGTGTGATTGAAGAGGAAGTGGTGTGGGTGACGTCTGGCACGAAGGTAAACAGTGGCATGGTGAGGGGAGAGGAGAGGGGAAAGGCAAGGAGAGGGGAGAGGAGAGGGGAGAGGGAAGGAGAGGGGAGAGGAGAGGAGAGGTGTGCCTGAGGTGTGAGGGGATAGGGAAGAATTGTGACAGAGGGGAGAGGTGTGGAGGGAGGATTGAGGGGAGGGAGAGAAGAGGGGAGAGGAGAGGAGGGTGTGATGAGAAGGTAGAAGGGGTGAAGAGAGGAGAGGTGCGAGTGGAGAGAAGAGATGAAGGGGAGAGAAGGAGGAGAGAGGGG
>NC_136974.1:342500-347500 GCF_032717465.1 Coenobita brevimanus
AGGAGAAGAAGAAGCAGAAGGAGGAGGAGGAGGAGGAAGAGGAGAGGGATGGAGGAAGGGGTGTGTTTGGAGGGAGGAAGGGAGGCGAGGGAAGAAGGGAAGGGGGAGGGGGGGAGAAGGGGAAGGGAGGGGAGAAACTAGAGAGGGGAGGGGAGAAGAGGGGAGAGAGGGAGGGAATATTGGACAGTGATTTTTTACGTAGAGGATAAAGTTGTTGAGAATTGAGTGAATAATGTGGTTATGAAGGTGTGTGTGTGTGTGTGTGTGTGTGTGTGTGTGTGTGTGTGTGTGTGTGTGTGTGTGTGTGTACTGCTTCACACTGCACACCCCCACCCGTTCTTGCGAGGGGAGAGGAGGGGAGGGGAGGGAAGGGATGGAGGGAGAGAGAGGAGGGGAGGAAGAGGATGAAGGAAAGTTGTTAATCTGGGGGGGGGGGAGAGAACGATGGTAGGGGGAGAAGGGGGGAGGGAAGGGGGGAGGGAGGCAGAGGGAGGGGAGGAGAGTAACTTCTCCCTCCTCTTCCCCCTTCCCCTTTTTCCCTTTACCCAGCCTCACTACCCCTTCCCATACCTCATCCCCTCCCTCCCTCCCTTCCTCCCTCCCTTCCCTCCCTTCCTTCTCCCCGTTCCTTTTCCTCCTTTTCCCTCACCCTCCTTCCCTCCCCTCACCCTCCTTCCCTCCCCTCACCCTCCTTCCCTCCCCTCACCCTCCTTCCCTCCCCTCACCCTCCTTCCCTCCCCTCACCCTCCTTCCCTCCCCTCACCCTCCTTCCCTCCCCTCACCCTCCTTCCCTCCTGTTGCTTACACCTTCCCCATCATTCTCACTCTCCCCCCTCCCCCTCCCCCTCCCTTTCCTTCCCCTCCCCTCCCCTCCCTCTCCCTTTCCTTCCCCTCCCCCTCCCTTTCCTTCCCCTTCCTCCACCTGTTAACCCTTTCATGAACGTGTGGTATCGTGCTTCATCACAAAAGGGTTGATGGATGAAAGGCCAATTTTACCAGTGAGAGAGAGAGAGAGAGAGAGAGAGAGCGGAAGGTTTACAGTTTGGTTATTTCTTGCATCTATTTTATCTATTTTTTTTATCTATCGCATAATTTCAAAGTGAATTTAAAGCGCAGGTCAGAATTATTGAGAGAGAGAGAGAGAGAGAGAGGGGGGGAAGGGAGAGAGGGAGAGTATAGAATATTGAAAGAGGGGGGGGTTTGGAGAGGGGAGGGGAGTGAAAGGGGGGAATGGGAGAGATTGGGGTAGGACACTAGAATATGAAGGGCGACAGAGGAATGGGGGAGGGGAGAGAGAGAGAGAGAGAGAGAGAGAGAGAGCAGACAGCAACATACCTACTCATTCTTTAAGGAATATTTTTCTACTAAGTAAGAAATATCCCTCATCTCACCTACAAATATCCCTCATCTCACCTACAAATATCCCTCATCTCACCTACAAATATCCCTCATCTCACCTACAAATATTCCTCATCTCACCTACAAATATTCCTCATCTCACCTACAAATATCCCTCATCTCACCTACAATTATCCCTCATCTCACCTACAAATATCCCTCATCTCACCTACAAATATCCCTCATCTCACCTACAAATATCCCTCATCTCACCTACAAATATCCCTCATCTCACCTACAAATATTCCTCATCTCACCTACAGATATCCCTCATCTCACCTACAAATATCCCTCATCTCACCTACAAATATTCCTCATCTCACCTACAAATATTCCTCATCTCACCTACAAATATCCCTCATCTCATCTACAAATATCCCTCATCTCACCTACAAATATCCCTCATCTCACCTACAAATATCCCTCATCTCACCTACAAATATTCCTCATCTCACCTACAGATATCCCTCATCTCACCTACAAATATCCCTCATCTCACCTACAAATATCCCTCATCTCACCTACAAATATTCCTCATCTCACCTACAAATATCTCTCATCTCACCTACAAATATCCCTCATCTCACCTACAAATATTCCTCATCTCACCTACAAATATTCCTCATCTCACCTACAAATCTTCATCTAATCTACATGAAGGGGTTCACTCTCTCTCTCTAGATAGATAGATAGATAGTCAGACTGTCTATTGATCTATTTGTCTATCTGTCTATCTTCCTATCTATCCATCTATCATTATCCATCCCTCTCTTTCAGTCTATATCTATCCATCTCTCTCTCTCTCTCTCTATCTGTCTGTCTATCTATCTGCCTATATGAGCTCAGTTTAATTGGGTCAACTGGAAGGTAAAAGAGAAAGAAACCTTAGAATAATACCTGTCAGGTGTGCACGACTAATTGAGACAGGTAATGTACGACACGCAACAGTCTGAGTTACGTCCACGTCCCTATTTCTGCTGCTGGGAGGGGGAGGAGGGGGGAAGGAGGGGAGGAGGAGGGGAAGAAGAAGTTGGGAGGGGAGGAGGGAGGGGAGAGAAGGGGGTAGGATTAAATATTTTCTGGGAGGAACTGAATGGTTTTGTTTTGAGAGAGAGAGAGAGAGAGTCTTTCTAATTACAGGTAAAACTATAATAAGTAATATGTATTGACTCATCTAAAAATGATTCCTTCCTCGTCTCCCCTCCCTCTCCCACTTCCTTCCTCCCCTTTCTCCCTCCCTCTTCCTCCCCCTCCCTCTTCCCTCCTCTCCTTCTTCCTCCCCCTCCCTCTTCCCTCCTCTCCTTCTTCCTCCCCCTCCCTCTTCCTCTTTTCTTCTCCTCTTCTTCCTTCTCCTGCCGAGTGACTTAAATCAGTGACGCTTAGCAGAATCACTCCATCACCCCCCACCCCTCACCTCTCCCTCTCCATCACTCACCCCCCTGCACCCCACCTACCCCTCTCCACCCCCCTACCACCTACCTCACCCCTCCTCCCCATCTCCCCTGTCAACCATTCCTCATTCCCACCCCTTACTCTTACCCCTCCCCCTCCCCCTCACCCCTCTCCCCCTCCATCATACTGTCTCCCCTACACCACGCTTTTCCATTCACCCCTACCACTCTATATCTCCCCACTTCACCCCTCCTCACCCTACTTCCTTTGCCCTCTTAATCTTCATCTCATAGTTTTAGATACCATAGTCAGTTTTATTTTTAACAAGCAGCCCTGAAAGGATCATTAAGTCTGTTGCTGTTTGCATTCCTTTGTACTCCTTTGAACTCTTTTGTATTATACTCTCTCTCTTCTCACCCAACCCCAACCAACCCCACCCTGCCTTCATTATCTCCACTCTCCCCCCCCATCCTCTCTCTCTCTCTCTCTCTCTCTCTCTCTCTCTCTCTCTCCAAACATTCTTCCACATCACTCCACACGCGACAAAAAGTGGCGCAAAATCCCAGACTAAAGTTTGTGGCAAGTGGAAGAGGGTGGAGGAGGGGGGTGGGGAGTGGGGGGAAGGGGTGGGGAAGAGTGGAGGAAGGGTTGGGGAGGGTGGAGGGGAGGGTTGGGGTGAGGAGTGGAAAATGATGATGGTGATGTGGTGGTGGTGGTGATGGTGGTGGTGGTGTGGGGGATTTGTGTGGTAGGGGTAGGGTGGGTGTGGTAGAGGTAGGTGGTAGATGAGAGGGAAAGTAACATTGGAAGGAAAAATGGTGATGTCGTATGCAAAATAAATCGCTGCGTGAAAGGTGTTTGGGGAACCTACAAGGGACACTCGAGCATGGCCCTAGGAGAGAGAGAGAGAGAGAGAGAGAGAGAGAGAGAGAGAGAGAGAGAGAGAGAGAGAGAGAGAGAGAGAGAGAGAGAAAGAGAGAGAGAGAGAGTCACGCACCCTCACCTTTCCCCCTTGCCTAAGATTACCTTGATTAGCCTACCTGTTCTCTCTCTCTCTCTCTCTCTCTCTCTCTCTCTCTCTCTCTCTCTCTCTCTCTCTCTCTCTCTCTCAGACTACATGGTTAGTTTCGTATAAAAGTAGATAAATAAAATATAGATAAACGGATAGATAGATAGATACTTACTCGAGGGGAAAATCAGGGAAGTAGGTAGATAGGTAGGTAGGTAGGGAGATATGTGGGTAGGTAGGTAGGATGGTCAGTACCGTAGAGAGTAGACGGCAAGTTGATTGGGGACTGGCGGAAGTTTGAGAGAGAGAGAGAGAGTTCATATTACATTACCTTCCTTCTCCTCCTCCTCCTCCTCCTCCTCTTCTCCACCTCCACTCTTTCCTCCTTTCTCTCACCCCTTCCCTCTTTTCTCTCTCTTTCACCTTTTTCCTCCTCCCCTCCCCTCTCTCCCTCCCCTCCCCTCCCCTCCCCTCCCCTCCCCAAAGGTAACCATCTCACCTGGCCGTAACTCTCGGTCTTAATTACCTCTCGCGATACGTCCACGCCCCTTGACTCTCTCACCTTAACACTTTCCTTAGTTTGATTTATTTCCAATTCTCTCTCTCTCTCTCTCTCTCTCTCTCTCTCTCTCTCTCTCTCTCTCTCCAGCTATATATCTACTGCTACCAATACTATTACTTCAAGTACAGCTACTACTACAACCACTACTACTACTACTACTACTACTACAATTTGTTACTATAATTACTACTACTACAACTACGAATTATTCTTAAGTTGAATAAAATGGTCTCAGAGGCGATAATATAAGGAAATAACGTCTTCGGGCTGATGAGGTGAATTCTTGCATGAGACAGATAGAAAAGTGATGGGATGAGTGGATGGGCGAGGGCTGCGTGTCCACCTTTATGGGGAAGGATTGAAAAAATAAAAAAGTGCTTATTTGCCCTTTTCTGAAATTCCTGTTATATTTTTCCTGTATTATTGTATTTACGTGACTTTTTGCAGTATATTTCCTCGTGATACTCTTTGTAAATCATTATTCTTTTATGTAAACAGAAGATTCCTTTATTTACGCCACGGTTCTCTGACAAGTAACCTTTTTAAATATACCGCGCTCTCGAAATTCGCCATCTTTGTTTACGATTGTTTACATTGCACTGCCTCTGTTTACGATTCTGTTTACACTACACTGCCTCT
>NC_136974.1:367500-370000 GCF_032717465.1 Coenobita brevimanus
CCCTCCCTCCTACCCATCTCTCTCGCTCTCTCTCTCTCTCTCTCTCTCTCTCTCTCTCTCTCTCTCTCTCTCTCTCTCTCTCTCTGAAACTCCCTAACACCTTTTCCTCAGCGACTTATTTTACTTATTACACCATACTCTCCTAACATCAACACCTTCTCCCTTTCTCAATATAGTGCATACCCCCTTAATACAAGCAGATTATCTCGTTTTTTTTCCTCGTGTTTTTTTCTCTCTCCCTTTCCTCCTCCCTTCTTTACCTCCTTCCAAGACAACAGCAAGGAAAGTAAGACAATTTTGAGGAGGGCGTTTGTCTTGGGGGTGATTTTTGTGGAGAGGTGTGCTGCTCTCTCTCTCTCTCTCTCTCTCTCTCTCTCTCAAAGGCTGTGGCAAGCATCAAAGCAGAGACCACTTTACTCACGCCTTCCTTTACATCAGAGAGAGAGAGAGAGAGAGAGAGAGAGAGAGTCTGCTGGAGTATCGTAAAGTCTGCTTAGTTTTGTCTGCTGCCCTATATCTTAAGGAAACCATCTGCTGGAGGAGTTCTGCTTTTGTCTGCCTGGGTGTTTCTGCTGCGACCTCTTTTCATCGTCTGCTCAAGTCTGTCTGCTGTGGTGTCTCTGTGTCTGCTATGACCTGCCTACTGTCTCTGCTGTCTGCTTTCCCTGCTGCACTGTCTCCCTGTCTTAATTGTCTGCTTTGTCTGCTCAAGTCTGTCTGCTGTGCTCTCTTTATCTGCTGTGACCTGCCTATTGTCTCTGCTGTCTGCTTTCCCTGCTGCACTGTCCTCCTGTCTTCATTGTCTGCTTAAGTCTGCCTGCTTTTTCTGCTCAAGTCTGTCTGCTGTGATCTCTATCTGCTCTGACCTGTCTACTGTCTCTGCTGTCTGCTTTCCCTACTGCACTGTCTTCCTGTCTTCATTGTCTGCTTAAGTCTGCCTGCTTTTTCTGCTCAAGTCTGTCTGCTGTGATCTCTATCCGCTATTACCTCCCTACTGTCTCTGCTGTCTGCTTGCCCTGCTGCACACTCTCCCTATCTTCATTGTCTGCTCAAGTCTATCTGCTTTGTCTGCTCGTCTGTCTGCTTTGTCTGCCCAAGTCTGTCTGCTGTGGTCTCTGTATCTTCTATGACCTACCGTCTCTGGTGTCTGCTTTCCTTGTCTGCTGTGTCTGCTTAGTCTGCTTACTTTAATGAGCCTCGCTGCATGCTCCCCTCCTGGAATCATCATCATCATCTCTCTCTCTCTCTCTCTCTCTCTCTCTCTCTCTCTCTCTCTCACACACACACACACACACACACACACACACACACACACACACACACACGCAAAAATTAAAACCTATATCTAAACAATTTTTTTTTCTAGGATGAAGCAGGATTCATTATGGATTTTGAGTCGAATTATGTCAATCTTTTTTTTTGGGGGGGGGTGAAAAAAAAATTTGGGAGTTTTTTCTTATATATATTTTTTTTTTGGAGGGGGGAGGGGGGGTTTCTGGGTGTTTGGGATTATTGTGTTTGTTTGGTGATTTGTGTGTGTGTGTGTGTGTGTGTGTGTGTGTGTGTATGTGTGTGTGTGTGTGTGTGTGTGTGTGTGTGTGTGTGTGTGTGTGTGTGTGTGTGTGTGTGTGTGTGTGTGTGTGTGTGTGTTTATAGCTGACTCATCTTGTTTGTATCTATCTGTGGATTTGTATATATCTATCTACCTCTGTTTATCTATCTGTCTCATTTGTCTGTCTATCTATCTATCTGTTTATCTATCTGTCTGTTTCTGTGTGTAGCATGTATGTATATGTGTACGTCTATGTATGTATGTATAGATAGATAGATAGATGGATAGATAGACACAAAGGTATCAGAAGCTTTTTATCTATTTTTATCTATCAGTGCCTACCTGGTGACTATAAGCATTCAGGTGTGTGTTGTCACTCCCTGTCAGTCTCTCAGTCACTCACTCTCCATGTCAGTCTCGCATTATATTCCTGTCTGTCTATTTGCCTATCTATCTTTCCATGTGTCTGTCTATCCATCTGTCTATCTAATATTCCTCTCTCTCTCTCTCTCTCTCTCTCAAGTGTCCATCCATCCATCCATCTATTGTATATCTATCTTTTATCTGTCTATCTATCTATCTATCTATCTATCTATCACTCCCCGTGCTAGGGTGATGCGTCTTAAACGACTAAGGTAACACAGCCCCCCCCCAAGGGTCCCTCCCGGCATCACGTATCACCACACCTGCAAACCAGCATAACACATAACACCACATAACACATAACACAACAAACACATAACACAACACAACACAACACAAACATAACAACATAACACAACACAACACAAACATAACAACATAACACATAACAACACAACACAAACATAACAACATAACACATAACAACACAACACAAACATAACTCATAACACAACATAACACTTAACAACACATCATAACACAACACAGCACATAACACAACATAACAACACAACACAACACAAC
>NC_136974.1:375000-380000 GCF_032717465.1 Coenobita brevimanus
GAGAGAGAGAGAGAGAGTGAGTGAGAGGTCAACAGTGTAACGAAGAGTACAAACCAGGTCAACAGAGGCTACAGGGTGGGTCAAGAGTAGGTGATTGTCTATCCTTGTCACGTACAGGGTGAGAGGGAAACAAGCCAACTGTTGAGTGGTTCCCCCCTACCCCCACTCCCTCCCCCTCCTCCTCCCCTCCCCCCCTCCCCACTCCCTCCCCCTCCTCCTCCCCTCCCCTCCCATCCCTCCCCCATGCACTCCCATCCTTACTGTCCCCCCCACCCTCGTCTCTACCCCCACCCACCCCCACCCTATCCCCTCCCTTCCCCTCCCCTTCCCCACTCCCCCTCCTTTGGGACCTTGATGTAAGTGAGACGGTTGCGGATCGTGTTCCAGGAGAAGATTGGTACTTGGAAAATTAATATATGCTTTAATGACACGTGTGGTCGATAGGCGGTGATCAAGGCTTTGGTCTACTCTCTCTCTCTCTCTCTCTCTCTCTCTCTCTCTCTCTCTCTCTCTCTCTCTCGCTAACAAATCTCCATTGTTCACTTAGCATGCTATCTACCCACCAAGTTTGGCCAAAATCGCCCTTTTTAGTTTTTGAGTAATCCTGCTGACAGAGAAACAAGCAGACATCAAAAAATAAATACTGTCTGTCGGAGAGAATAGGACTTGGTAAAAATTCAGAATTACTATAGGTAGCTAATCTATATATGTGTCTGATGTATATGTATCAGATTTGTCTCAAGAAAAAGGTGCGTCACTAAAACAGTCAAAAAAAAACTTAAGGAATGGAGAAAAGAGGAAGAAACTGCAAGGAAAAGCACAAAACGTACTTCCGGGTCACTAACTTCCCCCTTCTGAAAGGAAAAAATATCAGGAAAAAACAGCGAAGAAAATATATATATAAAAAAACGCACTTGCGGGTCACACACGTCCCCATCTGCACCCAACAACGAAGAAAATAATAAAAAAAAGAGTTCTTCCGGGTCTCACACACACACACACACACACACACACACACACACACACACACACACACACACACACACACACACACACACACACACACACACACACACACACACACACACCTAAACCCAGCAACGAAGAAAATGATTATATATAGAAACTGTACTTCCGGGTCACACACACACACACACACACACACACACACACACACACACACACACACACACACACACACACACACACACACACACACACACACACACACACACACACACACACACACACACACACACTTCTAAACCCAGCAACGAAGAAAATGATTATATATAGAAACTGTACTCTCAGGTCACACACACACACACACACACACACACACACACACACACACACACACACACACACACACACACACACACACACACTTCTAAGCCCAGCAACGAAGAAAATGATTATATATAGAAACTGTACTTCCGGGTCACACACACACACACACACACACACACACACACACACACACACACACACACACACACACACACACACTTCTAAACCCAGCAACGAAGAAAATAAATATATATAGAAACTGTACTTCCGGGACACACATACACACACACACACACACACACACACACACACACACACACACACACACACACACACACACACACACACACACACTTCTAAACCCAGCAACGAAGAAAATGATTATATATAGAAACTGTACTTCCGGGTCACACACACACACACACACACCCTCCTACACCCACTTCCGCCAACCCACTAATTATACACACAGGTAGAGGGTGCACGACGTAACTCACCTGGGTTGGGGTTGGCTAAGGCTTGACAGCCACGCAGGGGAAGCAGCACTGACGCCACCACACCACACCCTACCACAGCCACCACCACAGGCACCTTCCACATCGTAGCAGCAGGTGTGGTGGTGGGTTTTATCAGGGAGCTGTTGGTTGCTTTTTCACGGGCGTAGATGCCTTGGGTGTCCGTGAGAGAGGTTGGGTTTGGGTTGGGTAGGGCTGGGTTGGGTAGGGTAGGGTAGGGTAGGTTAGGGTTGGGTTGGGTAGGTTAGGGTAGGTTAGGGTTGGGTTGGGTAGGGTTGGGTTGAGTTGGGTTGGGTTGAATTATGCCTTGGGTGTCCGTGATAGGGGTTGAGTTAGGTCTGGGTATGGTTGGGTTGGGTTTGGTCTGGTTAGGGTTGGGTTGGGTTATGGTGGATGCTAGGTTTTGTTAGGGTGGGGATGGGTAGGGTTGGTTGGGTTGGGTTGAGTTACGTTAGGGTAGGATAGGTTGGCTTGGGTTAAGGTAGGGTTGGGTTGGGTTAGAGTTGGGTAGGGTAGGGTGGGTTGGGTTGGGTGGGGTACAATTGGGTAGGGTAGTGTGGGTTGGGTTGGGTTGAGTTAGATTGAGCTGGATTAGATTGGGTTAGATTCGGTTGGGTTAGATTGGGTTCAGTTTGGTTGGGCTGAGCAGGGGTGGGCTGGATTAAAATGGGTAAGGTTGGATTTGTTTGGGTTGGATTGGGATTGACAGACTGGATTGGAGTTGAGTTTATCTAGAGAAGGTTAGGTTAGGTTAGGTTAGGTCAGACTGGGGTTGTGTTGCAGTAAGCCTAAGTTAGTCATTAATCTCGTATCATTTCAGTCTGGCTTTTTGCAGCAAACAGTGTAATGAGTTTTTCACAAAGTCATACACGCTTCTTCATAAACACTCGTATTTTCTGTCGTGTTCACATTCCATTGTCATAATAAGCACATTTTTTTTTTTCCTACATCAAAATCGAAACCAAGAAGTATATAAGATTATGTACACAAAGATTTCCAAGTAGTTACTCTCCTCTGTCTATTATCCAGACAGCTGTTACTCTCCTCTCTTTAGTATCCAGACAGCTGTGTTTTCATCTGTAAGGAGGATAGTTTCATTATAAATCCTCAGAGTCGTTCAAGAAAGAAAAACTATGCATAGGTGTATCAGAATTTCCAAGTAAAGTCCATTCCGAGAAATAGAGCACATAATTTAGCACAACACATTTGGCTAGGTACACAAAGAGTAAGTAAGCTTTTCAAACAGTAAGTCAATGTTAGATATTATCCAGACGGCTGTCATTTCACCTGTGAGAAATTGTCGAAGTCGGTCCAGAGTGTCTTGGAGAAAAGTACACACGTTTCTCAGATATTCCATGTAAGAGATATTCCCCCAACAACTCCACACAAGTATATAAATAGTAAGTTACCTTCCAAACAGTAAGTTATTTTTTTTTTCCATATTCAAGACAGCTGTATTTTCACCTATAAGATTGTTTTTTTTTCCATTATACTGTAGGGCACTCGAGGTTGTCCCAAAAATGTCTCAGAGAAAGTTGATCACAGTTGTCAGAAATTTGAAGGTAAGATTCATTGCGATAACAGATAAATATACAAGCAAAGAAATATAAAGTAGGCAGGCAGTGTCAGTACTTATAAGGTATTTAAGGATGTCGGGAATGTCTTTAAAGAAAATTGCACCAGTTTATTATATTTCAGAAGTAAAAATCATCCCAAGAATAATGTACGTATCAAAAAAGTAAGTTAGGTATATTTAGAGTTGTAAGGAACTTATTTTCAAGGTTCCACCAGAAAGACTCAGAGAAATTCTTACATATTCATAAGATATTCAGAACTACGATTCATCCCAAGAAATACTCGAGTATCTACAAGGTAAAGTAAGTTGTATTTTTTACCATTATATTTTCAAGGTTGTCCAGAACTGTCTCCAAGAAGATCATGTACATTTCTCAGAATTTCGGGGTACGAGATGCATGCCGAGAAAGCAAGTATCTAAGAAGTAAATTGTGTTTTTTTATCCATGTGTTTTCGAGGCTGTGCAAAAATCCGTCAAAGAAAACCATATGGTACGTATTTCTCAGTTTTTTTCGGATGTGAGACTCAGATTTTCGGGGCGTAAGATGCATGCCAAGAAAACAAATATCCAAGAAGCAAAATAGGCTATATATTTACTTTTACATTTCCAAGGTTGTTCAAAATGTCTCTGAGAAAAACACGCACTTCTCAGATTTTCGGGGTATACGACACAGATTTTTGGGGTATAAGATGCATGCTGAGAAAATCAAGTATCAAAGAAGTAAATCATCCTAAATATTTATCACTGTATTTCCCAGGGTGTCCAGAAATGACTCAAAGAAAATCATACTCGTTGCTCAGACATTTCCCAGATTTTAGGGGTGGAAGACGCATGCTGAGAGACACAGCGCATAACTCCAAGATTAACTCGCCTTTCCGCCAGCTTTTCTCAGGGCCTTGCATAATTCACCAGGGCTAGTCGGGAAGGACGTGAATTACCCTCGACATTTGCATTTATGTGTCGTAAAATATTCTGCGTATGCGTTTGCGCGGTTTGAGAAAAAAAAATATCTTCTTTTGCCAGACGCCTTAATCCCATATGGGGTGGCCACAAACAGATTGCCTCCACGTCGCACTGTTTTCACTGCCCTGCTCGCAACTCACACCCCCTTCTCTCATATACCTCGCCACTCCATCCCTCCATCTTATCCTTGGCCTCCACCTCACTCACATACAAATAAAGCCCAAAAATTAAACACCAGGACCTAGAGCATCAGCCTTAGATTGTCAACGTTGAGGCCCTAGCACCTCTACTTTAGCGATTTATTTTCCTTCTTATGCTTTTCTGGCTGACTTAGAGCACTGTTTTAGGGTCCATGTTTTCATTGGGAGGCTCCCTAACACCTCTTCCTTAGCGATTTATTTTTGGATATGGCTGATTACTATCCTTTTGAAATATGCAGAGTATGGTGATATTGGAAGGATTTATGTAGCACAGAAGAGGACAGTAAGGTGTAATAAAGGAAATAAATCGCATAGGAAAAGGTGTTAGAGAGCTCTCATCCGACGAAAATACAGGTTTAGGTGCATAGGAGGCCTTAGCACCTGTTATTCACGGGATCTGTAAGTTATTCACGGTTTAAGTTATTCACGGGATCTGTAAGTTATTCACGGGATCTG
>NC_136974.1:390000-417500 GCF_032717465.1 Coenobita brevimanus
ATAGATAGATAGATGGATAGATTGATTGATTGACAGATAGATAAATATATGGATGGATAGAGATAGATAGGTAGATAGACCGATAGATATATTAGCAATACACATACTTTATGGCAAATTCTCTCGTTGCGAAAATCATGGAAATTAAGAGAGAGAGAGAGAGAGAGAGAGAGAGAGAGAGAGAGAGAGAGAGAGAGAGAGAGAGAGAGAGAGAGGCATGCACCACTCAGATAGATAAACCGATAGACAGAGAGATAGACGGGAAGGTAGATAGATAGACACAGATAGATAGATTACATACACACATACATACACACACATACATACATACACACATACATACGTACATACATACATACATAGAGATGGTTAAAAGACATGCGCTATTCAGACAGACAGACAGACAGACAGGTGAGATTAATTCCACCTTTGATAAAAATTCCCGACTTAATCAACATAACCTTCACCTTCTCGATTACCTGAGAGAGAGAGAGAGAGAGAGAGAGAGAGAGAGAGAGAGACTTTTATATTTTAATTCCTCTGCTCCCAGGTGGTGATGATGATGATGATGATAGTGATGATGATGATGATGGGGAGGAGGAGGATGGTGATGATATTGATGAGGCGGAGGAGGATGATGATCATGATGATGATGATGATGAGGAAGAGGAGGAGGAGGAGGAAGAGGAGGACGAGGACGACACTATCTAACCCCTTCAGTCCGATTACCCCTCCCAGAGCTGAATAAAATCGTCTGAAATGACAAAAATAAAACGAAAAAAAACTACATCAAGTGAGTGGATGGTTTAATCTCTCACCCCCTGGATTATCGGATCGGGCCGGGATAATCCAACGGCTGGGGGATTGACGGGATTACTGTTACCGATTTTTTTATTATTTATTTATTTTTTTGAGGGGGGCGAGGGGGATATTTTGGGGGGATTTTATTGGACTTTTTTTCGATGGGGAATTTTTGGGAGATTTTTAAGGGGGATTTTTGGAGATTTTTTTTTTTGAGGGGGCTTTTGGGAAATTTTTTTGGGACGGATTTTTTTTTAGGGGATTTTTTTTTTGGAGATTTCTTGAGGGGGATTTTTTGGATTTTTTTCGAGGGGGATTTTTTTGAGATTTTTAGGGGGATTTTTTTGGGGGCAGTTTTTTTGGGGTGTCTTTTTTGGAGATCTGTTATGGGGTGGGATTTGGGAGGACATTTTTCAGGGGATTTTTCGGAAAATATTTATTGGGATCTTTTTTCCTAATCTTGATACCCACCTGTCTTACGAAAATTACCACCTGTCTTACGAAAATTACCACCTGTCTTACGAAAATTACCACCTGTCGTGCGAAAATTACCACCTGTTGTACGGAAATTACCACCTGTCGTACGGAAATTACCACCTGTCGTACGGAAATTACCACCTGTCGTACGAAAATTGCCATCTGTCTTACGAAAATTACCACCTGTCCTAGTCTTGATACCCACCTGTCTTACGAAAATTACCACCTGTCTTACGAAAATTAACACCTGTCCTAGTCTTGATACCCACCTGTCTTACGAAAATTACCACCTGTCTTACGAAAATTAACACCTGTCGTACGAAAATTACCACCTGTCCTACGAAAATTATCACCTGCCTTACGAAAATACCCACCTGTCCTACGAAAATTACCACCTATCTTACGAAAATTACCACCTGTCGTACGAAAATTACCACCTGTCTTAAAATTACCATCTGTCTTACGAAAATTACCACCTGTCTTACGAAAATTACCACCTGTCTTAATTTATTTCTCACCTGTCAGCCTCAAGATTAATTAACGAAGTCAGTTATTCAGTATTACGTAATTATTTATACGTTAAATTGTAAATGAATAACCATAATTAATTCATTGGCATATAAATTGGTTAGGGTTAGGGTTCTCTCTCTCTCTCTCTCTCTCTCTCTCTCTCTCTCTCTCTCTCTCTCTCTCTCTCTCTCTCTCTCTCTCCATACCCCTCCCCTTTCCTCTTCCCCCCTCCCCACCTCCTGGCAGCTCCCCACCTCCCCTCCCCATCCCTCCTCACCTCTCCCCACCCTCTCTCTTATCCATGCTTCTTCTCCCCATTCTCTCTTCCTCCTCTCTTCGCCACTCTCCTCCTCCTCTCTTCTCCTCACCTCGTCGCTCCTCTTCTCCTCTCCTTCCATCTTCTCTTCTCTCCTCTTCTCTTCTCTCCTCCTCTCCTCTATTCTTCCCTTCTCTCCTCTCCCTTCCTCTCCCCTCCTCCCCTCCCCTCCCCATTCAAATCCTCCACATCCCCATCGCCTTTCTCCCCTTTCCTCCCCCTCCCTCTCCTCTCTTCCTCCCTCCTCCTCCTCGACCTCTTTCAACCCCCCACCCCCCCTTAGCCAAATCGTCCCCACTCCGACTCAGAAATATCAGTAAGTGGGACCTATTGAATATATGTGGCCAGGTCCGCCATTTTGGTTCCTGACGGGCGAACATCTTAAGCAGGATCCAGTCATATATGAGTTAGATTTAAAGCTAGTTTTATCGAAGCTTAACCTAGTGTCTGTCTCTCTGTGTATTGCCAGACGCCTTAATCCCGTAAGGGGTGGCCACAAACAAATCGCCTCCATGTTGCCCTGTCCCCCGCCATTTCACCGCCCTGCTCCCAGCTCACAACCCCCTCTCTCATATACCTCTCCACTCCATCCCTCCATCTCATCCTTGGCCTCCCCCTTCCTCTCTCCCCCCCTCCACCTCACACACACACTCTCCTCGTCAGTCTCTCACTCCATCCTCTCCACATGGCCAAACCTTGTGTAATATATCAATCTAACTCTCTTCTACCCCTCCCTCTCCCCCCTCCACCTCACTCACATACACTCCTCGTCAGTCTCTCACTCCATCCTCTCCACATGGCCAAACCTTGTGTAATATATCAATCTAACTCTTCTACCCTTCCCTCTCCCCCCCTCCACCTCACTCACATACACTCTCCTCGTCAGTCTCTCACTCTCTCCACATGGCCAAACTTAGTGTAATTTAACATAGTCTAACTCTCCTTTCTCCTAACTCGTCTAACTCTGCATAACTTCTCCAAACATCACTTCAAACTATTTCTCTAACTATACGCTGTTCACTTTCATTTGGCGAGGATTGGTGGGGTATAGGGAGAGTTTGATGCTAGAATATGGTGCTAGTCACGAAGAAGTGCCGTGCAGAGGATGTGTAGGCGTAGAATTGTCTTTATCCGTCACTGAGCTACGGGAAATATGATGAAAGGGGTGAAAATCTTTGACTAAATTACACACACACACACACACACACACACACACACACACACACACACACACACACACACACACACAGCTGAAGAGAGAGAGAGACAGACAGAGACACAGACAGACAGACAGGTAGGTGTGTGTGTGTGTGTGTGTGTGTGTGTGTGTGTGTGTGTATATGTGTGTGTGTGTGTGTGTGTGTATATATGTGTGTGTGTGTGTGTGTGTGTGTGTGTGTGTATATGTGTGTGTGTGTGTATATATGTGTGTGTGTGTGTGTGTGTGTGTGTGTGTGTGTGTGTGTGTGTGTGTGTGTGTCCATGTCTCCGTGTCTGTATACCTACTGTATGTAACCAAAATGGCGGCGTGTAATATAATCCCCACTCAAATTCCGCACGCAAATTCTGCGCACAAATTCCGCACGCAAATTCTGCGCACAAATTCCGCACGCAAATTCCGCACGCAAATTCGCCAATATCGCGAAATTGAATGGCGTCTTGTCTTTCTCCTTCAGGTGTAATTAAGAAAAGGTTAATTATGACGCGAAGGAGCATTTGACCTCACCTCATGACCTCGGCTGGCGATCTAATAAGGTCACCCCCCTGTAAAGTGTGTGTGTGTGTGTGTGTGAGAGAGAGAGAGAGAGAGAGAGAGAGAGAGAGAGAGAGAGAGGCAAAGGGGGGGCAGAATGAAATAACTTAGACCTCCTATTAAAATTAACCTCTTCATGCCACCACTTGGGTACTCATTTCCTGTTTCTTTCTGGCGTTTCAACTGAGGGAAAGATTTGCCCTAGAAGAGGTTAGAGGCGACTATTACTACCTAGAATGACGGAATCTAGACCTATTCATTCTTATAGTATTGTAGTTGTAGTTAAGGTTTTGGTAGTTGAAGGTGAGTTTATATGTTAGTAGTAGTAGTAGTGGTGGTGGTAGTAGTAGTAGTAGTTGTTGTTGTTGCTGTAGTAGTAGTAGTAGAAGTAGTAGTATAAGTAGTAGTGGTGGTGGTGATAGTAGCAGTACTGGTGGTAGTAGTAGTAGTAGTCGTAGTAGTAGTAGTAGTATTGGTAGTAGTAGTTCCACCTCTCCTGCAGCAAGTCGTGGGTCTGAAGGGGTTAATTATCTGGCTGGGGTAATTGCCGGAGTGAGAGGGAAATTGTTTATTATAATTAGGGTCATTAATTTGTTGTTTTAATTGATAGTGTTTTTTGGCGTCATTAGGTACTGGTGTGGGAGGAGGAGGAGGAGGAGGAGGAGAAGAAATGGAAGAGAAAAGAAAAAGAAGAAGAGGAAGAAGACATGGAGGAGGAAGAGGAAAAGGAATGGAGAAAGAGAAAAGGAAGAGAAGAGGAGGAGGAAGAAGAGAGAAGGAGGAGGAGGAGGAGGAGGAGAAGAGAGAGAGAGAGAGAGAGAGAGAGAGAGACGAGGAGGAGGAGGCGGTGAGAGAGGAAGTGGAGGAAAAGCATAATCGAGTCCAATAATCTAGACTCTCTCTCTCTCTCTCTCTCTCTCTCCCCTGTAATGAGAACCCAGACTCCCCCAGATAAATCGCTCAGACGGAATCGTTTGCACCTTCATCACGACATTTGCATAATATGACGAACGCCATTGGGAACGGAGGCCTTTATTGAAATGGGTGGACCTTTAAACCGGTGGGAACTTTAAATGGATAGACCTTAAAATATATGAATCTTTAAGTGTATGGACCTTTAAATGAATGGATCTTTAAATGGATGGACCTTTAAATGAATGGATCTTTAGGTGTATGGACCTTTAAATGAATGGATCTTTAGGTGTATGGACCTTTAAATGAATGGATCTTTAAATGCATGGACCTTTAAATGAATGGATCTTTAAATGGGTGGTCCTTTTAAATGGTGAACTTTAAATGGCTGGACCTTTAAATGAATGAATCTTTAAATGGGCAATCTTTAAATGGATGGACCTTTAAACCAATAGAACCTTTCAATGAGCAAACTTTAAATGGGTGGACCTTTTAAATGGCGAACTTTAAATGGGTGGACCTTTAAACCAATGGGGCCTTTAAATGAGCGAGCTTTAAATGGGTGGACCTTTTAAATGGCGAACTTTAAATGGATGGACCTTTAAATTGATGGACTATTAAATGGGTAGACCTTTAAATGGGCGACCTTCTGGATGGACTTTTAAATAAATTGGCCTTTAAAATGGATGACCTTTTAAATAGACAGATTTCCCCCATTTATTTGGTACTGTAAACTAGAAAATGGGGAAATTGGGTTAATGGGTTAATGGGAAGCAAATGGTCAATACCCTCACCATTAACACTCATCAGAATAATACTATGGTTTCTCCTCCATTAACTTGGCTCAAATTTTCTTTCCTTTTCGGCTTTTTTTTCATTCATTATCGTCAGGTAAATTCCTTTCATCTTTCCTGTTTTTCCTCCTACGGTCTCTCTCTCTCTCTCTCTCTCTCTCTCTCTCTCTCTCTCTCTCCCCGTGCCGCCAGCAAATATAATCCCAGGTAAATATAAAAGGTGTAATCAGGTGTTGCTTGCCCAGGTGTGCATGTAATTAAGCAATATTTAAGGCAACAAGGATTTATGTATATGGATTTTGGGGGAGGGAGTCTTAATGAAGGCTTGGGGAGGTAAATAAAGAGAGAGAGAGAGAGAGAGAGAGAGAGAGGGGTTAATGATACGGGGAAGAATTGACTTTTAGGCGGGTCAGGTAGGGTCAGTTTATCTATCAGTGCCTTTTTATCTATCTGCCCTTATCTATTTATCTATCTATGCCTTTATCTATCTGCCCTTATCTGTTTATCTATCTATGCCTTTATCTATCTGCCCTTATCTATTTATCTATGCCTTTCTATCTATCTGCTCTTATCAGTCTATCTATTTTTGTCTACCTATCTATCTCATTACCTGTCTATCTATCTACCAGTATCTATATCTACTTGTCTATTTAGTTATATATCTACCCCTGTATCTGTAATTATCTATTTTCTATCTATCTCCTTGTCTGTTAATTGTCTTCCATTATCTCTATCTATCTGTCTATCTAATTTATCTATCTATCTGTCCCTCTCTTGTCTATTGTATTTCCTCTGTCTGTCTATTTTTCTATCTATTGGGAGGAGGGTGATATGGTGTTATGGTCTGGTGGTATGGTGTGGTGATATGGTGTTACGGTGTGGTGATATGGTGTTATGGTGATATGGTGTTATGGTATGGTGATATGGTGTTATGGTATGGTGATATGGTGTTATGGTATGGTGATATGGTGTTATGGTATGGTGATATGGTGTTATGGTATGGTGATATTGTGTTATGGTATGGTGATGTGGTGTTATGGTATGATATGGTGTTATGGTATGGTGATATGGTGTTATGGTATGGTGATATTGTTATGGTATGGTGATATTGTGTTATGGTATGGTGATATTGTGTTATGGTATGGTGATGTGGTGTTATGGTATGATATGGTGTTATGGTATGATGATATGGTGTTATGGTATGGTGATATGGTGTTATGGTATGGTGATATTGTGTTATGGTATGATATGGTGTTATGGTATGATATGGTGTTATGGTATGATGATATGGTGTTATGGTATGGTGATGTGGTGTTATGGTATGGTGATATGGTGCTACGGTATGGTGTTATGGTATGGTGATATAGTGTTATGGTATGGTGATATGGTGTTATGGTATGGTGATATGGTGATATGATATGGTGATATGGTGTTATGGTATGGTGATATTGTGTTATGGTATGGTGATATTGTGTTATGGTATGGTGATATGGTGTTATGGTATGGTGTTATGGTGTTATGGTATGGTGATATGGGTTATGGTATGGTGATATGGTGTTATGGTATGGTGATATGGTGTTATGGTGATATGGTGTTATGGTGATATGGTGTTATGGTGATATGGTGTTATGGTATGGTGATATGGTGTTATGATTGGTGTTATGGTTTGGTGATATGGTGTTCTCTTGCCTTACAATATCACCTTCATTAGGCAGTTACCTGGATTGATGTCACCTTGTTAATTCTGTGTGTGTGTGTGTGTGTGTGTGTGTGTGTGTGTGTGTGTGTGTGTGTGTGTGTGTGTGTGTGTACTTGAAGCGTTGAGGGAAGATGCAGAGAGAGAGAAAGCGAGTCTAATGATGCCAATTAGTCTATAAATCTCTAATTGCTCTCTGGTGGGCAATTAAGAGGTCAGCATCATTATCATTAAAATTTAATTGGTCATTAAAAAGTAGTTAAAATAGATCCAAAATATTCCTCCTCCTGCTCTTTCGATTCATATTCCTATTAATTATTATTATTTTTATTATTATTATTATTAATATGGATATTATTATTATTATTAGTAGTAGTAGTACTGTTATTATTATTATTATTGTTGTTGTAATTATTATATTCAGGATCTTCTTATTATTTTTAGTTTGGATATTATTATTATTTTATTAAAGATATTATTATTATTATGATTATTATTATTACATTATATTATATCATTATTATTATTATTATTATTATTATTATTATTATTATTGTTTTGGTCATCCTCATTGTTGTCGTCGTCGTCGTTGTTGTTGTTGGCTGTTTCGGTGAGATAGCCTTCGTGATATACAATATAGCGTAATTAGAGGCCAGGGCTGGATAATTATAGCCTGTGGGGGGGGTCACGCCTATAATCTGCCCTCTGCTGTGAATTATAGCACATGCCATCACTTCTTCATTGGCCATCTCGCCTCCAACACGTACATAGGCAGCCGACTCCTCTCTCATTGTTTACAAGTTCCCGTTTTCTGTCTCCTTGTCTCTGCTATTTTCTTTATCAAATTGGCTCTATTCTATGATTGTTTTTCTTTGCCTTGGCCTTATTCATTGTTTTTTTTTCTTCTCATTCCCACACACACGAGGTTCCCTACGCAGCTGTTTTTATGCGTGTTTTTCTGCTGTTTTTTCCTCTGTCTGTCTCTTGCTGTCTGCTGTCTTCTTACGTTTTTTCTTAATATACCAGTTTATGTATGTGTGTATATGTATGTATGTTTTTGTGTGTGTATATATGTATGCATTATATATGTACAGTATGTATGTATGTGTATGTATGTATGTATGTAAAAATGTATGTGTATGTATATATGTATGCATGTATGTATGTATATGAATGTATAAATATATGTATGTATGTATGTATGTGTCTGTATATATTTACTGTACTTATGTGGAGAGGATGGAGAATGAAAGACTGACTAAGAGGGTGTATGTAGGTGAGGTGGAGGGGGGGAGAGGGAGGGGTAGATCGAGGATGAGGTGGAGGGATGGAGTTGAGAGGTATATGAGGGAGGGGGGGGTGAGTTGGGGGGAGGGGAGTCAAATGGTGGGTGACAGAGTGACTTGGAGGCGTTTTGTCTGCGGCCACCCTTTGCGGGATTAGGGCGTCGGGCTATAGAGAGATAGATAGACTTATGTATGTATGTATGTGTGTGTGTGTATATATATGTAAGTATGTTTGTATGTGTGTGTGTGTGTGTAATCAAAATCTACACCCAGATCACTTCCACAAAATCCTCCAACAGAGATTAACTTGCGGGGTAATACCGGATTAATACCAGGATTTATACCAAGAAGGATTACCCTCACACCAGGCCATTTATAGTGAAGAGTGACCCTGTTTATTGTTAATTATTATTATTATTATTATTGTTGTTCTCTGGCCGAGCGTCACATATTCGTTCAGATCACCTCTTTTTAACAATAATAATAACGATAATAATAATAATAATAATAATAATAATAACAACATGACTATAACAACAATAGTAGTAGTAGTAGTAGTAGTAACAATAATAATAATAATAATAATAATAATAATAATAATAATAATAATAATAGCCAGAAACAGATAGGATCCGATCTTCCATTAAGACCAAGAGTAATTACATTCACATCAATCAGGCAGGTGTGAAGAAATTAATGCCTGCCCTAATTAAGCTTATTAGGGCAATTAAGGTACACCTGTGAGGCTAGCAATCTAATTAGGCTTCTTCCTTTCTTCAGGTGAGCGGCAGGTAGGAAAAAATAAGAAAATGATAGAGGAAGGAATTGTTGACTCCTGTGAGGGTGAAAATATGTACACACACACACACACACACACACACACACACACAGGGAGGCGGTGGCTCAATCGGTAGAGAGGTGGCCTGCAGTCCCACCGGACCCAGGTTCGAATCCCGGCTGGGGCAGGGAACAGTTTAAGGATTTGAATTTCATTAAATCAGGCTTTACTGATCTACCAGAAGACCCGCCGACATGTCGTAAAAATACCCCCGCTAATACCAATACACCAGCCCTGTATGAGACAGCCCTATTCAATATGGACGGTGGGTGTTAGCGCCGAAGTGGTGACATGTAGAGGTGTATGGTATGTAGGAGGACTGCTGGGCCTTGATAGCAGGCTGTGAAGCCTATGCCCAGAGTCGGACACATAAAAAAAAACAAAAAACACACACACACACACACACACACACACACTCTCTCTCTCTCTCTCTCTCTCTCTCTCTCTCTCTCTCTCACACACACACACACACACACACAGGTGAAAGATGAGTTCGATTACTAGGTGCAAAAACTTACTTACCTGTGTATTAAAAGAGAAATTATTTGGGTGGTGTAACAAAAGACATAAATTTTTACGTAGAGGGGAAAGATAGTGAAATAACATAGGAGAGAGAGAGAGAGAGAGAGAGAGAGAGAGAGAGAGAGTGGGGGGATCTGGTATAAAGGGTAGCGTAGTGGAGGATGAGATAGGAAATGAGTGTGTGTGTGTGTGTGTGTGTGTGTGTGTGTGTGTGTGTGTGTGTGTGTGTGTGTGTGTGTGTGTGTGTGAGAGATAGATAGAGAGAGAGAGAGAGAGAGAGAGAGAGAGAGAGAGAAAGGGGGATCTAGTATAAAGAGTAGCGTGGTGGAGGATGAGATAGAGAGAGAGAGAGAGAGAGACTGGGGGTAATTAGTTCAGTAATGAGGTCGTTAAAATAAAATTGAGAATATAATACTGTTGATAATACTGATAAGAGAAAGACAATTTAACCTCGTCTGGTGATAAGGGGAGTGAGATAAGAGATACGTACCCATAAGTGCGCGTCCAGACCAGAGGCATGCTGACCGCGGGCGAGAAATCACCATAGTCGTGGGAGCCTGTGAGTGACGAAATAAGTAAATGTCCCCCCAAAATCTATGGTGTAAAGAAAATGGGGTGTACGAGAATATGTGAAAAATATTTGTTTAATTAGAAAATGGAGTTTGTGTGTAATTTGTGTAAGGGTGATGATGGAGGGTGAAGTTGGGTGAATTTTGGTGGTATGTTCTAGTAGATAGATAGATGGATAGATGGGTAGGTAGATAGACTGATAGGTAGTTGGATGGATGGAGTGATAGATAGATAGTTGGGTAGGTAGATTAATAGATAGATAGATGAATAGGTAAATAGATTGATAGATGGATGGAGGGATAGATGTATAGATTGATAGATGGATGGATGGATAGATGGATAGGTAGATAGATAAATAGATTGATGAATAGGTAAATAGATTGATACATGGATGGATGGATTGATGGATAGGTAGATAGATTGATGGATGGATAGATGGATAGGTAGATAGATTGATAGATGGATGGATTGATAGACATAGATAGATTGATGGATGGATTGATAGACAGATAGATAGATTGGTAGATGGATGGGGAGATAATAGGTGGATATGTAGGTAGGTAGGTAGGGAGAGAGAGAGAGAGAGAGAGAGACAGACAGACAGACAGACGGATAGACAGACAGACAGACAGACGGACAGAAAAATTGGCATATACAGCAATTCTCCTCGTGTTTTGTGTCGATAAATCTTCAGTTGATATATATTACTAGATTATAAAGGAGAAAATTGTGTGTGTGTGTGTGTGTGTGTGTGTGTGTGAGAGAGAGAGAGAGAGAGAGAGAGAGAGAGAGAGAGAGAGAGAGATAAACCAGCAGGAAATACCGTCCCCTCACAATAAATACCAGTCTTCATCCCTCAGTGGACAGTATATGAGATAAAAGAGAGCATCACAGCCTTTGAAAAATACCAGATACACCACGTAAACCAGACACCAGATATACCAGATACACCAGATATACCAGATACCAAATACACCAGTTATACCAGATACACCAGATATACCAGTTACACCAGATACACCAGTTATACCAGATACACCACATATACCAGTTACACCAGATACACCAGTTATACCAGATACTCCATATATACCAGATACACCAGATATACCAGATACCAGATACACCAGATATACCAGATACACCAGATATACCAGATACACCAGATATACCAGATATACCACATATACCAGATACACCAGATATACCAGATATACCAGATACACCAGATATACCAGATACCAGATACACCAGATATACCAGATACACCAGATATACCAGATACACCAAATACACCAGATATACCAGATACACCAGTTATACCAGATATACCAGATACACCAGACACCAGATATACCAGATATACCAGATACACCAGATATACCAGATACACCAGTTATACCAGATACACCAGATATACCAGTTATACTTGATATACCAGTTATACCAGATATACCAGATACTCCAAATACATAATACTTAAAGGTCCATCCCAGAGAAAGAAGATTTGGGATTTAAGAGAGAGAGAGAGAGGGGGGGGGGTGATCTTATACTAAGGGTAGCGTGGTAGAGGAGGTAGGAAATGAGATTATGGTTTGTGTGTGTGTGTGTGTGTGTGTGTGTGTGTGTGTGAGAGAGAGAGAGAGAGTTGATACCACATTTCCAGCACTTCTTCGTGACTAATTCACATCATTATGTCACATTAACCCCTTCAGTAAAAAACAAAGACCTCCTCTCCTCCTCCTCCTCCTCTCCTCCTCCTCCTCCTCCTCTTTTCCTTTACTTTCTTTATTATTTATATTTTTTCTTAATATTCTTTACCATTTTCTTCCCATTTTCTTTATCATTGGACGGAGTGTTAATCAGTCTTCGTTTTCTTTACAGCCGGGATGCATGTTCTAGCCGCACTTCTTCGTGACTATCCCGTCCGTCTGTCCCCCACTAAGGATCCCGTGCAGAAAGGTAGGCAAGATGTTCACTGCCTTGTTCTTCTGTGATGTTATGTTTGTTATATTGTTCTTGTTATTATGGATGGATTTAAATGCGTTCTTTTTATCAGTCGATTAGAGAGAGAGAGAGAGAGAGAGAGAGAGAGAGAGAGACAGAGAGAGAGAGAGAGAGAGACAGACAGACAGACAGAGAATGGATTGATACGGATAATGGAGAGATAGATAGATAGGTAGGTAGGTAGATAGTAGGTGGGTAGGTGGGTAAGTAGGTAGATGGGTAGGTAGGTAGGTAGGTGGGTAGGGTAAGTAGGTAGATGGGTATGTATGCACACACACACACACACACACACACACACACACACACACACATCATAAATACATACATACATATTATACACATACACGCACACATACATACATACCTGTACACACACACACACACACACACATCATAAATACATACATACATATTATACACATACGCACACATACATACATACCTGTACACACACACACACACACACACACACACACACACAGCTATTATTATCGCCAATCGAGGTCACGGCAGGTCAAGAAGATCCCTCCCTGGCCAAAATATCCGCCCCTTCAGTACGATGACGTTGTTGTTGTTGTTGTTGTTGTTGTTCTTCTTCTTCTTCTTCTTCTTCTTCTTCTCCTCCTCCTCCTCCTCCTCCTCCTCCTCCTTGTTTGTGTTTTTTGTTGATTTACCCCTATCTGGCCGAGCACACCCATCGACCACAGGTAAGCGCCTCACTAGGGTCGGATCTGCGTCCTTCCCACGGCGAGATTAGGGGAAATAAGTAGTTTTGCCCCCGGGTGGATGCCGCAGCTGCTTCGTTTTCATCTGAGGGGACTAGGTAACTCATGAATACTAGGTCGTGGTTAAAAAAAAAAAGTCGAAGAGGTTTAAATGTGTGGTAGGAATGAGTCTCCTTGGTTACTAGTCTGATTTAGAGGCGTCTTCCTGGTCTACCACACTTCCTACCACATTCTTACTCTACCACACTTCCTACCACATTCTTAGTCTACCACACCTCCTACCACATTCCTCTTGGTTTACCACACTTCCTACCACATTCTTAGCCTACCACACTTCCTACCACATTCTTCCTGGTCTAGACACTTCCTACCACATTCCTCTTGGTTTACCACACTTCCTACCACATTCTTCCTGGTCTACCACACTTCCTACCACATTCTTAGCCTACCACACTTCCTACCACATTCTTCCTGGTCTACCACACTTCCTACCACATTCTTCCTGGTCTACCACACTTCCTACCACATTCTTCCTGCTCTACCACACTTCCTACCACATTCTTAGTCTACCACACTTCCTACCACATTTTTCTTGGTCAGCCACACTTCTTACCACATTTCTCTTGGTCTACCACACTTCCCACCACATCCTGCTTGGCCTACCACACTTCCCACCACATTCTCAGTCTACCACACTTGCTACCACACTGTCAGTCTACCACACTTCCTGCCATCTTCAGACTTACATATACCTCTCTCTCTCTCTCTCTCTCACACACACACACACACACACACACACACACACACACACACACACACACACACACACACACACACACACACACACACACACACACACACACACACACCATGGATGAAAAAATAACAAAATATATCCAGAAAAAACAGGAAAAATATCGAGAAAATCACCAATAAATAAAAAAACACATGGATAAGCAAGAACAGAAATCCAGAATAAACCACCAATTGAAATATGAAAAGAAAAAAATAACCATCAGAGAAAATAATCCATCCATCCATCCATCATTCAATCCTACATTGCCCCATGAGGAGCGTAGGAGCCCGGGGCTAGGCAGTTGGTCCCGACATTTAAGATGAGAGTGACCAGCCTCCCTCATCCCTGAGTGGCATTCCATGAGCAATAAACCCCAACCACCCCTTGGATATAAACCTTCACCGGCTCAATCCGATTGGAGCGCAATAATTACCCACTAAACCACCAGGCGCCAAAATTTGGTTATATGGTTACCACCCAGCGTAGTAAATGGTTTCCTGGTGTACAGGAAACATTTGGCTTGTCACTCAGTGTAGAGTCACCCACAGGCAGAAGGAAGAGGAAAGAATGAAGGAAAGAAAGACAGAAGAGGGAGTGCAAGGTCACGCGTAGGCAGAAGGACGAGGAAAGAATGAAGGAAAGACAGAAGAGGATGGAAGGAAAGAAGGATGGAGGAGAGGAAAGGGCAGACACCCGAGAGCAGCACTACATCGAGTGAGTGGATGGTGAGCGCCCCCACCTACCACAGAGAATAAAAAAATCAATAAAATAGTAAGTCAAGAAAATCACAAAGCATCCAATAAAGAGAAAATAAAAACAAAGAAAAAAAGAAAGAAAGAAGGAAGGAAGGAAAGAAAGAAAGAAAGAAGGAAGAAAGAAAGAGAAAGAAAGAAGAAAGACAGAACGAACGAACAGAACCCCCCCAAAAAACATAGTAAAAAACACCATTAAAAACATAAAAAAACAGGACTAAGAAAACCCGTAAGAAGTCAGTGAAGAAGCCTAAGAAAATGTCGTCTTCACCTGCGTCTTGAGGGTCGTGGCAGGGGCGAGGCTGTTTCCGGCAGCGATTGGACCGTTGGATGCTAAAGAAACGTGATATTTATGAGGGCTGGGATCGTGAGCTGGGAGGAGGCGGAGGAAGAGGAGGAGGAGGAGGAGAGGAAGAACTAGAAGAAGAAAGAGGAGGAGAAGGAGGAGGAAAAGAAGAAGAAGAGGAGGAGGAGGAGGAAAAGAAGAAGAAGAGGAGGAGGAGGAAGAAGAAGAGGAGGAGGAGGAGAGGGAGGAGGAGGAGGAGGAAAAATAAGAAGTAGAAGAAGAGGAGGAGGAGGAGGAGGAGGAAGGGTTGGCGAATTTTACTTGCAACTTCTGGCCTTGGTGAAATACTAGGTCAAAGGTCAGAATCTAGACTACTTCCCCCAATTAACCGTACCTTGACCTCAAATCACCATCTCTCCATCTTTATGCTGAAGTGTAGTGCTGGATTTACACACGAGTATGATGCTAGTCACGAAGAAGTGCGTAGGGAAAGGATGTCGAGGCACTGAGCTCCGTGGAAAGAGAAAGAGAGAGAGAGAAAAAAAAAACTTAAAGAAAAGAAGTTCAAGACAGTTTCCTTAATTATTGTCTGTCTGTCTATCTATCTATCTGTCCATCCATCTGTCTCTATATATCTATCTTTCTGTTGTGTGTGTGTGTATGTGCGTGTGCGTGTGCTTGCGTGCGTGTACCTGCTTGCGTGTGCCTATCCTAATTACATCCATCTTCACCTTCATTTCCAGGTTAATTTCACCTTTGATATCCCCAGCATACCTTTTTCACACCTTAATTATTTTCGCATTACCGTAAAAGTAATTAACCTTTTTAGATTCCTTTTAATGACCCCTAATTAGTCATGCACCTGGTTCGCCTCTCATCACGGCTTCTGATGTTAAGTAATTGCCTCATTTGGTCCCATGCTAAGTTAAATGACCCCCTAATTATGTCTACCTTAATTACATGACCCTCTAATTACCCTCTAATGACCTTTCTACCTTTACTAAATTACCCTCTAATGACCCTCTAGTTAACCTCTAATTACTTGTATATTTTAGTTACATGATCCTCTAATTACTCCCGTGATTAATTACCTATCTAAATTAAATGACCCTCTAATTACCTATCTGTTATTTAAATGACCCTCTAATTACCCTGTAATTACCCATCTACCTTAATTAGTCACTTAATGACCCTCCATACCCATCTATCTTAAATGACCATCTAATGACCCTCCAATTACCTGTCTGCCTTAATTAAATGACCCTGTAATTACCCTATAATGACCCTTTAATTACCTGTCTTCTCTAATTAGTGACGTCATCATCATTTACCTGTTTGTAGCTGTAAGATTCATATATAATACAGGATTTCGTGATGAAAATAAGGAATTGATTCTGCACATCCAAGTTTGAGGGCAGGTAGGAGGAAAAACTATTTGTGTGTGTGTGTGTGTGTGTGTGTGTGTGTGTGTGTGTGTGTGTGTGTGTGTAATTGACCTCATTAACCATTTAACTTTTGGCCTTCCTACGTCAGAAAGATTAGGAATTAATTTTGTTCATGCACAGATTCTGACTTATATCTGTAGTGAATGACGATAAACACGATTGAGAGGCAAGGCTAAGAGTGGAAGTGAACTCTTACGCTGGGCGAGCAATCAAGAGCCATTAATCCTGACTGCTAGGGATTTCAAGGGATTTCTCTGGATTGACGCCCATTACAGATCCAGACATCCAGCCCCTACCACACCACCCCTGCCTCACCCCTACCACAGAAACTGGAAACTCTCGCTTATAATGTAGGCCAAGGATTATAACAGGCAGGGAGAATTACACCCCAATGCCCATAGGTAAAGTTCTCCTGCCGGCTTTAAAGATGCTATATTCATTCGCCTCTCAGTCCACTTACTGACACAAGCTTCCCCTCTGGAGCCGTCAAGCCGAGAAACTCATTGCATTTTCCTTTGAGTACGTGTTTCTGAAGGAGGCACTGCAGGAGAATAGGCCCTGAAACACAGGCAGTGCCCCCATCAGGCCGCCTTGCATCTCCCAGGAACTCAGGGCCCCGTTTGTCACCCCATGGAAACCTAAAGCATCGTTGCTATAGGTTTCCCATGGCGAGATAGGAACCATCATTCACGGGAGCTAGAGGATGGTGGAGCGAGTCTGGGCATTCCACCTAAAGTAAAGCTCCTCAGATCCCATTGAGTTTACTGATGCCCTTAAAAACGCCCCTCATGCTTCATCAAGGTGCTGGGTCACTTTCTTCACAAGGCCTCATCTTAGACATACCACCATCCTGTGACGCGTGGGTAGCTGCCCTACATATCAGTAATGATTTTGAAATGGGGTGCATTCACGTTAGGATGGCATTACTTCTGAAAATATAAAAACTCAGCGCCATACACCTGTAGCAACACCTGACTGCACAAGATGACACAGGGCCATCGTCGACAAAGCTTGGGCTGAAGAGTGGCGGGAGACGCGCACACAGGCAGCCTCTCGTGTAAGCAGAGACACGAGGCCAGAGCAGAGAGCCTTTGTGTATCAGGAACCAGACAGTGACAACCCCTTCTCTCGATTCTTTTGTGACAGGAAGCAGAGTGAGATCGTATTGGCTCGTCTTTGTGGCGTGAAAAGTCTCCCCCAACCTTCCCCCTGCGACACACTACATTCCTCACGCCAAGCTAACAGGGATCGAGTGGCCGAAGCACGTTTGTTCTAACCTGACAAAGATCCTGACCGCCTTTTCAGCTCAGGTGATGGCCAGGTGGAGTTAGATTGAAAGGTTGATTGGACTAGTAACCAACGAGACTCATTCCAACCTCAAAGAATCATTAAATTTCACATAATCTCGACTTAGAATCAAAGTTATATTATATCAGGTAAAACACACACACACACACACACACACACACACACACACACACACACACACACACACACACAGCCTCAGGTATTCCAATGTTTTTGTATAAGGCCTAATTTTGACTCATCATTGCTAGACTCACCTTCTATCTATCTATCTATTGCCAGACGCCTCAATCCCGTTTGGGGTGGCCACAAACAAATCGCCTCCAAGTCGCCCTGTCCCCCGCCATTTCACTGCCCTGCTCCCAACTCACACCCCCCTCTCTCATATACTCATATAAGACTCACCTTACTGTATTATATTATCTCGTTGTGTGTCTCTTGCTCACCTTTGCTGCTTTCTGTAGTTCTTTCACACTAACTTGCCCTAGATTTTCGTCCCTGTGCAGCGTATTACACGTAATTCGGAGACTTACATACTACTACTATTTTACTTATTTGTCACTACCACCATCCTTCATCGCATCACACCACGAACATGCAGTCTACACCAGCACATCTCACATTCATACCACCACACCACTACTCCAGCCAGTCACACTTCAGCACTCCCCTAACACCACACCACACCAGCATTTCCCACCACACTTCATTAGCTTCACACCTTCACCACATTCTCACCACACTACTACACCACAGCCACACACTCACAACATAGTAAACCACACTTGTTACAACTACTACAACTACTATAACAACAACAACAGCTACTACTACTACTACTGCTACTACTAGTACCACAAACGAAGAAAAAGAAGACACAACAACCAGAAGAAGAAGACGAAGACCAAGAACCCAACAGAGAGAGAGAGAGAACGGAATGACAGGAAAAAGTCTACCCCGATTACCCCTTCCGTAACCAATTAACCTCCCCCCCCGCACCGCCACCAATATCATTAACACGGTAAGGGGTAATTTAGCCCCCCTAATTACCGTCTTTGTCTCCCAAATTAGTCTGTAGATGTCTCCCTAATTACCGTCTATAAGCCTCCTTAATTACCGTCTATAATTGTCTCCCTAATTACCCTATATAATTGTCTCCCAAATTATAGTTAAGTCTCCCTAAATACCGTCTGTAAGCCTCCTTAATTACCGTGTATAATTGTCTCCCTGATTACCCTCTATAATTGTCTCCCAAATTAGTCTATAGTTAAGCCCCTAATTACCGTCTGTAAGCCTCATTAATTACCGTGTAAAATTAAGTCTTCCTAATTGCCCTTTATAATTGTCTCCCTAATTACCGTCTATAATTAAGTCCCTAATTACCCTCTACAATTGTCTCCCTAATTACCGTCTTAATCTATACTTATCATCACCTGTCTACACCTGAGAGTTAATTACCTCATCTGTATCACCTTCGATCCAGTTCGTTTGGGCGATTTTTTTTGTATTATTTTCCCTTCCGTTTATTGACCCGGATTATTTCAGGATTACAGCCCCGGATTTTGACGGATTACGGGGCTGATTGAGACGATGCGGGATTAGCACGGATTAGAAATTGACGTATTATCCCTGTGGTTTGCGTTTGAGATGATCCGGATAAGAAGGGATTAGGGATTGAGGAATATTGGACAGATTGGAGGGCGGGTGTGGATATATGAGGGCAGTTTAGCTGAATTATTGCTTGCGTCTGACACGGTGAAAGGAAGGCAATCAAGTGTGTGTGTGTGTGTGTGTGTGTGTGTGTGTGTGTGTGTGTGTGTGTGTGTGTGTGTGTGACGGATTGATAGACAGACACAGACAGACGGATATTGATGTATGTATGTGTGTGTGTGTGTGATGTGTTTGCATGTTTTTCTTGCGTCAGTGTTGAGAAGTAGTTGTGTGTGTGTGTGTGTGTGTGTGTGTGTGTGTGTGTGTGTGTGTGTGTGAGAGAGAGAGAGAGAGAGAGAGAGAGAGAGAGAGAGAGAGTCGTACATGAATTCTGCATAATTAATTCATAGTAATTTTAGATACTAAGATCAGGGTTTGGAACACACACACACACACATACACACACCATATCTGTATCTACTTCTGTCTGCAACATATCTGTCTATATTTGTCTATCTATCTATCCATTACTAACAGAGAGAGAGAGAGAGAGAGAGAGAGAGAGAGAGAGATGAGAGGTGACGGAATGGGGACGTCGTGTGAAGTATGTGTGTATGTATGTATGTGTATGATGTATGTATGTATTTGTGTGTGTGTGTGTGTGTGTGTGTGTGTGTACGGGAAGGTGCACATAGCGACTGGGTAAGGGGACTGCAAGGCTTGTGTGACGTGCTTGAGGAACCCGAGAAGATGGCCAGAAAATACAGGGTAAAAGTGGCCAACTGGCCTTTGAGTGGCCCCCATGCACTTACCAGCCCCTCCAGCACCGCATTTCTCTCTCTCTCTCTCTCTCTCTCTCTCTCTCTCCTATATATTTATGTATGTATGCAGTGTGTGTGTGTGTGTGTGTGTGTGTGTGTGTATGTGTGTGTATGTGTGTGTCATCATACTGAAGGGAATAATGACAATAGCAATAATAACAAAAATGATAATAATAATAATAATAATAATTAATAATGATGATAATAATAATAATAATAATAATGATAATAGTAAATTGTGTTATGGTGGAATTCCGTGAGATTTAAGCGTTTGCCCCCACTTAAGCGATTGGGTAGACGCACAAAGAGCGTCCCCTTGAGCACGCGATGAGAGCAAGGCGTGCTTAGACCTGGGGTGATTAGGCCTTAGGAGTGTATTAACTCTGCCTTACCTCCTCACCCCTACCACACCCCTACCACACCACCCCTTCCTCACCCCTACCACACCACCCTTGCCTCACCCCTACCACACCACCCCTGCCTCACCCCTTCCTAACCCCTACCACACACCCCTCCCTCACCCCTACCACACACCCATGCTTCACCCCGCCACATACCCCTGCCTCACCCCTACCACACCCTTGTCTAACCCCAATCAAAACTCTTGCCTCACCCCTACCACACTCTTGCCTCACCCCAACCACACCACCCCTGCCTCACCCCAACCACACCACCCCTGCCTCACCCCAACCACACCACCCCTGCCTCACCCCAACCACACACCCCTGCCTCACCCCAACCACACACCCCTGCCTCACCCCAACCACATACCCCTGCCTCACCCCTACCACACCCCTGCCTCACCCCAACCATACCACCCCTGCCTCACCCCTGCCACACCACCCCTGCCTCACCCCTGCCACACCCCTGCCTCACCCCTAATCACCCCAGCACGCTCACCCTTTCAGAGTCCCTTATAGTACCTTCATGTCACGCACCTCTCTCTCTCTCTCTCTCTCTCTCTCGTACCCCACACACTTCTCACTATATATCACACACACACACACACACACACACACACACACACACAGCAAGTTTAGATTAGCGCCTCAGTCTGTCACAAGGTAATTCCAACTTTCCCCCAAAATATAACATACACTGTGACTGCTGTTCGTGACGCCTCTACGTAAGCGATTTAGTCTACGCGGTGGAAGGGGAGAGGGAGACCGAGGTTGAGATGGAGGGATGAAATGTAAGAGAGGGAGAGAGTTGGATGAAGGGCAGCCAGATGACGGAGATTAGGGCGACATGGAGGCGATTTGTTTGTGGCTGCCCCGTACAAGATTAACTCGCCCGGCTGTAGACAGATAGATGGATGGATAGATAGATAGACTGACAGATAGATAGGTCAGTAATTTCGTTCCTTTATCAAGTAACCGAAGATTCGTAACATTTATTCCTAGGCGATTTAGTCTGCAATGGTACTTCTATCGTTCCAGTATGTACGTTCCAGTATGTACGTTCCAGTATGTACGTTCCAGTATGTACGTTCCAGTGTGTACGTTCCAGTATGTACGTTCCAATATGTACGTTTCAGTATGTACGTTCCAGTATGTACGTTCCAGTATGTACGTTCCAGTATGTACGTTTCAGTGTGTACGTTCCAGTATGTACGTTCCAATATGTACGTTCCAGTATGTACGTTCCAATATGTACGTTCCAGTATGTACGTTCCAGTATGTACGTTCCAGTGTGTACGTTCCAGTATGTACGTTCCAGTGTGTACGTTCCAGTATGTACGGTCCAGTATGTACGTTCCAGTTTGTACGTTCCAATATGTACGTTTCAGTGTGTACGTTCCAAGATGTACGTTCCGGTATGTACGTTCCAGTATGTACGTTTCAATATGTACGTAGTTGCCATCACTGTTATGCAAAATTTATGTGTAATTGGCAGGATGAATCGGTTAGGAGAAGGTGTTGAGGTGTTTTGTGTGTGGGAATATTAATGTGTACGTGTGTAGGTTTGGTGATGCATGTGGGAGATTATGGATGTGTGTGTATACATGTGTACGTTGAATTTTGTTGACTGTGTGTGTGTGTGTGTGTGTGTGTGTGTGAAAACTTACACTTTCACCAGTACCACACATTATTCTGTCTCCCTCCCTCCCTCCCTCCCTCCCTCCCTCCCTCCCTCCCTCCCTCCCTCCCCCTCCCTCCCTCCCTCTCCATTTCTCTCTCATTTCATTTCCTCCCCCTCTCACATTCATCTTCCTCCCCCTCCCTCCCTCCCCCTCCATGCCATGACCCCTCCTTCCCTCCCTTCTTCCTCCCTTCCCTCCCTTTACCTCCCTCTTCTTTCCTCCCTTCCTTCCTCCTTTCCTTCCTTCCCACCCTCCCTCCCTCCTCCCTTCCCTTCCTTTACCTCTTTTTTTTCCTCCTTTCCTTCCTTCCCTCACTCCCTCCCTCCTTCCCTCTCTCCTCACCTCCCCCCTCTCTCTCTTCTTCCTTCATTTTCTCTCTCTCTCTCTCTCTCTCTCTCTCTCTCTCTCTCTCTCTCTCTCTCTCTCTCTCCTGTGTACTCAAGATCGCTTCGTTGGCTATACCCTCGCTCGGTTTCTGGCTGGATGGATGCGTGGGAGAGAGAGGGAGAGAGAGAGAGAGAGAGAGAGAGTTTACCCCAAGTACGGAATATAAGAAAAAAAAAACGCTGTCGTGGTGTAAGGGTTATAGAAACACACACACACACACACACACACACACACACACACACACACACACACACACACACACACACACACACACACACACAAACAGGGGACGTGGGAGGGAAGGCTGATGTGGAGAGAAATAAGTTTAAGATGCTGGAAATAAAATGGTGACCCCTAAGAAAAAGAAAATGGGATATTGATCGGGTATTCCATTTTCCGTACTCTTAGGTAATTATCCACTGACCTAATTATCCACACACCTAATTATCCACCTAATTATCCATACACCTAATTATCCATATCTAATTATCCACACCTAATTATCCATACACCTAATTATCCACACACACAATTATCCACACCTAATTATCCACACTTGATAATCCACACACCTGATAATCCACACACCTAATTATCCACACGCCTAATTATCCACACCTAATTATCCACACACCTAATTATCCAAACATTTTCCTCTTCCTCTCCTTCCTCTTTTAATTAACCGTGTTTGTTTGTTTTTTCTGTTGATATCGTTTTTTTCCCTTTTCATTATGGAGTTCTGATGATGTCTTATGCTTTCGTCTTTTCGTTTTATTGAAGTAGTTACGATATTAAAATAAGATGGTGGTGGTGGTGGTGATGATGATGATGATGATGATGATGATAGATAGATAGATAGAGAGAGAGAGAGGATAATCTATAAAATAATGGATGGTGGTGGTGGTGGGGATGATGATGATGATGATGATGATGGTGGTGATGATGATGATGATGGTGATGATGATAGATAGAGAGAGAGAGAGGATAATCTATAAAATAATGGATGGTGGTGGTGGTGGGGATAATGATGAGGATGATGATGATGATAGATAGATAGTGAGAGAGAGAGAGAGGGGGGGGGAGAGGGAGAGGGTAATCTGTGTATTAATGAACCGTTATCTGTCTGTAAAAGGGTTTGTCCAGCGTCTCCTAGTCGCGTGGATCAATTTTGATGACACTTTGCAGGAACACCCCAAGGGGCTCCAGAATTAGGAGAAATTTCTTTTGTTTCGTAAATCCGAAAAATCTTTCTTTTTGCCCCGTTGTTACAGTTACCACTCACTAGTTTTCTTATGATGTCAGGGGAGCCAAGTCTATTTTCTTCGAGTCTTACCCCATTGTAGTGTATTTGTACATATTTAGTTTATTTCTAAGCTCCGGTAAATACACAAATGGTGATGAACTAAATTTCCATAGGTCACCTACACAAGCAATAGTTGCAGTACATTAGCTATTACTACCACTATTACTACTACTACTACTAATAATAATAATAATAATAATAATAACAACAACCAGCAATTACCGCATCGCCGTCTAAAACACAGTAACACAGAAACGAACGAGTCTCCCAAGGTCAGGGAATTGGCTCCGTGGCTATCCGACTGCCTCCCAATCCACCTCCAGCACCTCATTCGCTCACCAACATTAAAATAAAACCCTCATAGAACCCCAGAATGCCCGGATTTCATTAGCAAAGTGTTCGGGCCGCAGGGGTGTCAAGATTTATGGCCGCACCTTTAGGATAGTTTAACCCATCAGCGCCGCGCGGAGAAAATGGATGCCGTTTTCTTTGTCCCTTATTTATTTGCGGTTTCTCTAATTTTTGCGATTATGGCGGGATATATTAATTTGACGGGCTTTTTCTTTCGCTTTCCGATGGCCGTCTGTGCCCTCGTTGTTTTTCAGGGGTTGCAGGTGTAATTATTTCCCTTCTTTTCTTCATTTTCCTTGATTATTGGTGAGCGGAAAGCTACACAGATGCCAGGAAATGTGTGGCCATTGATGAGGCTTAACTTTTCGCCACGCAAGACGCACCGTGATATTCCGTTTCATGTCAGATTCAGATTATGGCGTTCTGTGCTCCCTCCTGACGATTTTTATAAAGTTTAGGGACATTTTTAGAAGTACATAGGGTAGTTAAAGCTATAATTATTCCCTTCACTACCTGTCAGCTCTCCCAAAACAGTAAAGAGTCCATAGCAGCAGGAATAGCCTACAGAAAGACATGATACTAAAGGAGAAGAATCACTATGTAGCATTTTAAGTCGCCGTTCTGCCTAAACAATTCCCATCCTAAATTTATCTTTATTTCCATCGCTACGGAAATTACACAGCGCTACTTAACATAGCTTAACTCAAAATCCTTCAAGCCTTTCAGTATGTGGAAGTCTTTAATTGATCATAAAATGTGTATATGGTTTTAATTCGATTTCGGAATGATGTAGTGAAAGAGTGATGAAGACTATTATCCCCCCCCCCGTCGAAAAACCCACTAAGCTAATCATCATCATAGCATTCATCATCATCATCAAAATATCATTCATCATCATCATATCATTCATCATCATCATCAACATATGAGTCATCATCATCATCAGCAGCAGCAGCATCACATCAGTCATCATCATCATCATCATCATCATCATATGTCATCATCATCATCATCACTATCATCATATCAGTCCTCCTCCTCCTCCTCCTCCTCATCATCATCATCATCATCATCATCATCATCATCATATCAGTCATCACCATCATCATCATCATCACCTAAAAAAATAAAATGCCTCAATAAAGCAACAGTACACCAATAAAACAGGTGAGTATATTGAAGGGGTTAATACAGAGCTACGGAAAGGAAGAATCGATACAATATCCCCCTGTGATTCCTGGGGTGCGGGGTTAAGAAGAATTAAGGGAGAGCAGCAGAGGGTCAAATATGAAGGCCGGAGTGAGAGTGAATTCGTTGTACTGCCATTCCTAGCGAGGAGGAGGAGGAGGAGGAGGAGGGAGAGGAGAGGGTGCAGGAGAGGAGGAGGAGGAGGAAGAGCAGGAGGGAGGGGGCTAGGGAGAGGAGGAGGAGGAGGAGGAAGAAGAGGGAGAAGGAGAGAGGAGGAGGAGGAGGAGGAGAGGGAAACCGGGAGTGAAATATCCAAGAGCATTGAGAGGGTCCGGATATTGAAAGGAGTAATGAACGAGTGACCGGTATAGAAATGAGAGAGAGAGAGAGAGAGAGAGAGAGAGAGAGAGAGAGAGAGAGAGAGATTATATATGAGAATGAGGTAGGGGAAAGGTAGAGGGAAGCGGAGAGAGAGAGAGAGAGAGAGAGAGAGAGAGAGAAGTGAAAATATAATAATACATTGTAGTCACATTTGTTGACGGCTTAATATCCTTTCCATAGCACTTCTTCGTGACAGGCATCGTGTTCTAACGTTAATCTATTGTTACGGCTTACTATTTAAGATGGAGGGATGACAATTTTGGGCCAAGTAAGAGTGAAAGGAGTATAGAATTAACTGGCAGTGTGAGGCGTGTTAACTTCCCCAATCCAAGCATTTCATTTTTCAGTTTGATCATCTCCCTCTCCCCGGACGATTTTTCTCAGCTTTAGGGAGGCTTTTGGACCTGGAGGGGTTAGATAAAGCCTTCATCATTCCCCTCACAGCCACGGATCCTTCCCTGAGCTGAGGAAAACCGTCTGAGGGTAGCAAATATAACATTGAAAGGACGCCATGTGTGTGAAGGGACTGAGGTGGGGTGGTAGGCTATCCCGTTTTCTATGCCGGAGGACACACTAGGACATTTCATCCTAATACCTGCGTTCCTTTGGCCTCTGATGTCCTGTAGTGTCCTGTAGTGCCTTGTAGTGTCCTGTAGTGCCTTGTAGTGTCCTGTAGTGCCGTAGGGTGTGTCTTCTCCCCCCCAGGGCTCATAGTTATGCGGGGGTGGCGCCACAAGCCCAGGGATGTGGCATAAATCACACTGGCAAATGGAAACGTCAGGTGAGGCTGGGGTGGGGGGGATGCGGGAAGAAGACGAAGAAAAAGAAGAGAAGAGGAAGAGGAGAGGAAGAAGTAGAAGGAGGAGGAGGAGGAGAGAAGAGGAAGAAGATATAGAAGGAGGAGGAGGAGGAGGAGGAGAAAAGGAAGGAGGAGAAGAAGAGGGAGGAGGAGAAGAAGGAAGAAGAAAATAGAAGAGGAGGAGGTGTTCGAGAAACCGAGAGAGAGACCGATACACACACACACACACACACACACACACACACACACACACACACACACACTCTCTCTCTCTCTCTCTCTCTCTCTTTCTTTAAAATTCAGGTGTGATGGACTCAGACAGGTGTTAATTAACGTATCAGGTACAGACCCAAAATTTTTAACACCTGTCTTCAGAGGATAAGAAAAAAAAAGTATATATCAATCTCACACATCGAATTACGCCCATGATTTTTTTTTTTTTTTTTGAGTTGAAAATGGATGGCTGTAGTTTTTAAAAAATTGGGTAAATTTTTTTTTGGGGGTGGGGGGAGTGGAAAAAATTAAAAAAAAAATTGAAAAGCATATTTTTCCACATTTACCTTCAGATTTTGCTGCCATGGATTTTTTTTTTTTTTTTTTAGTTGGAAATGGATAGTTTAGTTATTTTTATTTTTTTTTTTGGGGGGGGGTAGGCCCGAAAAAAAATCTGTTGGTTTGGGTAGCATGTTAAATTTGGCGTGACTGGCTGAGTGAGTGAATGGATGGATGGATGGGTGGATGGATGG
>NC_136974.1:422500-452416 GCF_032717465.1 Coenobita brevimanus
GCTGCAGTGTTGTGGTGTTATGGTGTTCTGTTCATATGTTATTCAGATGTTCTTTCGACTTTAATGGAAGTGCAGGGCCTCATATATGCGTCCTAATTTTACTGTTTTTTGAAAATGTTTGAAGTGTCTTAAAAACTAACGAGTGAAAAAAGGGAAATTCTCTTAACTTAAAAAGATTTTGTTTATGAATGCAGTGGACTTTGGAGGTGTGTGTGTGTGTGTGTGTGTGTGTGTGTGTGTGTGTGTGTGTGTGTGGTGGTCTCTCTCTCTCTCTCTCTCTCTCTCTCTCTCTCTCTCCTGCCTTCATCCTCTTACACTGAATGAGATCTCCCTTAGTCTGTTTGTCGACACAACTCTCATTTTTATGCATTAGACACACACACACACACACACACACACACACACACACACACACACACACACACACACACACACACACACACACACACACACACACACACACACACACACACACACACACACACACACACACTGCTGATGTCAACACAGTCTCAGCCTGATTTTCAGTGAAAGAATAATTACGTATATTCTGTTTAATACAGGATGTGCCAGAGTGGATTGCTAGAGGAAGAAGAGGCAGAGGTAGGCCGAGGGAAACCTGGTTGAGGACAATGAAAAAAGAAGCAGGAGAGGAGTGTTGGTGGGACCTGAAGGAGATGGCAAGAGACAAATATTGGTGGAGAGAGTTCATTGAGGCCCTATGCATCCCGTGGGGTGCCACAGGAAATGATTGATGGATTGATTGTGGCATGGTGTTATGGTGTTATGTTCTTATGGTATGGTATGTAATGTTATGGTATGTTCTTATGTTGTTATATTTTGTTATGGTATGTTATGATGTTATTGTATATTATGCTGTCATGTTACGTAAGAGATGACCCCCCCCTCCACTATCCCCCCATGAGGGGGGTCACCCTCTTACCCCCGCATGGGTCAACCCCGTTACTCCCGCGACAGGGGTCAACCCATTTACTTCCCCCACTGGGGGTCATTCCCCATACCTCCCCAATGGGGGTCCCCCCCTTTCCTTCCCACGGGGGTCACCCCCCCTTACCCCACTCCACCGGGAGGTCACCCTTCCTTACTCCCCCGACGGTGGGGCATCCCCCTTGTCTCCCGACTGAAGGGTGACGCCCCATACCCCTCACGAGGGTCACCCCCTCACCCCAATGGGAGGTCACCCCTCTACCCCCAATGGGATAGGTTCCCCTATGGGGGGTCACCCCCGTTTATCCCCCCATGGGGGGTCACCTCTCCAACAATAGTCACTCCCCCTTTACCCCTAACGGGGGGGGGGTTCCCCGCAATGCGGGTCATCCCCCCTTTACCCCCCCCGAACAGCGGGTAACCCCCTTGTAACCTCCCCAATGGAGGGTCACCCCTTTATGCTCCCAATGGGGGGTCACCCTTTTACCCCTTCAGCAGGGGGGTGCCCCCCTTTACCCCCAATTGGGTGGTCACACCATTTCCCCCTTTAATAGGGGGTCACCCCTGTGCCCCCCCAACAGGGATATCTGTGCCCCCCCAACAGGGGTATCACCCCTTTTACCCACAATGGGGTGTCACCCCCCTTGTCCCCAAATGGGGATCACTTCCCCTTTACCCCCCCTGAGGTACCTCCCTTTACACCCCCTGGAGTACCTTCCTTTACAGGGGGGTCAGCCCCCTTTACCCCTCAGTGGGGGTCACCGTCATCCCCAATTTAACCTTCCCTTTACCCCCCACAGGGGGGTCATGCCTTTCCCCCAATGGGGGGCCGCCTCCGCCTTCCCTTTACCTCCACTGGGAGTCACCCCTTATATATATATATATATATATATATATATATATATATATATATATATCCCATTCAGGCCTGAAAGCCGCAAAACTGTCCCAATTGGAGGACAAAAGTAAAAAAATTGCCTAAAAATAAAAAAAATAAATTAGTTACTGCTAATAACAATACGGTTTCTTTTATCACTAAACTACTAAATCCCGAATTAGAAAACGAAGTATGTTTACAATGAGGCGCTGCAGGTGGCTGGATGTGACTCGTCCCAGCTGTGTCTTCACGTCCTAAATTATGGGTAAGTAAATCCCGTTTTTGAGTATTTAATGTCACAATAATTTACTCTCAAGTACATAGAGTCTCTGGAGAAGAATTATAGGTTCAGCTAAACCCTCAAATCTATGAAAATTTACGCATTCCCAAGAATGCTTCCAGGGTTCATAAACATGTCCTGAATTTGGGACACTCGTGGAGAGAGAGTTCTGTTCATTGTACCAATCCCTTAGTTTGTGTCTGACCAAGACAATGAAAGTGCCAGCTTAGTACATGCCTTAACATTTGTTCTAGCATTTTGTTAGAGAAATTTTCTTCATAGTGTATTGTATTAGGTATTTCATTAAATCCCACAATGTGATTTAAAGATTACATAAGGTAGGAGGAAGCTACCCTGAGCCTTTCCTACTCATTGTTGATAAGAGAAAAGATAAATTCTGTAGGTTTTACCATGTCAAAAGTTGATTAAGCAATGCCATGAGAGGAAAATGAATTGTGGTGATAGTGGCAGATTAGTAAATCGCACTGGCATTCATAAATGGCTACTGCATCAACCTTGTGTAAGGCATTTAATTAAATCCCACAGTGGCATTTAAAACTGGCAATAGGCAGCATAGACATTTAATTATTGATGATAATAGTAAAGTTATTAGGTTCTTCACTTTTCATAGGTCTGGGTCAATAGTAGATTAATGAATACAGTGATAGAGGCAGGTAATTAAATCCCGCCATGGCATATAAGAATTGTTGCAGGTAAAATTTTGCTACTGTGTATAATACCAAAGTTGTTAGGGGGAAGTTATTATAATATTTCAATAAGTGCTCTTATAATTACATAGGTTGGCTTACAGCATAAAGGTATTTAATTAAATCTCACCATTAAAGAGCATATTATAAACAATTAATGACAGTTATAATTTTGCAGCTGATGATGACATTTTTCGACTGTTCGAGGAATCTGATGAGGGTGAACTGAAGACAGTGATTGGCCTACTGCAGATATTCAAGCAAGTGAGCTGTTCCCTGATGCTACAATCAACACTGACACAGAAACTGGTGACGAGAGACAAGTCCTTGAGGTAGAATCATCAGCTGCACCGAGCACATCCAGCTCACCAGGCACAGTTAGTAATGGCAATTCTGAAGTGTCAGCATCCAGTAGTCACACCTCAGGGGGAAGATCAACTAACAGACTTCCTTTATTTAACAGAAATGCTCACTTTAGAAACAGGTTTCTACTTGTTCCTGATAATGTAGACCAACAAGCTACACAGCCAATTGTTGTTTCTCCAGTTGAATACTTTTTAGTTTACATATCTGAGGATATTTGGGATGCACCTACACTTGAAACTCAAAAAAAGTAACATGTCCAAGAAAGGCAAACCTTTCCCATTAACAAAGGAAGAAGTAAAAAAATTTGTTGGGATAACTTTTTTGATGTCTGTTTTGAAGTTCCCAAGGCAATATATGTCTATTTATCTATCTATTGCCAGACGCCTCAATCCCATTTGGGGTGGCCACAAACAAATCGCCTCCAAGTCGCCCTGTCCCCCGCCATTTCACTCCCCTGCTCCCAACTCACATCCCCCTCTCTCATATACCTCTCCACCCCATCTCTCCATCTCATGCTCGGCCTCCCCCTCCCTCTTTCCCCCTCCACCTCACTCACATACACTCTCTTCGTCAGTCTTTCACCCTCCATCCTCTCCACATGGCAGGAAATGACTAGAATAGCGCTTATTGCTGACAACAGGGTAGTGGTGACTAGAATAGCGCTTATTGCTGACAACAGGGTAGTGGTGACTAGAATAGCGCTTATTGCTGACAACAGGGTAGTGGTGACTAGAATAGCGCTTATTGCTGACAACAGGGTAGTGGTGACTAGAATAGCGCTTATTGCTGACAACAGGGTAGTGGTGAACAGTGAGGATATTAAAGATGCATGGAGAGAGCATTATAATCGGTTGTTGAATGAGGAGTTTGACTGGGACAGGGAAGGTTTGGAGCCAGCAGATCCAGTGTCTGGCCCTTGGCCTTTGATTGTTACTGCTACTGTGAGTGAGGCAATAGGCAGGGTGAGGGTGGGGAAGGCAGCAGGTGTGTCTGGGTTGACTGCCGAAATGTTGAAGGCCTCAGGAGATATAGGGGTGTGGTTAGTCACTGACCTGACAAATATGATTATTTATGAGTGAATGCCACTCAGGGATGAGTGAGGCTCGTCACTTTCATCTTAAATGTCGAGACCAACTGCCTAGCCCCGGTCTCCTATGCTCCTCATGGGGCAATGTAGGATTGGATGATGGATGGATGGTGTTGTCCCAGATGATTGGCTGAAGAGTGTAATTGTAAATGTGTATAAAGGGAAGGGTGATGACCTGGAAATAGGAAATTATAGAGGTATAAAGCTTTTAGATCAGATAATGAAGGTAATGGAGAGAGTCTTAGAAGGTATGATTAGAGAGAGAGTGAATGTTGATGAGATGCATTTTGGGTTTATGCCAGGTAGGGGGACCACTGATGCCATATTCATTGTTCGACAGCTTCAGGAAAAATATATTGGTAGGAGAAGGGATCTTTATTTTGTTTTTGTTGATTTGGAAAAGGCCTTTGACAGAGTCCCTAGAGAGGTGGTGAAGTGGGCAATGAGAAAGCTTGGCTTGGAGGGGTGGCTGGTTAGGGTGGTTATGGCCATGTATGTGGGTGCTCACACCCAGGTGAGAGTGAATGGAGATTTGAGTGATGAGTTTTCCGTGAATGTTGGTGTGCATCAGGGGTCAGTCTTGAGTCCCATGTTGTTTATCATGGTACTTGAAGCCCTCTCACGTTACTTCAAAAGTGGATTCCCGTGGGAGATGTTGCATGCTGATGATTTGGTGTTGATTGCAGAGAATGAAAGGGAAGCAGAGGAAAGATTTAGGAAGTGGAGGGATGGTATGGGGCACAAGGGCTTAAGGGTAACTGCAGATAAAACAAAAGTGATGATATCTAGGGTTGGTGGCGGTACTGTCAAAGACGAGGGAGAGTGGCCATGTGCAGTTTGCCACGAGGGCGTGGGAAGTAATTCCAACTTGTGCGGTGTTTGTGAAGTGGGGATGCAAGAGATGTAGTGGTGTCAAAGGTATACTGTGAGATAATGCTGATTTTATGTGTACGGCGTGTCGGGGAGAGCAGATGGAGATTGTCAGGCATGAAGGGATTGATCTTGCTGGTGAATCTCTTGAATGTGTGGAAGAGTTTTGTTATTTGGGAAACATGTTGTGTGCTGGAGGTGGGGCTGGAGCTAGCTCTGTGGCTGGGGTGAGAAGTGGTTGGAAGAAGTTCAGGGAGCCCTTGCCTCTCATGACATTGAGAGGACTCTTCCTATGTGCTAAGAGGTCTTTGTATGCAGCATGTGTAAGGAGTGTCATGCTGTATGGTAGTGAGACCTGAGCAGTAAAGGAGGAGGATATTCACAGGCTTAGACGTACAGAAATGGCAATGATTAGGTGGATGTGTAGTGCGTCCCTGCGTGCAAGGTCTGGGGGGGCTGGGTTTACGATGGAAGAGTTGAGAGGTAGGATGGGACTGGAATGTATTGGTGTTGTGATGAGCATAGGTGAATTGAGATGGTTTGGGCATGTGGAGAGGATGGGGGATGATAATTGGGTGAGGATGGTGAGAAATGTTAATATTGGGGGTAGGGTTATGAGGGGTAGACCGAGAAAGACATGGGACGAGGTCATTAAATGTGACCTCATCAGGGTTAAGGGACTGAACAGGGAGGCTGCAATAGATCGTGCAGCGTGGAGAGCCGCCATTAGGTGACCAAGGCCGACTCATGCAAGCATGTTGGAGCCTTTAAAAATGAAACGATTATTATTATTATTGTTGTTATTACTATTATTATTCTTTATTATTATTATTATTATTACTACAGACTTTGCAAATTCTTACTGCCATGTAATTAAACCTGTTCCCAGGTTATATTGTTCTTGCTGCTAACCAGATACTTTTGTTAATCAAGGTTTGGAAGGAAAGGACTAATGTGTACTATTTTTTCAGGTGTGTTAATTGACCCAGCTGTGGAAACTGCCAACAGAGACGGAGAAAGAGGAGAAGAAAGCCACAACCAGCTGCCAAATTAATACCAGCCAGCTGCCCAATCACGGTAATACCAACCATCTGCCTCCACTCTAAGGTAAGCGTCCTATTGTGACTTTTTTGAATTTTGCCAAAGGGACCTGTAGTATGGGGCCTTCTGCTCTTGTCATAATATACTTGCTACCACCAGACTCTTTCATTTATATTAGGAGACGGCCATCATTGTGAAGGAATCTATCTACTACCCAGTTTGCCACTATCTATCTGTTTAAACTGCCATCTGTCCTTATTCAGTGCTGAGTTGTAACAAAAGATTAACACAGGAATAAACCAAGTCATGAAGAGTTCGGTAAATAATGCAGAGCCGTCGGAATTTCTTGTTCTGCTGGGAATAAGGAAGTACTTGAGGGACTATAACCAAGGAATTGAGCTAGACAGATGATGTAAAATGGATTTGTTCATCTTAAGTCTTGTGTACTAGTAGTAGTTCAACCCCAGGCACAGCAGAACATTATCCCAGTGGACTGCAGGCTGAGTTACCCTTCTATAGTCCATCATTCTCCTCTTGCGTGATAGGTGTGGCGTTGAGAAGTGTAAATGTCAGGCAGCCCTCCCCCCCCCCCATCCAGCACCAATACACTAGGGGTTAATTAAGATCCATATTGAACTCCTCCACAGACAAAAGGATTAAGTTTGAACACACTTGACATTATCTCCTAAAACCTTGCCTTATTTTCAGGGTCCGTCTGTGTTACTCAGGCTGCTGTTCCTGCGATTGCTGAGTTGGTGCTGCCGTGCTGGTGTTGATCCTGGTGGTGCTGCTGTGCTGGTGTTGATCCTGGTGGTGCTGCCGTGCTGGCGTTGATCCTGGTGGTGCTGCCTGCTGGTGTTGATCCTGGTGGTGCTGCCGTGCTGGTGTTGATCCTGGTGGTGCTGCCGTGCTGGTGTTGATCCTGGTGGTGCTGCCGTGCTGGTGTTGATCCTGGTGGTGCTGCCTGCTGGAGCCGGCGGTGCTGGCTCAATTTTTCTCATCATGCAGTGGCAATACCCAAGGGTGGTTGGGGTTTATCGTTAACGTAATGCCACTCGGGGATGAGTGTGGCTGGTCACTCTCATCTTGAATGTCGGGACCAACTTGCCCAGCCCTGGGCTTCTTCGCTGCTCATAGAGTGATACAAGATTGTGTGGTGAATGTTGAAAAATACTCAGTGGCCTCAAAACTCGGGAAATACCTGTGATAGATATAGAGGTTCCCAGCGCCGTTGATCCTGAAAACCTTTCTACATCTCAGTTCCTTCTACTACAACTACAGCTACAACCACCCGTCTGAAATGTGAGTTAGAACATTTTTGGTTGGTCCACCTTGACTTGGCAGAGAGTTTTGTCCTTGGCAGCCAAATTTCACCTTCCAGAAGCAGAGTAAGACAAGGCTAGCAATACTGTGGCTCTGCATCCTTTCCAGATCACTTTTAAGCCAAGTTGAGATGGACAGAGTATAACAGTTGCTCCCCTACTTACGATATTTTAATAGAGAACTCCTGACCTCATCGTTGGGTGGGAAGAGGAGTCAGGAATGATGATGATAATGCCTAATGATGATTTTAATTATGACCAGTGGCAATGCTGGGCTGCATAACTAGATCATTCCACCACTAGGGTATACAAGACCAGGTAACTTAGTCAAGATACTGATTTTACTTGCCTATTGATGACGACGACGATGATTGATGATAGAATAGTTAGTGCTAGGCTCCATAACTAGATCATGCCACCACAAGGGTATAGAAGGCCAGTTAACTTAGTCTAGGTGCTGATTTTACTGGCCCATCAACGACGACGATGATTGATGATGAGCTAGGATGATGCAGTGCCAGGAGTCAATCCCTGGCACTATCAGGCTGGCAACCACACAGCCGAATGAAATCTCAAGCCGGTAAGTGTTTAATCTCAACAGCAATTCTTCTTAGCTCTTGTTCGTAAGTGGGAGAGCAACTGTCTTTATTCCAACTAACACCAGATGGTTTTATTCAACTGAGAGTGATGCATTAGGGGTCTAAGGATAATAATGAGCTTTATTTTTAACTTATTTTCATCTTAAATGTCAGGACCAACTTGCCTAGCCCCGGGTTCCTACGCTCCTCTGTGGGGCGACGTGGGATTGGATGATGGCTGATTGGATGGATTTTTAACTTATTTATATTCGTCTATGCTCAATTATCATACTTCTTGCACCGTAACGTGGCCTGGGATTTGTCCATTCACCTGCTTTTTTCATATATCTCTGTTGTAGAATAACACAGTACTACATGTCTACATCCATCCCACTGCACTTCTTCATGACTAGCATTCTGCTTGATAAACTATTGCTAAGATGCTTATTTTATGCCTGGGTAGAGTAACAAGAGTACAGTAAGTAAATTCCCCAGGTTTACCCGTAGCAGATACTTTTGAAACCTTTCCCCTGCACTTCATGATTAGCATGTCTCCTTGCTAAGACGTTGCCTCAGGTCAGCAATATTTCAAGCTGATAGATAAAGTACACAGATAGGTAAACACTACACAGATACTTGGAGATAGTAGATATATTGCAGTAAGTGTTGGCTAGGTAGATACCCGGTATACTGCAAGAATTTTGTGATGGAAAGGTTCCTCATGTTATTTTTGATGCCTTTGACTACTAGTAGTGTTTCTCTCAATTGAACAGTGTCTGGTGTTAGTTCAGTCAAAATGGCTTGTCTTCTTTGTGGCTGGGGTGATTTCCTAACGTGATTTCTTAGCAAGCCTCCTGAGCCACCTAGAAGACACCCAAGTGAAATATGCATATGATTATTGCTTGATTATTATGTTGATGTTTGTATTGTAATTGATGCACAGTGGACATTTTTTTATGGCCAGTTGTTTGTGTATATTGTCGCTATGTTGTCCGTTTAAATCACCCGCACCAATCAACCCTGCAGTTCTGGCGTTACTCATTGTTTACGAACCTCGGCCCGTCGATTCCCCTGTGTGGAAGTTGGAACGCTAAGTACCGGTATGCTTTTAAAAAAAATTAGCGCCAAGTCAAACTGAGGAGATTAAAGTTTTGCGCTGGCAGTAAATGAACGAAAAGTCTGCTTCGTAAAGATAAGCTGAAAAAATTGTGTGCCGAATTAGTTGCCATAATACTGTCGTGTAGCGTGGCCCCAAGTCCCTTTGCTACTAGTGGGGTTTTGGGGGATTGGGGATGCCTGGGGGGTTGGGTCAATACTTTTACAGCACACACAACCCACCATTGTGTGCCATGACATATATTCGTTTTGACGTGGGTAATGGGGGCTGTCGGACAGTGAGAAGGAGTCCATCATTGCGTATGTTGGAAGGATAAGTGGCACACAGGTGGATGATTATATAGGTAACCATGCATCCAGCCCTTGCTTGCAATAACCACGTTGTGGCCGTACAGTAAGGGGGCGGAATGCTCTATGAGGGGGTTGTGTTTGATGGCCGGGTTTTTTTGTTTGTTTTTTACGGCCTAGGCAATGCCTCAAGGATTGGGCATACGTTCTTAAGTGGATATTGCAAGCCAGACGTTGCACACTTTGTTCACATCTATCAGATGCTGGACCTCACATTCACAGCCACCCAGTCATTCACCAATGTTTTGTTTCCCCTGTTTTGCAAGAGACCTGGGACTAGCTACTGACTGATGTAATACCGTATAGTGCCACGTCCAACTGGAGCGCCATAACTCCTTACACCACCACGTGACTGTCTAGTTGTATCCTCGTTGTTTACAAACCGCGACCCTGTCGATTCCCCTTTGTATACAGTTAACCTTATTGTTCCATGAGAGCGTGTGTGGCAGGAAAAGCGATTACTGTATTCTTAACGTCAGATGGAAATTGGACATACTTATAAAAGCATGCTACAAGGTTGAGTAAGATTAGTAACAAGTATGGTGTGGGAATAACTACCATAATATATAAGGCAGCAGAGTAATGTATAAATTATTAAAGTTTTATGCTGGAAGTTAGAACGCTAAGTACGGATGTAAAAATATGCGCCATGTCAGACCAAGGAGATTAAAGTTTTACGCCGGCAGTAAATGAACGAAAAGTCTGCTTCGTAAAAATAAGCTTTAAAAATTGTGTGCCGAATTAGTTGCCATAATACTGTCGTGTAGCGTGGCCCCAAGTCCCTTTGCTACTAGTGGGGTTTTGGGGGATTGGGGATGCCTGGGGGGTTGGGTCAATACTTTTACAGCACACACAACCCACCATTGTGTGCCATGACATATATTCGTTTTGACATGGGTAATGGGGGCTGTCGGACAGTGAGAAGGAGTCCATCATTGCGTATGTTGGAAGGATAAGTGGCACACAGGTGGATGATTATATAGGTAACCATGCATCCAGCCCTTGCTTGCAGTAACCACGTTGTGGCCGTACAGTAAGGGGGCGGAATGCTCTATGAGGGGGTTGTGTTTGATGGCCGGGTTTTTTGTTTATTTTTTACGGCCTAGGCAATGCCTCGAGGATTGGGCATACGTTCTTAAGTGGATATCGCAAGCCAGACGTTGCACACTTTGTTCACATCTATCAGATGCTGGACCTCACATTCACAGCCACCCAGTCATTCACCAATTTTTTGTTTCCCCATTTTGTGAAGAGACCTGGGACTAGCTACTGACTGATTTAATACCGGATATTGCCACATCCAGCTGGAGCGCCATAACTCTTTACACCACCACGTGACTGTCTAGTTGTATATTACCACCAAGTGTAGTAACTTATATCCTGGGTAGCCAGAAGCCACTTGGCTTGTCACTCATGATAGTCACGAGATGTCCACTTTGATTAGTAATCGTATCAAACAACCAGTTTCTTTACTTGCTGCCGTCAGCTCTGAAAGAAGACGTCTTCGCCAGATTCGAGTAAAGCGACTAAGGTTATAGACAACTGGCCAGCCGTACACAACCATTGGCTATGAAATGTTTTGCATAAATCCTGTCCTGAGCATGAGCAGAGTATGTAGACACTTCTCTGCCAGCTGTAAGAATGGAAGGTGTTGTTTGAAATATTTTATGTGGTAAGGACTGCACATCAACGTTACTATTCTTTCCTAGTCCACCATTCTCCTGTATGGGGATAGTAAAGGAACTGAAGGCTGTTATTTTAATCTGACATTCAATATTGATCATTGCCATATGAAGGTGTCTGTTCCAGGCATCAGAAAAACAGGCAACAGAAGGAATGTTACCCTCTAGTCATTTGGGGAAGAGTGGTAAATATAAAATACAAGTTAGTGCTGGCAGAGTATTGTTGGCATACTTTTGCACATGCCTGTACATCACAAACAGATGCAGTTAAGTCCTGGTTATGTGCCACAGATGCTAAAAAATACAGGGTGGTTCATATATAACATGTCTGATCCCATGTGTTTTGTTGTTGCATTTTGAACCATATCTTACCCCATCCTTAGGTGGGAAGAAGAGGCTGGGATGATGATGATGACGATTGCAGTGATGATTTTAATAATAATGAATGATGATTATTATATTGATTTTGATGATTTGATGATTGATATGGTGGAGGCTTAGTCGGCTTTACCATCACTACCCTGCATCATTTTCTGTTTCCCATAACCCTTTCTTACTTGATAGTGATTGCTTGTTTGCATCCATTGGTTGCATTTTTTAATCAAGTAATTTAATATCTCCTCTTGCATTTTCTTCAGTAATTGCTTAAAGTTCACTCATTTTGGTAAGAAGAGATTTTTACCCTCCACTGACTTTTATCTGTTGCCAGACATCTCAGTCGCATAAGGGGAGGCCACAAACAAATTAACTCCATGTCATTCTGTTATCTGCTATTTGACTGCCCTCTCTCCAACTCACACCTCCCTCCCTTGTACCTCTCCACTCCAGTCTTCCGTCTCTGCCATGGTCTCTCCTCCTCTTCACATCATACACATACCTTCTAGTCATTCTCTCATTCCCCATACTCTACATGGCCAAATTATCTCAAAGTATTTCTCCTAATAGCACCACAGCACTTTTCCACTCCCTCATTTGTATATCTCTCTGTCCATAAAACTCCACACATTCCTCAGGTCATTTCCACTGCTCTCACTCTTGTGCCCTTCCAACAGGATCTAAGCCTCATTTCTCAACGTCTTATCACAGCTTTCAGTGATCCAGCAACCTTTCTACCCTGCTGTACCCATTCAAGCTCATCCTTCCATCCTCACTCATCACTCTAAAGTACTTGGATGCACCTTCATTATCTATTTCCTCACCATCCAGTCTCACTCTGTATGCTGTGATTTCCCTCAAGACTATAACTTTACCCATACATATATTCTCTTTAGGATTCTGCATCTTACATCCTCAGACTCATGCACCAAGCCTTGCAGTTCACATTCATCACAATACAGTATCATCAGCAAGCAGCAGCTCAGGAAGTTTCCACATCTTACCCTCCCTCACTAGATACCAATATATTCACATTCCTTCCTATTACCTCTCTTATAGCTTCATCCATATACAAATTGAACAGCCACTGAGACATGACATGCAGAAACACGACACACACACACATGACATACAAAAGCGTGGCACAAGGTATGACACAAACATGACACAAAGAGACAAGATTTTCGTCCTTATGCAGATTCATTTCCCTCACGTCACTGGCAGAATAAGATAGCACTGTGGCCCAACATCCTTTCCATAGCACTTCTTCATGACTAGCACCATATTAGTCATGTTTCAACTAGCATTTACAAAGGAATGATGGTAATTTAATACCCAGTTTAACGGAGCATAATTAAGTTGTCAAAATATTTGCTTCCCCCATACCCGCAGACTGAGCCGACAACACCAGATATATATGGGCAGCCCTGTATTTTGGTTTAGTAAATTGTGGGCTGCTGTTGCTGTGGTCCTGTATTCCTGGCTAAGTAGGACAGTGGCAGGTGTTTGGCTATGCCTGTGTAGTAGTGCTGTAATCAAACCACTTCTCTGAACCAACATGGCATCAATTTCAGCATTTTTGCCAGTACAGTATTTGCTGCCTAAGTAAAATAGTGTCAGTTGGTTGTAGCTTTATCTGTGTGTGCTAATCATCTACCTTCTTGAATGAGATGTGGCTAAATGAGCTCTGAAACTTTGCTAAGGATATATGCGTGTCATTTTCCAGAGTAAACTCCTGAAAGATGCGCACACACGTCTGAAGAATATTAGAGGATAATCTTGGTTGTAAGAATTTTGGAGTTCCTATTGCCTCTTTTCTTTGATTAAATTCCAGTATTTAGGTTCTCCAGCATTGACTCTGATTCTTAGTAATTAATATGAGCCAGGGACCACCACAACAGCAGGTATTATCAGCCCAAAAGATCGTAAATAACTGTGGCAAATAAAAGGACTCTGCAAAAAAGCCATAGTGCTTGTTTACCCAACAATAAAAATTGGTGTTTTGTATATATTATCCCTCCTGAACTGTTGATGTTGGCTATTGTATTTGTACGCCAATTGTTATGCCCATTTTCTTGTTATATTTGCATTATTATTATTACCATGTCATTGTGATGTAGTGCACAGTCAGCCACAGGAAAAAATATGCTGAAAAAAAAAAATGTACTCTTGTCCTTCTTTGGTTGATTGTAATTGGCAACAGGTCAACTTGAATTTATATTTCTCAATCTCTATTTCCCTCTGCCTGTGACCTCCAGTCTTGTAAATGCAATGTGTGCAGGAATTTCAGATGTAAGATATCTTGCATTTGGCCCTCTTTTGTGTATTATTTCTTGCACTCTTCAGTTTCTGCTTCTCTGCATTAAAAAGAAAAAGTATTGTCCTAAATAGCACTGAGATTTTAAAACTAACAAGCATCCTTAGTTAACAACAATTTATGTCAAAGGTTGATGAGCAACTTGAGTCGTTTCCCTTCATTTATATCCAAGAATAACAATCATTCTGAGTTTATTCCCCTCATTAAACATAGCAGTTGATTCCCTTCATTTAGGTCAGTGATTAATGAGATTTTTCCCTGCATATATACGAACATTTATCGTTAATACGGTTTTTTTTTTAATATATTTTTTCCTGTGGCTGACTATATTTTATATATTGATGTGGGTGTGTTTTTTTGGTGTCTTTATTTCTGTTGATTTATTCTATAGTCAGTTTGCTTCACCTGACAGAGATAACCGTTGGCTTTATGGCCAAGTGTAGTCAGACTGGATAGTTAATTTGACTAGTAACCAAGGAGACTCATCCATACTCCATCACTAAGGCATACTGAATAACATCAATGATTTAGTACTGAAGTGATAAAAGTTGCCTTGTCTTGTCAGATGGAGATAAACTGACTATAGTTATATGTTGAATTGGAATATGTTTTACTCTTATTGATGTGTGGGAAATGTGCCCAATTAATGTCATCTTCAGGTGTTTGAAATTTTATAACTATGTGGATTAGGGCATCAGGCTATAAATAGAATGATAGATAGGTAGGGAGAGATCCTAGGGTGCCCATAGACTAAACTATTTTGATATATCTCTTCCTATCACACAGTCATTTGCCATATTTTCCTAAGCATGAGCAAGAACCAATTTGCCTGTCAGGTCTCTGTCGTCTTTCAACCCAGGGCATCTCAGAAATCAGCAGTACTATGTGTTGAGCAGATAATTTTGTGCAGTATGCCTAGCCCTGGCTTCCTACGCTCCTTATGGGGTGACATAGGATTGGAGGATGGCAGACGATGTTGTAGAAAGTTGCAAGGTCTCCAACATGACAGCCAATGGTTGATACGTTTTTAGAATTACTATTGTTATGCTGATTCTTAGGCTATGCTGTTGATATTTCCCCTTCATTGTTGCATTTTCTTGGTCTGTGTATCGTTTGGGTGTTTGTGATGGCGTTGATGTCTGTTGGGTTGGGTTGTCATGGTTTATGATTAGAGAGAGCAAGGATGTGTGATGTCCCCATGGTTTTGTGTGTGTGTGTGTGTGTGTATGTGTAAGATAGTAGGATTTGAATGGTAAGTGAATGAGTGTATGAGCCATTTCATTGGGCTTGCAGTTAGTTTCACTCTCTCCTGGGTTTCCTCTTTGCTTTATGGGCCCAATGCATTTTATCCATGTGTAAAAAAAATAAATAAACAGGTTAGGAGTGACTGCTTGAAAAAGAAAAAATGGTAACGATGATTGAAAAATAATGGGTTACGAAGATGATGATGATGATGATTAGTCCTCTTCACTAGGCGTGGTACTGATAGTTGGCCCCTTTAATGCTTGTTTATTCCTTGTTCTTTGCTGCCACCTCAAATATTTCTGTCATGAGAGATAGAGACCCTGTTGTTGTTGTGCTAAAATCATTACATGCCTCTGACCCTCCTATCACCTGTATTGGCCGTCATAACCTTCCCTTCCTGCAAATTAATTCTCATGATAAATTGAATTCCTTTGTCAGTGGATGATAAACCTATTATATCACAATTATGCTGTTTTGAAGAATATTTGCTATGTATTAGTAAATCTTGGCTTGTAATCCCACTTGACTGACTACAGAAACCCTGGCAGCCCCAGAGGTATATGTTGAAGGAGTGTCTGTTGTGGTAGTGTGGTGTGGTGTGTGGGAGGAGGCCTACACTGTGGTACATGTGGTGAGTGTTTGTAGTAGTGTGTTGTGGTGAGGGGGGGGGAGGCCTTACACTGTGGTAAATGTGAGTGTGGTGTGGTGTGGCAGGAAGCATTACACTGTGGGCATAGTGCATTGTGTGTGAGTTGTGTATTGTGTTGGGATTGAAGTAGAGAAAGATGATGATTTTGTTGAAGTCTGGGTATACTCATTTCACTCTAACTTGGCACAAATTTTCATTTGTGTGTGTGTGTGTGTGTGTGTGTGTGTGTGTGTGTGTGTCCCACTGGCAGAAACAAAACATTAGACCTGCATTCACTCCATAGCTTTTCATTGTGACAGGCATCATATTTTAATCCCTGTTTACTGTATTCTTACAACTCAGCATTCATGAGAGAGTGTAAGCCATTTTTAGACCAAGTTAGAGTTGTGTTTCTCTGGGTATGGTTGAATCTGAAGGGTGGGTGTCTGGTGATGGTTTTTGAAGGTTTCTGTTGTATATCTAGGTGGTAGCTATGTACAGTCTGAAACAGTAGAAATTAGGTTTAAAAAGAAAGAAAGAAAAAAGTGGATGACGGCCACAGTCACTTGGCGGACTGCACTTGGGCTACTGGACTGCACTTAGGCCACCGGTATTGCAGATGGTCGGAGCCAGTGACCTGTACTGTGAAATTCCCTATGCTTTTCACAGCACAGTTCCTTTGGAATGGGGGCCGTTTTAAGGGGGTGGGAAAAAATATGTATCCTTCTGAAAAATAGTGTTGGGTATAGGATGAAAATAGGTTGTAAGTACTCTTTGTAATGTAAGTTCTTATTACATGCTTTCCATAGCTGTTCTTCAAAACCAGCGTCATATTTTAGTGCTTATATACTGTGTTCTTACAATACAGCATCCATGAGAGAGAGCACAGGGCATTTTTAGACCAAGTTAGAGTAAAGAGAGAGAGAGTATAGGTTGTGTTTTTCTGGATGTGGTTGTGTCTGAAGGGCGGGTGTCTCATGATGGTTTGTGAAGGCTTCTGTTTGGCTGTAGTGGCCATGTATATCTAGGTAGTTGCTATGTACCGTGTGAAGTAGTAGAAATAAAGTTAGAAAAAGGAGAGAGAAAAAAAGTGGATGACAGCCACAGCCACTGGTGGATCTGCACTTCGGCTATAGGTATTGCAGGTGGACGGAGCCGCAGACCTGTACTGTGAAATTCCATGTGTTTTTCACCATATGGTTCTGTTAGAATGGGGGCTGTTTTAAGGAGTTAGGAAAGAAAATATGTATCCTTGTGAATTTTAGTGTTGGGTATAGGATGAGAGTATCTATCTGTCTGTCTGCCTACTGCCAGCTGCCATAATCCCATAAGGGGGGGCCATTTGACTTTTATTTATGGGGAGGGGCACTAACCCTTCACCAACCCACTTGTTGACACATAGGGAGCACATATGGTTTGACTATATGGTTACCACCCAGCATTGTAAACAGTGTCTTGGCTTACAGATTTTTTTAAAGTACTTTCTGTAATGCAAGTTTTTATAACATGCCTTCCATAGCTCTTCTTCATAACCAGCATCGTATTTTAGTGTTTATATACTATGCTTACAACGCAGCATCCATGAGAGAGGCGATACGTTTGTGGCCTTCCCGTACGGGATTAAGGCGTCTGGCAATAGATCGATAGATAGATCCACGAGAGAGAGCACAAGGCATTTTTAGACAGAGTAAAGAGAGGGTGAGAGAGAGTAGGTGTATTCATGTTTCTCTGGGTAGGGTTGTTTGTGAAGGGTGGGTGTCTGGTGATGGTTTGTGAAGGGTCCTGTTTGGCTTCAGATTTGTGGATGTCTGTAGTGGCCTTGTGTGTCTAGGTAGCTAGGTACAGTGTGAAATAATAAAAATAAAGTACTGTATATATATATATATATATATATATTTATAAAAAAAGCTGTGTACACTCGGAAATAATAAAGTATTGGAATTAAAAAGAAAAAATAAGAGGTTGACGGCCACAGCCATCGGCGGACTGCGACAAATGCAGGTGGTCGGAGCCGATGACCTGTACTGTGAAATTCCATGTATTTTCACAGCACAGTTCCTTCTGAATGGGGGCCGTTTTAGGGGCGAGAAAAAAACTATTGACTATATCTTGTGAAATTTAGTGCTGGTGTGCAGTGTTATAGGCTTTGAATGGCTGTAGTGGCTAGGTAGGCAGTATGTACAGGATAAATTATTGACAGAAAAAAAAGGAAATAAGAAAAAAAGGAGGAGAAATAAAAATGGTTGCACCTTTTATTTGGATTTAGGTAACTTTCTAATTTGGGGCAGTGGTCAAGTAATAGGTCTAATACAACTTCCTGGGTGGTTTGAATGGCCGTAATGCTTTTATGTTCCTCTGACAAAGTGGGGCCAGACTGGAGGGTCAGTTGAACTAGTAATCAAGGAGACTCATTCCTGTCTCAGTACTAAAAATTTCACTGTTTCATGGGATTAGTTATTATGAAGAGGTACATAGTGAGGTTGGGGGGAGGAGGCAGCCTTATAACTCTGTGTGGAGGTCTTGTTGGGTTGTGGTGGTGGTTTATGTGTTCGTGTTTTTCTGCATTGAGAGTCCCCTTGTTGTCCTGCGTCTGTGTGTTTAGCCACGAGGGATTTTTGGCACTGAGAACACCAGCTGGTATTGTAGCGGCGTTGGTCTGGAATAGGAAAGTCCTGAAGTTGATAATTTTGAAGCACTTATGTAGGGAGAAATATATGAGGTAGTCAGGATTCCAGGGGCTTAAATGGTCAGTGAGTGAGCATCTGGCCCTTTTCACTGGACATGGCCTGGTTATATCAGTGCCACCACCTGAAGGTGTCTGCCCTGCACCGCAATTTTATAACAATTGGGTGCGTAAGGTGAGAAGTGTGAATTTCGGGGGTAGGGTTGTGAGGCAGACTGGAAAAAAAATACAAGACAAGGTCATAGGGTGGCTGCCAGAGATTGAGCAGCATAAACAGCCACCATTAGGTGACTATGGCCAATGAATGCATGTTGGAGCCTCCATGAATGGTACGATACAAATGATATAAAAATACTGAACTGTTTCTACAGGCCTATCATGTACACCTCAGTATATATATGCATAGCTTTGAAATACTGTATATATAAACACATCATCTGAGATCTAGTGGCACATTTTCCACACAGTATAAAACAGAATATGTGTAAATTGTGAGTTTTGTTTGTGTATAATGCCAGCAGTAAGTAATTCCTCATTTAATAATTGATATATATTCCCGTAAATTGCTGATTGCGTGAAGTTAGGGTCGGGTCCCAGCAAGAGGGACTTTTTCTCCAGCATTTAAGGATCATATGCAAGACAGAACTAGCTAGCAAGATTTATTTGTGTTAAATTTAAAAAAATTATATTTTTAGATGAATTAACATTGATCTTTCACAGCACACCTTTGAGATGAATTAAGAAGTTTGTGAAAAGTGTATTTTTGAGTGACATTAAGAGAGAGACTGTGCTTAGTGAAAGTATCTTAAATGAGGAATTACTGATAAGGGTTTGCCAGTAAATTATTATTATTATTATTTGACCCACAAGCAGTTTTTGAAGCATAAACTAATGATACCCCTTGCTGGCATTAATATTACAAAGGAAAACAAAGTTGAGTGTTTATTCTCTGTGTCTTTGAGTACTTCATATAGTTAAGTATTGTATTAGGCTTCCTCTTCTCGTCCTTGTTGTTCTTTTCCTCTTCCCCTCCTCATTCTTCTCCTTCCTCCTCCTCCTCATTCTTTTCTTCCTTCCTCCTCCTCCTCCTCATTCTTTTCTTCCTTCCTCCTCCTCCTCCTCATTCTTTTCTTCCTTCCTCCTCCTCCTTATTCTTTTCTTCCTTCCTCCTCCTTCTCCTTATTCTTTTCTTCCTTCCTCCTCCTTCTCCTCATTCTTTTCTTCCTTCCTCCTCCTCATTCTTTTCTTCCTTCCTCCTCATTCTTTTCTTCCTTCCTCCTCATTCTTTTCTTCCTTCCTCCTCATTCTTTTCTTCCTTCCTCCTCATTCTTTTCTTCCTTCCTCCTCATTCTTTTCTTCCTTCCTCCTCATTCTTTTCTTCCTTCCTCCTCATTCTTTTCTTCCTTCCTCCTCATTCTTTTCTTCCTTCCTCCTCATTCTTTTCTTCCTTCCTCCTCCTCATTCTTTTCTTCCTTCCTCCTCATTCTTTTCTTCCTTCCTCCTCATTCTTTTCTTCCTTCCTCCTCATTCTTTTCTTCCTTCCTCCTCATTCTTTTCTTCCTCCTCATTCTTTTCTTCCTTCCTCCTCATTCTTTTCTTCCTTCCTCCTCATTCTTTTCTTCCTTCCTCCTCATTCTTTTCTTCCTTCCTCCTCATTCTTTTCTTCCTTCCTCCTCATTCTTTTCTTCCTTCCTTCCTCCTCCTCCTCATTCTTTTCTTCCTTCCTCCTCATTCTTTTCTTCCTTCCTCCTCATTCTTTTCTTCCTTCCTCCTCATTCTTTTCTTCCTTCCTCCTCATTCTTTTCTTCCTCCTCATTCTTTTCTTCCTTCCTCCTCCTCCTCATTCTTTTCTTCCTTCCTTCCTCCTCCTCCTTTTCTTCCTTCCTTCCTCCTCATTCTTTTCTTCCTTCCTCCCTCCTCATTCTTTTCTTCCTTCCTCCCTCCTCATTCTTTTCTTCCTTCCTCCTCATTCTTTTCTTCCTTCCTCCTCATTCTTTTCTTCCTTCCTCCTCATTCTTTTCTTCCTTCCTCCTCATTCTTTTCTTCCTTCCTCCTCCTCCTCATTCTTTTCTTCCTTCCTCCTCCTCCTCCCCTTTTTGTATTAGGCTTCCTCTCCTCCTCTTATTGTATTAGGCCTCCTCTTCTCCTCGTTCTTCTCTCCCTTTTCTTCTTTCCTCTTCCTCCCCTCTTCGTCTTTCTAACCTTACCACCCTGCAACCCACCCTACCACCCCCACCCTTGCTTTGCCCTACCAGGTGTCCCTTGCTATTCCTGTCAACCATGTCCTTTCCTTCCATCCCTGTTCTGTCAACCATGTCCTGTCCTTCCGTCCCTGTTCTGTCGACCATGCCCTGTCCTTCTACCCCTGTCCTGCCATCACTTACCTGCCCTGCACCCTTGCACTTTCCTTCCCTCCCCTTCACCCATGCAATACACTGTACAGCCATGCCCTCCCCTTCACCCTTGCGATATGCAGCCATGCCTTGCCTTGCCTTGCCACCCGTCCTGCCCTACACCCATGCACTGTCATCCTTGGCCTGTGCCCTGCTGTTCTTGCCTAGGGTGTCCTGCCCTTCCATATCTGCTATTTTTTCCTTTGTGTGTCCTGCCCTTCCATCTCTTGCTGTATCCTGCTTGTCTAGCCTTGCTATGACCTGTCCTGTTGTGCCCTTCCATCATCTGTGCTATGTCATGCTTTGTACCCTGCCACCCCTATCCTGCCCTACACCCACGCACTGTCATCTGCACTCTTGCTGTGCCCTGCCATCCTTGGCCTGTCCTCCTCTCCTTGGTATTCTTACCCTGTGTCCTTCCCTTCCATCTCTTGCTGTATCCTGCTTGTCTTGCCCTTCCATCATCTGTGTCATGTCCTGCTGTTCTTGCCCTGTCATCTGTGCTGTGTCCTTCCCTGTCATGTTCTATGTCCTGCTGTCCTTCCTCTGTCCTGCTCCATGTGTCTTGTTTTGTTTGTTTTTAATATATGTTTCTTTTATTCTTTAATGTCTTTGTATATTGTCCTTTTAAGTTCATAATTTTTTCTAAGTGTTAAATTCTGAATATAAGTTTCTTATATATGTATAGTACTTATATATGTATAGTACTTTGAAAAATATCAGAAAAAGTATACCAATAGACATGAATAGTATGAAGTGATGTCTCCTTCATACTATTCATGTCTATTGGTATTCTCTTTCTGATATTTTTCAAAGTACTATACATATATAAGTACTATACATATATATAAGTAATATACAAAAAAGGTATATGTATATATAATAAAGACAAGGTAAATACATTGGTTTTATTTCCACTAAGATACATTTAAGTGAAGAAGGTGAAAAAAACTATCTCGATAAATCGGCCAGAGAAATAAGGACTGGGAACCCTAAGGGAGGGTTGCCAGTCCGTATTTTCGTGGCCGATTTATCGAGATAGGTTCTGCGCCCTACCCCAAGATGCTTCCAAGACCGTGCCCTTCAAATCACTGTGTAGATGCCATGTCTTGTATTGCTCTGCCCAGCTAATGCCAGGTAGAGCTATACAAGAACACATGGCATACAACAGAGTGATCAAAAGGGCTACTTAACATGCATTGCTAAACACGGTGTGCACCACGCAACGTTGTGTTTGCTAAGGCATGTTAAACCGGAAGCAGTGGACCATTAATCAACATGACATACAGTATACAAAAGACATGAGCCAATTAACCCCTTCAGTACGAGGACATTTTATTCCTGCTGATGCCACACGATTTTATTCAGCTTGGAGTGCGATCTCATACTGGAGGAGACATAGCCTCCCTTCAGTATCAGATCCCCTTCCTAAGCTGAGTAAAATCGTCTGGCAGCAGCAAGAATAAAATCATCTGGGACACAGCAACAATACGCTGAGAAAAGATGTAACAGTACTGAAGAGGTTCAAAAATACCAACATGGACTGGTTGTGATGCATGTTAAATATCAACAAAATCACATTCCACTGAACAATATTTACTCTTCACTAACTTGGCCCAATTTTTCAGTCTTTTTCCAGCTGTGTCACATAAGAGTAACTCAAGGCACAGAAAGGCAATGCTATTACTCATAATCCTTTTCACACTGTGCCTACTATCCTGTTTTAAGAAAGTTACAACTCATAATTCAGGCTGGAAAGATTTAAAATTTTAGGCCAAGCTAAAGTTCAGAGTATAATCTCAAGCAAACAAATAAAACTGTAAAAATATAATGGCCATATTACTATAACAATGTGAAAGTGTGGACTTGCTATATCTACCTATAGCCAGACACCTTTATCCTGTGAGGATACATATCTCCTCCATGTCCACTGCCATCTACCTGCCCTCCCCCCAGATTACACCCCCTGCCTCTCCCTCCACCTCACTCACATACACCCTCCTGATGAAGTTTCCTACTCTCCATTCCCCCAACTTACACCCCCCTCTCATATATCTCTCCACTCCATCCCTCCATCTCATCCTCAGTCTCCACCTCACTCACATACCCTCTCAGAATTAATCTTCCTACACCCTCCTCTCTCATGCACCTCTCCACTCCATCCCTCCATCTCATCCTCAGTCTCCCCCTGCCACTTTCCCCACCTCCACCTCACTCACACAAACCCCTACTTAGTCTCTCTCTCCATCCCCCCCCCCACTTACACCTCCCTCTCATACCTCTATTCCATCCCTCCACCTCACTCTCATACTTCACCCCCAACTTACACCCTCCTCTCCTATATACCTCCACTCATCCCTACATCTCATCCTCAGTCTCCCCCTCCCTCTTACCCCACATCCACCTTACTCACATACACTCCTAGTTAGTTTCCCTCTCCTTCCCATTTCAATTTACAACATCCTCTACTCAATCCCTCAGTTTCCCCCCCCCCCACCACCACACACATTAGGGCCGATTCACACAACACGGTTCGTCTCCGTACGGCTTTCGTACGTTAATTATTTTATCGAAATCAATGGGGCTGTTCACACTATATTTTCCGTTTATTGTTAATATTTCGTGCGGCTTTCACATGTACGGATCGCCTACGTTTGGAAGAAATCTCTAACAAACGAAACGTATACTATGGAAACGCTTCGTACCTCCACCGATCAGTGTGAACATCAATACGTGTCAGTCACGGTGTGTTTACAGACGACAGAGGACAACTTTAGCCTGTCAATGCTTTTGGCCGTGAACAGTACTATAAGCAGTCATGAGTGACGAGAAGTTATTAGAACTGGTCAGAGGCTACGAGGAACTATATGACATGGGCAACAGAAAATACAACGATAACCATGTGAAAGAAAAAATATGGACATTAATAGGAGAGGGATTGGAAAAATTGGGTAAGATATTTAAATATTTCACTATTTGATTATAACAGTGTGACAAATAGCATTTTATCCTTCATCCTATTCATTACCATTCATAGAGTATCTCTTAACACCCTATCCATTACCATTCACAGGTTCTCCCAACATCCTGTTCATAACCATTGGTAGGTTCTCTCTCAACCCTCTTTACGCCCATGGAAGAGAACCAGTGGGACTTCAAGAGTCTTTTAAATTTCTTTTACAAGGAATGCACCTTGTGGAGCATTTCCTCCCTGTCTAGTTATGTCTACTAAAGAGCTTGCATTGTTCGTGACATTCATGGTTGTAACATCAGTGGCATTGTCACCTCAGCAGTTGTGCAAAAATGAATGTTGCAGCAAGCTGCTTTACACTAATTTCCGAGGCTTCTTGTCGGAGCCACAGCTGTACGCAGACTGACGGGATCATGGACATATAGTGTGAACAGTGACATAGCAAATGAACCGTAACCCTACGAAGACGAACCGTATAGTGTGAATTGGCCGTTAGTCTCTCACTCCAGCCCTCCATCTCATCCTTGGTCTCCCCTCCTACCTCACTCACATACACTCCTACTTAATTCTCTCCCACTCCACTCCATCCCTCAGTCTCCCAATTCTAATTTATGGAGCATAGACAACCAAATGACATATGATTTCTTACTAAACTCGTGGAATGTTGCCATAACCTACCTACCAATAACAGTCTTTGAAAAAAACAAAAGTAATATGGCCACCTTATTTTTAAAAGTAATGAAGTAATATTTCTCGCCTTTTAAGACTTCGTTCCCTTCAAAAACCTTGGAATAGCACTTCTAAAAAATTACAAGGTTACTTATGAACTGGATGCTACAGTTTATATAACCCTTGTTAATTTCTTGGTCATAAACAGACACACATCTTAACCAAGACTGGCTGAAGTTTAAATCTATTGCTCATGGTCTGGTGCAAGTAGGCAACTAATAAAGTACTGTATGTATAAAATCAGTAATGCTGTTCCTGGCCTACCAAGCCATTCATACCCAGGCAACAGCTCTTTTAGTCCAACATGACAGATGAACACTACAGCAGGTAATTTTTAGGCAATGTTGTTCCCACAACAATTTAAATCATTATTTTATGCAGGGAAAAGGGAACCAAATGCTAGAAAACCTGAACAACTGTTCCCTCCAACAAAAAACTAAGTGCCAAATTCAAGATTGTTCATCTTGAGATGCTTCGACACAGCATTAAAAAGACTGGAGGGTCATAGGCAGTAGGAAGAGTGAAAAGCAGTTCCAGAGTTGACCTATTGCGTACATGAAGGTTAACTCCTGCATTTGATAGCTGGACAGAAAAGGGATGAGAGTTTGCTGCCAGACAGGTGCTACGCACCCGCCAGGGTGGTGGAGGGATGCAAGCAGACGTTTCAGAGGGACAGTGACCATTGACACAGCAGTACAAATGAGATAAACATGCAACAGTTGTAGTCAGATGGAATAAAAATTGGTAAGCTGCATCACTATGTGCCACTGATGCAATATGTCCAGATGTTTCTAATAATTTTTGGCCTGCACCAGGAGCATGCATTTATTTATTTTTTAGCTGCAGTTCTTTGGTTGTGTGTTTAGTATTTGGATTAAAAGTTGTAGCAATATTTCACTCATTGGCAAAGCAACTGACGTTAGATTTAAAAAGCACAATTAATTTTACTACCTCTCAAATATTGGAAATTATAAGACTGCCTTGTCAAAATCAAGCTGTTTTTCATTAGTCTTAAAAGGCGATAAACTCTACTCCACTACACAAAATATTAAAACATTTACATTAAAGAAGCATTTACATTAAAGATGCATTTATTGGAATAAAGAAAATATGGTCAGCACATTTAAATATATAAGTAATGGATGTGGGATCATGAAGGGCAGCAATATATTAAAATCTACACGAGTGAAGTTCTGCTGAAAAATCATATGGTCTGACTGACTGGCCAAGAGATGCTCCCACATCCACAAATACTGCACAGTGCATATACAGATGTCCTCGTTTAGCCACAGGTATGGCCTAAACTAACAGTATTCCCACCATACAACTGGTAATGGAAAATTCTGCACCCTCACTAAGCTTTACAGAAACACTTATCAACATATATATATATATATATATATATATATATATATATATATATATATATATATATATATATATATATAAAAGGGGGGGGGGGGAGAGGTTACACTATGGAAAAAAAAAAAAAAGGGGGGGGGGATAGGGGTTCCATTGTTTGAAAAAATAAATAAATAGATAGAGGGGTTGCACCGATTTATAAAAAAAAATAATAATAATAATAATAATGGAGAGGGGCTGCATTGTTTGATGGTCCTTAACTATGAGGTATGACAGTCTCCTTGGTTACTTCGTTTATTTTCCTATCGCTTACAAAGGCTTCAACATGCCTGCATAAGTTAGCCTTGGTCACCTAATGGCATCTCTCCAAACTACTTGATCTCTGGCAGTCTCCCTGTCCAGTCCCTTATCCCTGAGGTCTCACTCTGACTTCATCCCAGGTCTTTTTTTTTTTTGGTCTGCCTCTCACAACTCGACCCTAAACAATCACAGCTCTCACCCTCCATCCTCTCCACATGTCCATACCATCTCAACCTACCCCTCCTCATCACTACATCAATACATTCAAGTCCCATCCTTCTTCTCAGCTCTTCAACTGCAGTCCTAACACCCTTCCCAAGGCCTGTCATTCAAGGATGCACTACAAACAAATCTAATCATTGTCATTACTGTATGTTTAAGCGTATGAACATCCTCATCCTTCACTGCCCAGGTCTCACGTGCCACATACAAAGATCCCTTAGCACTGAGGGAGAGCCCTCTCAATGTCAGGAGGCACAGCTCCCTGAACTTCCTCCAGCCACTCCTTATCCTAGCCACACATCTAACACCAGCTCCACCTCCACCACATAGCATGTCCTCAAAAAAAAAAAAAAAAAAAAAAATCCTCTACACACTCAACAGCAAGACTAATCCTTTCATGCCTGAAATCTCCATATGCTCCCCCCCCCACACACTGCACACACCATGTCAGCATTTTTCACAGTCTACCTCTTAACACCACATACACAGCCTCTCACCAACACTGAACAAGTTGTAATTCCTTCCCACACCCTAGTGGTAATCCACACATGGCCACACTCCCTCAGCTTTGACAGTACCACCACCAGCCCTAGATACCATCACCCTTGGTTACTAGTCGTATCGACCCTCCAATCACACTACACACTGCCATCAACTGAGACAAAAGGGAACAGGGATCTGTCAGGTTTGATAACATGCTATAACAAATTTAACAGACAATGGAGAAAGTTGCCTTCATGAGGTGGCAGTCTCCTTGGTTATGGCTACTCTTCATATCAATGTGCTATAGCAATACACTACAGGTACAGGAGGCTTGCTTTCATGTGTCTCCTTGGTTACTAGTCCTGCAGGTGGTAGGTGACTGTGATCATCCACTCACTTGATATACAGTGCAACCTCTTAAATTCGAAGTTCTTGTGTCCTTTTTTGATACTTTTGAAAAATTTGAACTTTTAATAAAGCATTTCTGTGGCTGTCTTAATTCTCATGGTTTAGACATGCTTTTGACACAAGCTTTGTTGTCTGGCCTAACTAGCTGGCTTCAGGCATCCTATTTTCCATTGTTAACACTACCATTTATCTCATCTCTTAACTCAAGGATCAGTACAATAATCGCTACAAACCATGAAGTGTTTCTTTCACATTTCCTTTCCTCATCTTGTGTATGTCCCCTTGTTCTAAAACACTTTGCAGTTGTATTCATATTTAACATCAATCAGTAAGTTGTAAGGGACAGTAATTATGCATTCATTTATTTATGTAAACACTACAGTACTGAACATAATATTTACATCTTTCAGCAACCACCATCCACTCCTTGATGTAGCACTGCCCACTATCTCCATTATTTTTGTTTCTGTCCTCCTCTCTCCCTATTTCTCACATCTTTCCTGTCAATTTTTATTACTCCTTCCTTTTCAGGTGGCTTTACATTGAGTAACATGCCTAATGGCTTTCTGTAAGCCAGAAAAACCATTTACAATGCTGGTTGGTAACCGTATAACCAACCCATACGTGATGCTACACTTCACATATTGTGCACTGATTACACAGTTTATTTTATGGTATTTTATGATATGTACAATTACTGCCAGTCTGCATTATTATAATCTTGCAGAAATATGGCAATCTCAGTGATGAAATACTTAAGTACATGTGTGTGTGTGAAAAAAAATGGATGATGGTGGTGGTGGTTTATATCTGCTCAAAAATAGATTGCACAGTGGTTTAACACTGATGCAAATGATCTATTAGAATTACACTAAGACTGCTGCCTAACAACAATCATGCTTCAGTCAAAAGTGAATAAAATCAGTTGACATCTGACAAGTGGTGTTGCATGGTGTTGTGTGATAAGGGAATATTTACCATAATTCCACTCCAAAACTTAAAAACCTTACCACACTGCTTTGTAATGTCATACACTGTTAGGTTTACCACCACCGCTATCTTTGACAACACCTGCAATGAATGAGTTACTCTAGTTTCAGTTGGTACAGCACTGAGAACTGTCAAATTTGTCATACATGGTAGTGTCCATCACCAATCATTTCACAACACACACACACTAAGTACTTGTGGCTGCATTCTTATACTGCATCATTTTTGTTCCCAGCACTGCACTAATTGGTAAAGCCAGGACACCTGTCTGAAGCCACAATTATGGTCAAATTTGGATATGATAAAACTGACTCCAATAAGAAAGAGCTTACCCAAGAGGAGGAAAGGAAATCATTATTATTATGGGTGACCACACACTTTATGCTGAGGTCATCAGTACCAGATGGGTGTAGCTAAGATTTTTTTTTTTTTTACTAGTCTCTGGTTATTTCTGAGCTAAGTTTGGGAAATAAAAATGATATTTTTCATAAATTAAGTGGCAATTGAACTTTAGAGGTTTGCAAATTTTTGAGGTTGCACTGTAGTACTACCTATTCTTCCTTCAACTTTATCACTGTTTGTCCTCACTCCCTACTTCTCCCTTTCCTTCCTGTCACTTTTTCTCTTCTTTCCACTTCAGGTGGTTTTACACCAGGTGACAGGCCCAATGGTTTCCTGCAGCCCAGGAAACCATTTACAATGTTGGGTGGTAACCATATCACCAAATAATGGGGTGATGTGGGGCCTGCTATGGTGCTCACGTTAACTGGATTATGCAAATGCAGCATCCATCCAGGAACCAAACCTCCACACTATTCAACGCACCTTGCCGTTGAAGGGCTCTGTCTGCCACAGGGGAACACTGGTTCACTAAATGAGGTGGCAAGGCTGTTGCTTGCCTGTGGTTGATGGGTCTGCTTGGCCAGGCAGACGGGGGTTGATCAACAACGTACTTCAATTCACAATGCCATCAAACAAAACATGCCCCAATTCCCTCCCTTATTCTCCAAGGATGGTGGAGTACACGAGTCTCCTTGGTTACTAGTCTAATACCTCCCTATCATCCCATAAAGGAAAATGGTGGACTACAGGATAAGGGCCAATGCAGCCAGCAGACCAACATGTTCCTGTTCAGTTAAGCCTGGCACAAAATACATCACTTCAGCACTACCATATAAACCAGCCAGGGAACACAATGACAATTACTGGGATTTAACGTACAGGAAAACAGCACTTCTTCATGACTAGCATAAACGAGGACTTTCTGTACACACAACTACAGTTCTTTCACTTAAACTTGGCCAAGACATATCCTTTGGACAGCTGACTTCACTTAGTTCAGTAGCAAAGACACAATCACTGGCTCTACAACCTTTCCACTGCACTGCATGACTAACATCACTAATTTTGATCTAATACAGTATAGCTAAACACGATTCAAAGATGGTAATTTTAGGTCGTTGAAACCTTTCCACAGCACTTCTTCGTGACTAGCAAGGTATTTTAAGGCCAAGTTAAAGCAAAATGATTGAAATGCAGTTTTAACACATTACCAATCTTCTTCATACAAACAGCATATTCCTCTACC
>NC_136974.1:452516-552516 GCF_032717465.1 Coenobita brevimanus
TCCTCCTCATTCTTTTCTTCCCTTCCTCCTCCTCCTCCTCATTCTTTTCTTCCTTCCCACTCCTCCTCCTCATTCTTTTCTTCCTTCCTCCTCCTCCTCCTTATTCTTTTCTTCCTTCCTCCCTCCTTCTCCTTATTCTTCTTCTTCCTTCCTCCTCATTCTTTTTCTTCCTTCCTCCTCATTCTTCCTTCCTTCCTCCTCATTCTTTTCTTCCTTCCTTCCTCCTCATTCTTTTCTTCCTCCTCCCTTCCTTCCTCCTCATTCTTTTCTTCCTTCCTCCTCATTCTTTTCTTCCTTCCTCCTCATTCTTTTCTTCCTTCCTCCTCATTCTTTTCTTCCTTCCTCCTCATTCTTTCTTCCCTTCCTCCTCATTCTTTCTTGCTTCCTACTCATTCTTGTCTTCCTTACTCCTCATTCTTTTCTTCCTTCCTCCTCATTCTTTTCTTCCTTCCTCCTCATTCTTTTTCTTCCTTCCTCACCATCTTTTCTTCCTTCCTCCTCATTCTTTTCTTCCTTCCTCCTCATTCTTTTCTTCCTTCCTCCTCATTCTTTTCTTCCTCCTCATTCTTTCTTCCTTCTTTTCTTCCTTCCTCCTCATTCTTTCTTCCTTCCTTCCTCATTCCTTCTCTTCTCCTTCCTCCTCATTCTTTTCTTCCTTCCTCCTCATTCTTTTCTTCCTTCCTCCTCATTCTTTTCTTCCTTCCTCCTCATTCTTTCTTCCTTTCCTCCTCATTCTTTTCTTCCTTCCTCCTCATTCTTTTCTTCCTTCCTCCTCATTCTTTTCTTCCTTCCTCCTCATTCTTCCTTCCTCCTCATTCTTTTCTTCCTTCCTCCTCTTTTCTTCCTTCCTCCTCATTCTTTTCTTCCTTCCTCCTCATCCTTTTCTTCCTTCCTCCTGTGTGCTTTCTTCCTTCCTCCTCATTCTTTTCTTCCTTCCTCCTCATTCTTTTCTTCCTTCCTCCTCATTCTTTTCTTCCTTCCTCCTCATTCTTTTCTTCCTTCCTCCTCATTCTTTTCTTCCTTCCTCCTCATTCTTTTCTTCCTTCCTCCTCATTCTTTTCTTCCTTCCTCCTCCTCCTCCCCTTTTTGTATTAGGCTTCCTCTCCTCCTCTTATTGTATTAGGCCTCCTCTTCTCCTCGTTCTTCTCTCCCTTTTCTTCTTTCCTCTTCCTCCCCCTTCCTAACCTTACCACCCTGCAACCCACCCTACCACCCCCACCCTTGCTTTGCCCTACCAGGTGTCCCTTGCTATTCCTGTCAACCATGTCCTTTCCTTCCATCCCTGTTCTGTCAACCATGTCCTGTCCTTCCGTCCCTGTTCTGTCGACCATGCCCTGTCCTTCTACCCCTGTCCTGCCATCACTTACCTGCCCTGCACCCTTGCACTTTCCTTCCCTCCCCTTCACCCATGCAATACACTGTACAGCCATGCCCTCCCCTTCACCCTTGCGATATGCAGCCATGCCTTGCCTTGCCTTGCCACCCATGTCCTGCCCTACACCCATGCAATGTCATCTGCACTCTTGCCTAGGGTGTCCTGCCCTTCCATATCTGCTATTTTTTCCTTTGTGTGTCCTGCCCTTCCATCTCTTGCTGTATCCTGCTTGTCTTGCCTTGCTATGACCTGTCCTGTTGTGCCCTTCCATCATCTGTGCTATGTCATGCTTTGTACCCTGCCACCCCTATCCTGCCCTACACCCACGCACTGTCATCTGCACTCTTGCTGTGCCCTGCCATCCTTGGCCTCCTTCCTCCTCTTACCCTGTGTCCTGGTATTCTTACCCTGTGTCCTTCCCTTCCATCTCTTGCTGTATCCTGCTTGTCTTGCCCTTCCATCATCTGTGTCATGTCCTGCTGTTCTTGCCCTGTCATCTGTGCTGTGTCCTTCCCTGTCATGTTCTATGTCCTGCTGTCCTTCCTCTGTCCTGCTCCATGTGTCTTGTTTTGTTTGTTTTTAATATATGTTTTCTTTTATTCTTTAATGTCTTTGTATATTGTCCTTTTAAGTTCATAATTTTTTCTAAGTGTTAAATTCTGAATATAAGTTTCTTATATATGTATAGTACTTATATATGTATAGTACTTTGAAAAATATCAGAAAAAGTATACCAATAGACATGAATAGTATGAAGTGATGTCTCCTTCATACTATTCATGTCTATTGGTATTCTCTTTCTGATATTTTTCAAAGTACTATACATATATAAGTACTATACATATATATAAGTAATATACAAAAAAGGTATATGTATATATAATAAAGACATGGTAAATACATTGGTTTTATTTCCACTAAGATACATTTAAGTGAAGAAGGTGAAAAAAAAAACTATCTCGATAAATCGGCCAGAGAAATAAGGACTGGGAACCCTAAGGGAGGGTTGCCAGTCCGTATTTTCGTGGCCGATTTATCGAGATAGGTTCTGCGCCCTACCCCAAGATGCTTCCAAGACCGTGCCCTTCAAATCACTGTGTAGATGCCATGTCTTGTATTGCTCTGCCCAGCTAATGCCAGGCAGAGCTATACAAGAACACATGGCATACAACAGAGTGATCAAAAGGGCTACTTAACATGCATTGCTAAACACGGTGTGCACCACGCAACGTTGTGTTTGCTAAGGCATGTTAAACCGGAAGCAGTGGACCATTAATCAACATGACATACAGTATACAAAAGACATGAGCCAATTAACCCCTTCAGTATGAGGACATTTTATTCCTGCTGATGCCACACGATTTTATTCAGCTTGGAGTGCGATCTCATACTGGAGGAGACATAGCCTCCCTTCAGTATCAGACCCCCTTCCTAAGCTGAGTAAAATCGTCTGGCAGCAGCAAGAATAAAATCATCTGGGACACAGCAACAATACACTGAGAAAAGATGTAACAGTACTGAAGAGGTTAAAAAATACCAACATGGACTGGTTGTGATGCATGTTAAACAACAACCAAATCACATTCCACTGAACAATATTTACTCTTCACTAACTTGGCCCAATTTTTCAGTCTTTTCCAGCTGTGTCACATAAGAGTAACTCGAGGCACAGAAAGGCAATGCTATTACTCATAATCCTTTTCACACTGTGCCTACTTTCCTGTTTTAAGAAAGTTACAACTCATAATTCAGGCTGGAAAGATTTAAAATTTTTGGCCAAGCTAAAGTTCAGAGTATAATCTCAAGCAAACAAACAAAACTGTAAAAATATAATGGCCATATTACTATAACAATGTGAAAGTGTGGACTTGCTATATCTACCTATAGCCAGACACCTTTATCCTGTGAGGATACATATCTCCTCCATGTCCACTGCCATCTACCTGCCCTCCCCCAGATTACACCCCCTGCCTCTCCCTCCACCTCACTCACATACACCCTCCTGATGAAGTTTCCTACTCTCCATTCCCCCAACTTACACCCCGCTCTCATATATCTCTCCACTCCATCCCTCCATCTCATCCTCAGTCTCCACCTCACTCACATACCCTCTCAGAATTAATCTTCCTACACCCTCCTCTCTCATGCACCTCTCCACTCCATCCCTCCATCTCATCCTCAGTCTCCCCCTGCCACTTTCCCCACCTCCACCTCACTCACACAAACCCCTACTTAGTCTCTCTCTCCATCCCCCTCCCCACTTACACCTCCCTCTCATACCTCTATTCCATCCCTCCACCTCACTCTCATACTTCACCCCCAACTTACACCCTCCTCTCCTATATACCTCCACTCATCCCTCCATCTCATCCTCAGTCTCCCCCTCCCTCTTACCCCACATCCACCTTACTCACATACACTCCTAGTTAGTTTCCCTCTCCTTCCCATTTCAATTTACAACATCCTCTACTCAATCCCTCAGTTTCCCCCCCCCCCTCCACCTCACACATTAGGGCCGATTCACACTACACTGTTTGTCTCCGTACGGCTTTCGTACGTTAATTGTTTTATCGAAATAAATGGGGCTGTTCACACTATATTTTCCGTTTATTGTTCATCTTTCGTGCGGCTTTCACACGTACGGATCGCCTACGTTTGGAAGAAATCTCTAACAAACGAAACGTATACTATGGAAACGCTTCATACCTCCACCGATCAGTGTGAACATCAATACGTGTCAGTCACGGTGTGTTTACAGACGACAGAGGACAACTTTAGCCTGTCAATGCTTTTGGCCGTGAACAGTACTATAAGCAGTCATGAGTGACGAGAAGTTATTAGAACTGGTCAGAGGCTACGAGGAACTATATGACATGGGCAACAGAAAATACAACGATAACCATGTGAAAGAAAAAATATGGACATTAATAGGAGAGGGATTGGAAAAATTGGGTAAGATATTTAAATATTTCACTATTTGATTATAACTGTGTGACAAATAGCATTTCATCCTTCATCCTATTCATTACCATTCATAGGGTATCTCTTAACACCCTATCCATTACCATTCACAGGTTCTCCCAACATCTTGTTCATAACCATTGGTAGGTTCTCTCTCAACCCTCTTTACACCCATGGAAGAGAACCAGTGGGACTTCAAGAATCTTTTAAGTTTCTTTTACAAGGAATGCACCTTGTGGAGCATTTTCCTCCCTGTCTGAGTTATGTCTACTAAAGAGCTTGCATTGTTTGTGACATTCATGGTTGTAACATCAGTGGCATTGTCACCTAAGTAGTTGTGCAAAAATGAATGTTGCAGCAAGCTGCTTTACACTAATTTCCGAGGCTTCTTGTCGGAGCCACAGCTGCGTGCAGACTGACGGGATCATGGACATATAGTGTGAACAGTGACATAGCAAATGAACCATAACCCTACGAAGACGAACCGTATAGTGTGAATTGGCCGTTAGTCTCTCACTCCAGCCCTCCATCTCATCCTTGGTCTCCCCTCCTACCTCACTCACATACACTCCTAGTTAATTCTCTCCCACTCCACTCCATCCCTCAGTCTCCCAATTCTAAATTAGGGAGCACAAACAACCAAATGACATATGATTTCTTACTAAACTCGTGGAATGTTGCCAAAACAGATCTTTGAAAAAAAATAAAAAGTAATATGGCCACCTTATTTTTAAAAGTAATGAAGTAATATTTCTCGCCTTTTAAGACTTCGTTCCCTTAAAAAACCTTGGAATAGCACTTCTAAAAAATTACAAGGTTACTTATGAACTGGCTGCTACAGTTTATATAACCCTTGTTAATTTCTTGGTCATAAACAGACACACATCTTAACCAAGACTGGCTGAAGTTTAAATCTATTGCTCATGGTCTGGTGCAAGTAGGCAACTAATAAAGTACTGTATGTATAAAATCAGTAATGCTGTTCCTGGCCTACCAAGCCATTCATACCCAGGCAACAGCTCTTTTAGTCCAACATGACAGATGAACACTACAGCAGGTAATTTTTAGGCAATGTTGTTCCCACAACAATTTAAATCATTATTTTATGCAGGGAAAAGGGAACCAAATGCTAGAAAACCTGAACAACTGTTCCCTCCAACAAAAAACTAAGTGCCAAATTCAAGATTGTTCATCTTGAGATGCTTCGACACAGCATTAAAAAGACTGGAGGGTCATAGGCAGTAGGAAGAGTGAAAAGCAGTTCCAGAGTTGACCTATTGCATACATGAAGGTTAACTCCTGCATTTGATAGCTGGACAGAAAAGGGATGAGAGTTTGCTGCTAGACAGGTGCTACGCACCCGCCAGGGTGGTGGAAGGATGCAAGCAGACGTTTCGGAGGGACAGTGACCATTGACACAGCAGTACAATGAGATAAACATGCAACAGTTGTAGTCAGATGGAATAAAAATTGGCAAGCTGCATCACTATGTGCCACTGATGCAATATGTCCAGATGTTTCTAATAATTTTTGGTCTGCACCAGGAGAATGCATTTTTTTTTTTTTTTAGCTGCAGTTCTTTGGTTGTGTGTTTAGTATTTGGATTAAAAGTTGTATCAATATTTCACTCATTAGCAAAGCAACTGACGTTAGATTTAAAAAGCACAATTAATTTTGCTACCTCTCAAATATTGGAAATTATAAGACTGCCTTGTCAAAATCAAGCTGTTTTTCATTAGTCTTAAAAGGCGATAAACTCTCCACTACACAAAATATTGAAACATTTATATTAGAGAAGCATTTACATTAAAGATGCATTTATTGGAATAAAGAAAATATGGTCAGCACATTTAAATATATAAGTAATGGATGTGGGATCATGAAGGGCAGCAATATATTAAAATCTACACGAGTGAAGTTCTGCTGAAAAATCATATGGTCTGACTGACTGGCCAAGAGATGCTCCCACATCCACAAATACTGCACAGTGCATATACAGATGTCCTCGTTTAGCCACAGGTATGGCCTAAACTAACAGTATTCCCACCATACAACTGGTAATGGAAAATTCTGCACCCTCACTAAGCTTTACAGAAACACTTATCAACATATATATATATATATATATATATATATATATATATATATATATATATATATATATATATATATATAAAAGGGGGGGGGGAGAGGTTACACAATGAAAAAAAAAAAAAAAAAAAAGGGGGGGATAGGGGGTTGCATTTTTTGAAAAAATAAATAAATAGATAGAGGGGTTGCACCGATTTATAAAAAAAAATAATAATAATAATAATAATGGAGAGGGGCTGCATTGTTTGATGGTCCTTAACTATGAGGTATGACAGTCTCCTTGGTTACTTCGTTTATTTTCCTATCGCTTACAAAGGCTTCAACATGCCTGCATAAGTTAGCCTTGGTCACCTAATGGCATCTCTCCAAACTACTTGATCTCTGGCAGTCTCCCTGTCCAGTCCCTTATCCCTGAGGTCTCACTCTGACTTCATCCCAGGTCTTTTTTTTTTTTTGGTCTGCCTCTCACAACTCGACCCTAAACAATCACAGCTCTCACCCTCCATCCTCTCCACATGTCCATACCATCTCAACCTACCCCTCCTCATCACTACATCAATACATTCAAGTCCCATCCTTCTTCTCAGCTCTTCAACTGCAGTCCTAACACCCTTCCCAAGGCCTGTCATTCAAGGATGCACTACAAACAAATCTAATCATTGTCATTACTGTATGTTTAAGCGTATGAACATCCTCATCCTTCACTGCCCAGGTCTCACGTGCCACATACAAAGATCCCTTAGCACTGAGGGAGAGCCCTCTCAATGTCAGGAGGCACAGCTCCCTGAACTTCCTCCAGCCACTCCTTATCCTAGCCACACATCTAACACCAGCTCCACCTCCACCACATAGCATGTCCTCAAAAAAAAAAAAAAATCCTCTACACACTCAACAGCAAGACTAATCCTTTCATGCCTGAAATCTCCATATGCTCCCCCCCCCACACACTGCACACACCATGTCAGCATTTTTCACAGTCTACCTCTTAACACCACATACACAGCCTCTCACCAACACTGAACAAGTTGTAATTCCTTCCCACACCCTAGTGGTAATCCACACATGGCCACACTCCCTCAGCTTTGACAGTACCACCACCAGCCCTAGATACCATCACCCTTGGTTACTAGTCGTATCGACCCTCCAATCACACTACACACTGCCATCAACTGAGACAAAAGGGAACAGGGATCTGTCAGGTTTGATAACATGCTATAACAAATTTAACAGACAATGGAGAAAGTTGCCTTCATGAGGTGGCAGTCTCCTTGGTTATGGCTACTCTTCATATCAATGTGCTATAGCAATACACTACAGGTACAGGAGGCTTGCTTTCATGTGTCTCCTTGGTTACTAGTCCTGCAGGTGGTAGGTGACTGTGATCATCCACTCACTTGATATACAGTGCAACCTCTTAAATTCGAAGTTCTTGTGTCCTTTTGATACTTTTGAAAAATTTGAACTTTTAATAAAGCATTTCTGTGGCTGTCTTAATTCTCATGGTTTAGACATGCTTTTGACACAAGCTTTGTTGTCTGGCCTAACTAGCTGGCTTCAGGCATCCTATTTTCCATTGTTAACACTACCATTTATCTCATCTCTTAACTCAAGGATCAGTACAATAATCGCTACAAACCATGAAGTGTTTCTTTCACATTTCCTTTCCTCATCTTGTGTATGTCCCCTTGTTCTAAAACACTTTGCAGTTGTATTCATATTTAACATCAATCAGTAAGTTGTAAGGGACAGTAATTATGCATTCATTTATTTATGTAAACACTACAGTACTGAACATAATATTTACATCTTTCAGCAACCACCATCCACTCCTTGATGTAGCACTGCCCACTATCTCCATTATTTTTGTTTCTGTCCTCCTCTCTCCCTATTTCTCACATCTTTCCTGTCAATTTTTATTACTCCTTCCTTTTCAGGTGGCTTTACATTGAGTAACATGCCTAATGGCTTTCTGTAAGCCAGAAAACCATTTACAATGCTGGGTGGTAACCGTATAACCAACCCATACGTGATGCTACACTTCACATATTGTGCACTGATTACACAGTTTATTTTATGGTATTTTATGATATGTACAATTACTGCCAGTCTGCATTATTATAATCTTGCAGAAATATGGCAATCTCAGTGATGAAATACTTAAGTACATGTGTGTGTGTGAAAAAAAATGGATGATGGTGGTGGTGGTTTATATCTGCTCAAAAATAGATTGCACAGTGGTTTAACACTGATGCAAATGATCTATTAGAATTACACTAAGACTGCTGCCTAACAACAATCATGCTTCAGTCAAAAGTGAATAAAATCAGTTGACATCTGACAAGTGGTGTTGCATGGTGTTGTGTGATAAGGGAATATTTACCATAATTCCACTCCAAAACTTAAAAACCTTACCACACTGCTTTGTAATGTCATACACTGTTAGGTTTACCACCACCGCTATCTTTGACAACACCTGCAATGAATGAGTTACTCTAGTTTCAGTTGGTACAGCACTGAGAACTGTCAAATTTGTCATACATGGTAGTGTCCATCACCAATCATTTCACAACACACACACACTAAGTACTTGTGGCTGCATTCTTATACTGCATCATTTTTGTTCCCAGCACTGCACTAATTGGTAAAGCCAGGACACCTGTCTGAAGCCACAATTATGGTCAAATTTGGATATGATAAAACTGACTCCAATAAGAAAGAGCTTACCCAAGAGGAGGAAAGGAAATCATTATTATTATGGGTGACCACACACTTTATGCTGAGGTCATCAGTACCAGATGGGTGTAGCTAAGAATTTTTTTTTTTTTACTAGTCTCTGGTTATTTCTGAGCTAAGTTTGGGAAATAAAAATGATATTTTTCATAAATTATGGCAATTGAACTTTAGAGGTTTGCAAATTTTTGAGGTTGCACTGTAGTACTACCTATTCTTCCTTCAACTTTATCACTGTTTGTCCTCACTCCCTACTTCTCCCTTTCCTTCCTGTCACTTTTTCTCTTCTTTCCACTTCAGGTGGTTTTACACCAGGTGACAGGCCCAATGGTTTCCTGCAGCCCAGGAAACCATTTACAATGTTGGGTGGTAACCATATCACCAAATAATGGGGTGATGTGGGGCCTGCTATGGTGCTCACGTTAACTGGATTATGCAAATGCAGCATCCATCCAGGAACCAAACCTCCACACTATTCAACGCACCTTGCCGTTGAAGGGCTCTGTCTGCCACAGGGGAACACTGGTTCACTAAATGAGGTGGCAAGGCTGTTGCTTGCCTGTGGTTGATGGGTCTGCTTGGCCAGGCAGACGGGGGTTGATCAACAACGTACTTCAATTCACAATGCCATCAAACAAAACATGCCCCAATTCCCTCCCTTATTCTCCAAGGATGGTGGAGTACACGAGTCTCCTTGGTTACTAGTCTAATACCTCCCTATCATCCCATAAAGGAAAATGGTGGACTACAGGATAAGGGCCAATGCAGCCAGCAGACCAACATGTTCCTGTTCAGTTAAGCCTGGCACAAAATACATCACTTCAGCACTACCATATAAACCAGCCAGGGAACACAATGACAATTACTGGGATTTAACGTACAGGAAAACAGCACTTCTTCATGACTAGCATAAACGAGGACTTTCTGTACACACAACTACAGTTCTTTCACTTAAACTTGGCCAAGACATATCCTTTGACAGCTGACTTCACTTAGTTCAGTAGCAAAGACACAATCACTGGCTCTACAACCTTTCCACTGCACTGCATGACTAACATAACTAATTTTGATCTAATACAGTATAGCTAAACACGATTCAAAGATGGTAATTTTAGGTCGTTGAAACCTTTCCACAGCACTTCTTCGTGACTAGCAAGGTATTTTAAGGCCAAGTTAAAGCAAAATGATTGAAATGCAGTTTTAACACATTACCAATCTTCTTCATACAAACAGCATATTCCTCTACCCAGCTGGCTTCATCTTGCCATCTTGATATCTTCATAGATCTTGTTGGACACCATCTGTTTCCTGCAAATACAACAACACATTAGCCCACACCCACTGACCTAACCTACAACACCCACTAACCTACTCTACACCTACACCCACTGACCTAATCACACACAGACACACACACACACACACATCTAACCTTCAAACACCAGCCAACTGGATTACCTAAACTCAAGATCACAAGTTTAAATTCTGTACCTAAACAAGAGCCTATCTGCACAGACTGAAGTCAATATTTAAGTTTCTCTTTCAAACTCAGAATGTGAAACTTGTATTAAAATGCCTCCTTATGGCCAAAACTGACAACTGTTTAATAATCAGCTGATGCAACAGCTGACCCATCAAATCAAATCAAATCAAAATTTCAAGCTGAGCATCTTTGTATTTCATAAGCCACTACAATGCTTCCTTAAAGTCAAGGAGAAAGACACAAGCAGAAGGAGAAAGACACAGGCAGAAGGAGAAAGACATAGGCAGAAGGAGAAAGACACAAGCAGAAGGAGAAAAAGACAGGCATTTTGTAGAAAAAAATAAGTCGGATTAATTCAAACTTACCCAGTACTTCCAATTCCCTGACTCCCCCACCATCTCTTCCTTAGTGATTTATTTTTGGTTTTATTCTTGCTACTACTTGGCAATTTTTACAACTCAGGGGCTGGTACTCTTGAAGCACCTCCCCTAACACCTCTTCCTTATTGATTTATTGTTTTATTCTTGCCACCACCAGGGATTTTAAAACTCAGGGAGGACTTACAGCTCTGATGGGGTTAATAAGGCTACATCTTCAGTTAAAAAAATACAGGATTAATAGACTCTGGAAATATTGCTATCGTATCATTAATATAGACTCTGGAAATATTGCTATCATATCGTTTATACAGACTCTGGAAATACAGCTATCGTATCATTTACATAGACTCTGGAAATATTGCTATCATATCGTTTATACAGACTCTGGAAATACAGCTATCGTATCATTTATACAGACTCTGGAAATATTGCTATCGTATCGTTTATATAGACTCTGGAAATACTGCTATCGTATCATTTATATAGACTCTGGAAATATTGCTATCGTATCGTTTATATGGACTCTGGAAATATTGCTATCGTATCGTTTATATAGACTCTGGAAATACAGCTATCGTATCGTTTATATAGACTCTGGAAATACAGCTATCGTATCATTTATACAGACTCTGGAAATACAGCTATCGTATCATTTATATAGACTCTGGAAATACAGCTATCGTATCATTTATACAGACTCTGGAAATACAGCTATTATATCGTTTATATAGACTCTGGAAATACAGCTATCGTATCATTTATACAGACTCTGGAAATACAGCTATCGTATCATTTATATAGACTCTGGAAATATTGCTATCGTTTCGTTTATACAGACTCTGGAAATACAGCTATCATATCGTTTATATAGACTCTGGAAATACAGCTATCGTATCGTTTATATAGACTGGAAATACAGGTATCGTATCATTTATATAGACTCTGGAAATATTGCTATCGTATCATTTATAATATAGACTCTGAAAATACTGCTCAATCTCTGGCAGCCTCCACACTGCTCAATCTCTGGCAGCCTCCCTATTCAGTCCTAGCCCTGAGGTCACACCCTATGGCCTCTTCCCAGGTCTTTTTCAGTCTGCCTCTCACCCCTACCCTCAACCTTGCCACTTATCACCTTCCGCACCCAACTGTTACTCTCCATTAAAAATAAAATCAAGGCATTTGAGAGAAGAACAAGTACCAATGGAACTTAGAAATCTGCATATAAGACAAGGCTTTACTATCACACCACTGATTTCCCTAGATAAATAGCTAAGGAAGAGGTGTTAGGGAGCTTCCTTTTGAATGCAGGGGTCTCCAACTGACTTAAAATAAATCATTACAGAAGAGATGTCAGGGAGCTTCCTGCTGTGTGTTAATTCACTCCTGCCACAGCCATTGGTTTTATCCAGCTCTGGGGATATTTTATTTACTGATGGGGTAATAATGGCTATCTGTCTTCTGTTGCAAGTCTCCAAAGACTTAAAACTATATGGAAAAGTTAAGAATGAAACCTAAGGCACAAGGGGTGGCAGTGATCATTTCCTGGGATATGGTTGTTAGCACTGCCAATTTAACTGCAGCACACTTACTGCAAATAATTCCACTTAGCAAAATTGAGTTTTTAATGTTCTGCATGATTCTTGGAACTTTAGCTTCCTCAGCTATTTAAGCACAAGTTGCAGTGCATTTTGACTAACACCTACTGAGGCCAGTTCTGCAACCAACTGGCAATTAACAAAAGCAGCACCACAGCAAGATTTATAGAAAACTATACGTTATGTATGAAACACTCCACTGGCCGGCCCATCAATGGTTATTTCAACAGACTGGCACCTAAGTGAGTATGTATAACATTTTTAAATATACTCATCTTGAAGTATCCAGCCAAGTTGCTCCCCTTCATCACTGGTGGTGGTGGTGGTGGATGTCTACCACCAGACACCCCCCACAGCAGGGGTGGCCTCCTCTGCCATCAAGCTGCCCTAAAATACAAACGTGCTTTACAACTCCACCCTTGAACTACAATGCCAGTGCTACCTCAACCATGAACACTAGTTAAATCTTAGGCTGAAGGACATACTGAAGGCTGTATCAAACCAGCCATTTCAAGGAGTCTATCAGTTAATATTCTTGCCACACACATATGTACCTATCTCTCAGGAGGAGGATGGTGGACTGCAGAAGGGGAATTTTAGCATGAAGTCTCCTAGATTCATATCCAGATAAGCATGAACCCACAACTGAGTTAAGGGCTCTAGTAAGTAAGTTTCTCAGTGACATATGTTAACACCCAAATATGCCTAGTAACCAATGCATTTATTCCTATACAGTATAATGCTACTTCCCTATTCAAGTTAGGCAAATGCAAACAGGAAACTAGCTAGGAACAATCTTGATTTTCCTTCATCCTGATCTTTTCCACCTAATGCTGGAGTGAGGAAGGGTGCAGAAAGGAAGGACAGGGAAAAAAATAACAGAGGAAGCACTTACATTTATACCTCAACATCTTTACCCGCCTAATGGAGCGGGAAAAGGGAACTTATTTCCTTCACTCATTCATTTATAAAAACTCCAAGATGCTTCCTTATATCAGCCTTGATCACCTAATGGCAGTTCTCCATGCTGCTTGATCTCTAGCAGATTCTCTGTCCAGCCCTTTATCCCTGAGGACACCGACTTCATACCAGATCTTTCAGTCGGCCTCTCAACTTTACCCTCCATGTTCACACCTCTCACCCTCAGCACCCAAATGTCATCCCCCATCCTCTCCACATGCCCAAACAATCTCACTCTACCCCTCCTAATCACAACACCACTACACTCCAGTCCCATCCTTCCTCCCAAACCATCTCAGTCTACCCCCTTCACATCACAACACCAATACACTCCAGCCCCATCCTTCCTCCCAAAACCATCTCAATTTACCCCTTAACTCTACCCTCAACACACACACCTCTCCCCCGCTGCATCCAGTTGCCATCCTTCATTCTCTCCACATGCCCAATGCAATGGACAGTAAATTTCTATGACTGCACCTCTGTAGATATATACTTTACCAATGCCTTCACCCACACTGGATAAAACTTAGGTCATAACGTACCAACTGTTCCCTAATCTTTCTTGCATAGTCTACTGTATAGTCTGTTAACTGCTCTAACACCTATATCTAAATGACTTGTTAATTATGCTAAAGAAGGGCTATGGCAGAGGTCGGCAACCTGCGGCTCAGAAGCCGCACGCAGCTCGTAGGACACTTTTGTGGCTCCAGGAGCTTCATACATAACCATTTATTCTTTCAGAACAAAGGCATCATATTACACATGCAAGGCAACATTAGATTTTCCATTCAGCTTTGATAAGGTCTATACTATAAGCAGATCAAACAATATCACCGTGATGTTTTGTTTAGATTTAGAATACTGCAGATTTCGGTTTATGAGAATTTTCTGTATTGCGGCTCCAAGAGTACTACATTTTTATGAAACTTTAAAACAAATGGCTCTTGTAACTTTAAGGGTTGCTGACCTCTGGCCTATGGGAAAGGTGTACAGGCAAGGTCAGGTCAATCTGGCATTAATCTGTATCCCTCCACAAAAGGACAAAAACCTACACCAATTTATGGGCTAAATTCAGTGCTTCCATCTCACTTAGATTTCTTAACCAAGGAAAAAATAATCTTGCCACTTAGCTATACGGTAGTCTGTCCTTCACCTGATGGAACTGGCCCATTCTCACAAATTTAGTACTTAATTGATTACAGTTTCATTAATTTTATAGTTATGGAGGTAGGAATGAGTCTCCTTGGTTACTATATGTTTTCACTGGACATTACCACTCCCACATCAATACAGTGTGCTTGATGGAAATTCAGTTATATATCTATCTAATCTATCTATTGCCAGACATCTTCATCCTGTAAGGTGTGGCCACAAATATCCTCCACACTGTCCTGTCCTCCGCCATCCCTCCAACTCACCCCCCCTCTCATCTCCATCCCTTCAACTCTCACCCTCCCTCCACCATATCTACCCACACTCCTCCCTCTTACACACATTCTCTCCCATATCTACTTGTATCTACTCTCCATCCCTCCAACTAACACCCCCTCCCATTTCTCCACTCCATCCCTCCATCTCATCCTTGGCTATAATGTGAGAATGAGTGTCCTTGCTCGATTCAACCCTCCACAGTTACCTGCCTACACTAACAGACAAACAGGAGTGACAGAAAAGAGAAAGATAAGACAGACAGACAAGAGGGACAGACAAGAGGGACAAAGACAAGAGACAGGAGACAGTACTATACCCATCACAACAGATTTCAACCTCTCCAAGCAGTCGTGGCCCCTCTGCTACTCTTGAGTTCTCCAGGCAGTCTCCCTTCACTCCTCTTGAACCGCCATCACGCTGCCATCTCTCTGGAACCCTGCTTTCTTGTACTTCACTTACACCCACACAAACCCAAGGCCGCCACAGCAACACCACTGCAAAGATTGTAGGAATATAATACAAATTATTCACAGAGTAGACAGTTAAACAGTATATAGCACTACTACTTCTGCTTGGCCTATATTTTGCCTTACGCAGTCCATCTCACACAGTTCAGTGGCAGAACAAGGTAATGCTATAGAGTACCCTTTCCACAGCACTTCTCCGTGACTACCAACATTCTACTCATCTACAGTTACAATTCAAAATTCATGATGCTATTTTAAACCAAAAAAGAAGGGCATAGCATCGTTTTCGTTTTTAAAGGCCCCAACATGCTTGCATGTGTCGGCCTTGGTCACCTAATGGCGGCTCTCCACGCTGCACGATCCATTGCAGCCTCCCTGTTCAGTCCCTTAACCCTAAGGTCACACTTAATGACCTCGTCCCATGTCATTCTCAGTCTACCCCTCATAACCCCACCCCCAATATTAACACTTCTCACCTTCCCCACCCAATTATCATCCCCCATCCTCTCCACATGTCCAAACCACCTCAATCTACCTCTCCTCATCACAACACCAATACACTCCAGTCCCATCCTACCTCTCAACTCTTCCATTGTAAACCCAGCCCCTCCAGGCTATTCTAGTAAAATTTTGTTACAGCCAGGTATTCAAAGTGAAAGTTGTTTTTAATACCTATAGCCACTTCTGAATTAGTCACTCCTGCAAAAGAATACCAAGATGTGTTTGCAATTGACGAGCTGTAGTTATGAGTTAGGAATGAGTCTCCTTGGTTACTATTCCAATTTACAACTACTAAAATCTGACTGGTCACTCCCACACAAAATACGAAGATGTGGTTGCATCTGACGAGCTGTGGTTTTGAGTCAGGGATGAGTCTCCTTGGTTACTATTACAATTTACAACTAAAATTTGATGCTAGTCCTGAACAAGTGCTATAAGTCTCCTTGGTTACTATTCCAATTTACAACTAAAATTTGATGCTAGTCCTGAACAAGTGCTATGAGTCTCCTTGGTTACTAGCTTGCTGTTACTCTACCTTGGCCTAAAATTGCCATCTCTCCATCCTGAATGCTGAATTGTTATCAGATAAACACTAGAACATGATGCTAGTCACAAAGAAGTTCTATGGGATGAATGTATAGCCATATCATTGCTTTTTTTCTGCCAATGCGCTATGTGAAATAATATACAAAGGAATGAACACCTAGGCAAAGCTGTTGTGACAGTCTCCTTGGTTATTAGTCAAAACTGCCCTCCCAATCTGACTACACCTGGCCATCAATTAACTGAAAAGGGGCTAGGGATCTTTACAAAGCCTTGGTCATGAGTCAAGAATGAGTCTCCTTGGTTACTAGCCAGAATTACCCCCCAAATCTGACAGCTTTGTCATAAACTAACTGAAAATCATGAAGAGCCTCCTTGGTCATGAGTAAGGAATGAGTCACCTTGGTTACTAGTCAAAATTACCATCAATCTGACTACTCCTTGCCATCAGCTTATTGAAAAGGGGTGAGGGATCTTTACATAGTTCCTGTATGGAATACTAGCCTTAGTTAGGGAATGAGTCTCCCTGGTTACTAGTCAAAATAACCATTCCCATCTGCCTACACTTAGCCAAAAAGTAACTGAAATTAGGCTAAGGATCAATACGTAGGGCCTTGGTTGTCTCTCCTTGGTTACTAGTCAATTACCCTCTCAATCTGACTACACTTGTCCATAAAGTAACTGAAATCAGGCTAGGGATCATTACACAGGGCCTTGGTCATGAGTCTCCTTGGTTACTAGTCAAAATTATCTTTCCAATCTAGCTACACCTGGCTAACCACTGACTGAAAAGGAGTTGGAGATCTCTGAATAGTTGCTGCATGGAATTTGAGCCTTGGTTAGGGAATGAGTCTCCTTGGTTACTAGTCAAAATATGCATCAAAAGCATCAATCTGACTACACCTAGCATTAACTGAAAAGGAGTTAGGGATCTTTGGAAAGTTGTCGCATGAAATTTAAGTCTTAGGGAATGAGTCTCCTTGGTTACTAGTCAAAATTACCTTTCCAATCTGACAACACTTGGCCAAGTAGTAACTGAATAAATGGGTCATGAGTCTCCTTGGTTAATAGTCAAAATTACTTTTCCAATCTCTACAGTTGGCCATAAATTAACTGAAAAAAGGCATAAGGATCTTTACATTATTCTAGCATGGAATTTTAGCCTTAGTTAAAGAATGAGTCTCCTTGGTTACTAGCCCAAATTACCATCTCAATCTGACTACACAGCCATAAAGTAACTAAAAGGGAGTTAAGAATCTTTACATAGTCTTTGATGGAATTTTATGAACCTTAGTTATGGAATGATTTAATCTGACTACACCTGGCCATACAGTAACTGAAAAGGGGTTAGGGATCTTTACGAACAGCCTTGGTCATGAAGCTCCTTGGTTACTAGTCAAAATTACCCTTCCAATATGACTACACTTGGCCATAAAGTAACTGAAAAGGGGTTAGGGGTCTTTACGAACAGCCTTGGTCATGAGTCTCCTTGGTTACTAGTCAAAATTACCCTCCCAATCTGACTACACCTGGCCATTAACAGAAAAGGGGTTAGAGATTTTACAGAGCCCTGGTCATGAGTATGGAATGTCTCCTTGGTTACTAGTCAAAATTACCCTCCCAATCAGGCTACACTTGGCCATAAACTGTGAAGGCTGGGGGTGTCACTAAAAACTCAAATTTTTATAAATTAGCTGGGAAAGTTATATACCTAACCCCTCCAGGTAGCATGCATAAAATAATAATAATAATAATAATAAAATTGAGAAGGTTCTGGCATATTCACCTAGTAAGTATCCAATTAAATGTCCCTCAAAGATGGTTGTGGTAGTTGTGGTTGTGGTAGCAGTCTCTCTACAGCTACATGGCCAATTACTGAACCCTCCAGATCTTTTTTTCTCTTCTTCATTATCAGGCTGCCTTTTCCCCAACTCACACTCCTGGAAAAAGAATACCGGGTATTCCTTATAAGCCGTCACAAGAAAATCACAAAAAATATCAAAATATCCACACACAGAACCACAATTCCACACACGCAAATACCCCAAACTCCACATACAAATCTACACCCAAAATCTACACACACACACACCCAAAAAACTACACATACACACCCCAAGCTCCACATACATACACCCCACCCAAGAGTTCAGACCCAGCTCTGTCATGATACTTTCTTAGCCTTTCAATCATGAGTATGCTTTAGAAACACTCAGGCCTGTTTACAATACACATTAAAATCAATACCATCACCACAGAAGCAATTAATGGAGAGAGAAAGGTAATTACTGGAAAAAGAAAGGAAAAATATCTTACCAAAATTGCAGCCCCTTCCCGTGTGACTACTGGAGCCTGACTGACTGATCAAAAGCCGGCACATTCCATCCACCCCCACATCCCTTCCCTCCCCCCCTCCCTCCCCCCCACTAGTTTCCTCCACCACCTCCTCCCTCCCTTCACAGCCCCTCTTTCCTCCACCTCTCTCTCTTTCTCTCCTTCCTTCCGTCCTTCTCCTCCTTTTTCCTTCCACCTGTTCCTCCTCCCTGAAAAGCACTCTTCCTCCTGTTCCTCTCCCTCCTGACATCCTCCCTTCCCTCCACCCCCACTAGTTCTCCCCCCCCTTTCCTCCAACTCTCTCTCTCCTTTCTTCTCCTGTCTTCCTTCCACCTGTTCCTCCTCCCTGAAAAGCACTCTTCCTCCTGTTCCTCTCCCTCCTTACATCCTCCCTTCCCTCCACCCCCACTATTTCCCCCCCATCTTTCCTCCACCTCTCTCTCCTTTTTCTTTTTTTCTTACCTTCCTCTCTCCTCCTTCTCTCTTCATCTCTTGTCATCAATCTTTCTTCCCTCTTCCTCCTCCTTGAATAACACTTTTCCTCCATCCCCCCTTACCTCCTCTCTCCCCTCCATCCCTCCTTACCTCCTCTCTCCCCTCCATCCCCCCCCTCTCCTCCTCTCAGACACACACACACACACACACACACACACACACACACACACAAAGTAAAAAATAAAATACAATCCATTACGGACGAGGGAATCACCTATACACAAGAGAAGGATATCTGTGAAGCACTAACGAATTTCCAATCAGTTTTTACAGAAAAGTTTTTTTTTGAGAGGGACTATGTAGAACACGCATGCCCACACACACTACCAGATATACAAATATCAGAAAAAGTAATACAGGAGGAGTTAAGTAAATTAGACAAATGAAAAGCAAGTGGTTCTGATGAAATTTCATGTTGGGTGATACATGAATGTTCAAAGGAGTTAAGTAAACCAGTATCTTTAATTTTCAAGAATCCTTGAGACAAGGTAAACTACCTGATATTTGGAAGAAAGCAAACATTGTTCCCTGATTCAAGAAGGGGAATAGACAAAATCCACTCAACCACTGACCAGTATCACTAACCAGTGTTGTAAGCAAGGTATTAGAAAAGCTTATAAGAAAAGCTTGGTAAATCATCTAGAACACATTATGATAACAGAAAGACAGTTTGGTTTCAGAAAAGGAGAATCATGTGTTACTAATCTGTTGTGCTACTATGACAGAGTAACAGACACATTACAGGAAAGAGAAGGATGGGTGGACAGTATCTATTTAGATTTCATGAAAGCATTTGACAGTACCACACCAAAGACTTTTATGCCAACTGTACCATCAAGGAGGAATTCGAGGCAAACTGGATTGTTGGATGCAAGATTTTCTCATAAAAAGAGAAATGAGAACATTACTAAGGGGAAATTACTCATCATGGAAGAGAAGTGACTAGTGGAGTTCCACAGGGTTCAGTGCTGGCACCAATCATGTTTTTAGTGTATCTAAATGATACAGACAGTAACACTGGAAATGAAAGCTATCTAAATATGTTTGCAGATGATGCAAAAATACAAAGGAGAATTACTAACACAGACTCTTGTAAAGAGTTACAAGAAGAATTAAATAAACTTCATAAATGGAGTAATACATGGCAAATGGAATTCAATGTGGACAAGTATCATGTAATCAAGTTTGGTAAAAGTGGAAAAAGACCTGATTGGGATTATAAGTTAGGAAATAAAACCCTACACACATCAGAGAGAAGGACCTAGGTGTGATTATCAATAACAGACTATCTCTGGCTGACAACATCAGTGAGATGGTAAGGAACATTTATACACTGCTTGCAAATATGAGAATAGCATTCACATACATAAATCAAGATATGCTAAGAAAGATAATAACATCATTCATTAGACCAACCCTGGAGTATATGCATCAATAGTCTGGAGTCCATCTCAAAAAACACATAGACAAGATTGAAAAAGTTCAAAGGGCCGCTACAAGATGGGTACCAAGCTTAAGGGATCTAAGCTACGAAGAAAGACTAAAAAAACTGAATCTACCAACACTACAGGAGAGAAGGAAGAGACGTGACATGATTATGCTATATAAATGCATATCAGGGAAGGAGAAAATAGACATAAATAATTACTTAACCTATGGGGATACATCAGCAAGAGGACACTGCAAAAAAAACTATAGATAAGTGATAAAGACGTAAGGAAATTTAGTTTCCCAAATAGAGCAACCGATCAGTAGAATGCACTACCGAATGAAATAGTGTGCCAAAACAATTCACAAATTTAAGGATATGTACGATGAATATGGTTTAAAACATGGGACAGTATGAGCCTGACTCATTCCTGTAAAGATACAATTAGGTAAGAACACACACGCACACACATACACACATTATCTATAGGATGATGATGATGATGATAGTTACACCAATGATAATGACTGATTTCACACAGGATACTCACCACCATAATTACTACCACAAACCACCACTACCATCATCACAACCACCATCTATCATCACCACCACACCACCACCACCACCTGCCATCATCACAACCACCATCTATCATCACCACCACCACCACCACCACCATCACCCTCTACCATCACCACCATCCCCCCTTACCATCATCATCACCATCACCACCACCACCACATTTCCCTACCAAATATTTCCTTTTTTTAAAACAATTCTACATACAATAAAACCTCAGTAGAACAGAGTATCTGGAGTCCAAGCTATTCCGAAAAAGCGATATGTGGACTTCCCCCTGCTAAGATATTTTTATACATCAGGGAGGGGGAGGCCAAAGATGAGATGAAGGGATGGAGTGGAGAGTATATGAGAGAGGGGTGTGTGAATTTGGAGCAGGGAAGGGAAATGGTGGGGGACAGGGTGACATGGAGGCGATTTGTTTGTGGCCATCCCGTATGGGATTATGGAGTATGGCAATTGATAGATAGATAAATTATCCAGGTTATATAATCTGCTTTGTGGAAAAATATCTATAGGATGGTTTGCCTGCTTATAAAAGGCCCTCCATTCACAAAAATATTCATATGGAAATCAACTAACTCGGAAGACAAATGGCCACTCCTTATGGGATTATGGCGTCTGGTTATACTGTTGTTAGATAAACTGTAGATAGATCTGAGAGAGAGAGAGAGAGAGAGAGAGAGAGAGAGAGAGAGAGAGAGAGAGAGAGAGAGAGAGAGAGAGAGAGAATTTTCCTGCTGATGAGGTAGTGGATATGAAACACTACCCACAGGCAACTCCTCCTCTCTATGCGAGGTGCTCAATATGAAACAAGAAACTATCTTCACAGACCTGCAGGGAAACTATTGCAGCCAATTTAAAAAGTTTCTTTGAAATTCGTAGAATGTGAAACTGTTTTATTAAAAGGCCTTCTTATGGACAAAATTGAAAACTGCTAAATAATCAGCTGATGCAACAGCTAACATGTCAATTCAACTCAAAATTTCAAGCCAAGGAACTCTGCATTTCATAAGTCACTAAAATGCCTCTTTATAATCCAAACAGGAAGTCACATAACAGTCAGCTAATGTGTCAGCCGACGGAACAGCTGACATGATATAATCGATTCAAAATTTCAACCTGAACAACTTTGTATCTCATAAGAATTTTGCTCTGAGCTCTCCAAAAGCAGATATTCCAGGAGGAGAAATATGAAAAAGATCCCCAGATGCACCACTTACAGTCCTGTCAGCTTCACCGCAGATAAAAATACCCATACATGAGAGCTGCCCACTTACAGACCTGTTGGCTTCACCCATACATGAGAGCTGCCCACTTACAGACCTGTTGGCTTCACCCATACATAAGAGCTGCCCACATAAGATGTGCCCTATTTAAAAAATACCCACATGTAGTACAGGCAAACCCCGGTTTAGTGATGCAATTGTTTAAGTTAAAACCCATCACTTGGTGGCATATTGTAACTCAGGGTAGATTTAACATGTAAAGTACAGTATAGGGATGCATTTTGGTGCCTTGGGGTTTCCACCCAACCAAGTCCTAAACCCACTCAAATGAGTCCAAAAACAAGTTTCTAGCTAACCTTAACCCTAAATAGCTTTAAAACAAGCTAACTAAGCTTAAAAACAGGGGGTGTGAGTTGGGAGCAGGGCAGTGAAATGGCGGGGGACAGGGCGACGTGGAGGCGATTTGTTTGTGGCAACCCCGAATGGGATTGAGGCGTCTGGTAATAGATAGATAGGTAGATAGACCTCACCTAAACCCAAAAATAAAATCTGAAATTCATTAAATATGTCTGGAAAAAATCAAACTTAGTAAACTGTACCCCAAAATGACAATGTTCACTCCACCTGTGACTAAAACACATTATTCTAAGTCTAAAAGCAGTTTATAAATCAATCTAAACAAAAAATTTAAGTAAAAAAAAAAAAAAATAGTCATACCGGGGTTTGGCCATCGTTCGGTGGGGCAGGATGGTATTTCTACCCCCATCACTATGCACGGGAATCGCAGCAAGGCATATCGTATCTCAGGGTCTGCCTGTAGCCTTCCTGTCGACACGAGGCTATCTGTCTATCTATCTATCGTCAGACGCCCTAATCCCATAAGGAGTGGCCACTTCATTACGTATAGGTATTTTTCTTTCCACTGATTGCCTTGTACCAGCACTCAATGAAAAAAAAAATACCCACACGTACGAGTCTTCCTGCTTATACAAAGTGGTCAGTATGAAATATGTCTGTATGTAAGCTTTCCCTCTTATAGGCAGTGCTCAATACAAAGAAATACCTGCATGTAATGGTTTTCCTGTTGATATGAGGCACTGGATATGAAAAAATACCCATACACAAGAGTCTTCCAGCAATACAAGACCTCGATGTGAAATAATACCCAGACGTAAGAGTTGTTCTGCTTATACGAGGTGCTTGATATGAAAAACTACCCATACGTAAAATTCTTTCTATTTATACAAGGTCTTGATATGAAAAAATACCCATATGTAAATGTCTTTCTGCTAATATGAGGTGCTCAATATGAAAAAATGCCCATACATAGGTGCTTTCCCACTTATATGAAGTGCTCAGTACAAACAAATATCCACACGCAAAAGCTTTCCTGTGCATGCAAGATGATCGATGAGAAAAAATACCGATTTCTAATTATTTTCCTGTTCACATGACGTACCCAGTATGAAAAAAATACCCATACGTAAGCTATTCCACTTACACAAAGTCCCCAGTACAAAGAAATACAGTATACATATGTTCAGAGTTTTCCTGTGCAAATGTGGTCCTTGATATGAAGAAGTACCCATTAGTACTAGTCTTCCTGCACATACAAGGCACTCAATATGAAAAGAAAAAAAGAAAATACTCATACGCAGTTTTTATGCTGATATAAGGCGCTCAATTAAAAGAAATACCTGTACTCAAATACAGGAGTTTTTATGCTAAGAAGTGCTCCATTAAAAAAAAAAATACTCAGATAGCTTTGATGTTGATATGATGCCCTCTATTAAAAATACTCATACACAAGAGCGTTTATGCTGCTATTAAGTGCTCGATTTAAAAAAAAAAAATACTCATATGAAGGTGTTTTTATGCTGATATGAAGTGCTCGATTAAAAAAAATACTGACATGAAGTTAATAAGCTGATATGATGCGCTCAATTTAAAAAAAAAAATACTCATAAGGAGTTTTTATGCAGATATGATGCACCTGATTTAAAAAAAAAAAAAAAAATACTCATGCACTGGGAGTTTTTATGCAGATAAGATGCCCTCGATTAAAAAAAATTCCTGAGTGGACAACCTAACCCCTACAGATAATGGGGTTTTTCCTCCAAAAACAATTCAAATTATTATCTTTATATTTACCTGCCATAGCAGTCGACCCTGGAGTACGCATCTTCCCTTCGGAGGAATCGACGAGCCTGGCTATAAGACCTGCCCAGACAAGGAATCATCAGGGCCTGGACGAAGAGTCATCGGAGCCCAATCATTGGAGCCGGAATGAAGAATCCACCTGGGCCTGCCAACAGCTCTAGACTCTCCCCATACCCCTTTCCCCAGGACGTGGATGGTGAGCTGCAGTGTCGGTTCAGAGGCACATCCCAGACCATACACCATAGGACCGTACCTAAATGAAAATCGCCTTATTTTATATATACACCATTAAAATTCTCATACATCACCAAAAAAACTAGCCAAATCCAATAGGTTCCTTTGCCATGTTAATTTCTAAAGCCTACCCATCTTGTTATACACTAAGATGGATGGTAACACTTTAGAAGTAACCAACGTTACCAAATTTCATTATAATACGTCCCTGAACTATTCTAACTAAGACTTACCTTTTAAGCCTAGTTTGAGTTCGGGGAGCAAATTTTGTAGGGGTAGTCATATAGTGGCTTAGGTTAGGCTATCGCTCAGTAGCGGATGAATGTTGCGCCATATTGGCTGGTGCAGGCGTGTGCACTCAGTCTATGTCAGGCCCTAGGTTAGGTTAGGTTAGGTTGTTAGTTTGGGTTAGTTTAATGCAAAATAGTGTGTTTTTAATTCATTTTGATCTTGATTTTGGGGGATAAACCCTCTTTTGGAAATCATACTCAAAATTCCAAACGGGGGAATTTCCCCCCAAAATGAAGGTCAAAACTATTAAAAACACAGTATTTTGCATTGAAAAACATAAAAATAATAATAAAAGAAAACGTTGGTTACTTCTAAAAATTTACCAGATGGCTGACATTTTTGGCGATATAAAACTGCTTTCATTCTCCTGCTCGGAAACACCTGTGGCCGTTCACGTATCAACGCCATTTAAAAAAAAAAAAAAAATCCTACCACAATTAATTAACATGAAAAGGATGTAATAATCTACAGGTCTTTTCCATCCCATTAATGGATGGAGGCAATACTCGGTGACTTAAATTGACACTCAGCCTGTCTAGTTAAATGGCCGCCACCGGGGCCTTAAATCAAATGTAAACTTATTTCACCTTCCATAATATTAGACCACACATCTACTTGATTTTCGTTGATATTAATCTCCAACGCGGACTCATGTATTGACGATATTCAAATCCAAAAAATAAATATGGATGCTTGAAATAACATGAGATTTAAATAGCACCCTCTGCTAACTTCGTTTTGAAGGGACGTCTTGGATGCCTGGGGCCCACAGCGTCCTATATCGTCCTCATAGCTAATAATTATACTCTATATCAACCAACTCCAATTCTTCATAAAGGCACCAGATACTAATAAATAAACAGACATCATAATCACCGTAAAAATAAGCGAAGAAACACCATAAATAAATAATAATAAATGCAGTCATCGCTCACCTTCATCATCTCCAGCAGCTCCGTCTCTTCTCCCACAATGCTCCTGTGACGTCACCCTCCACCCGTAAAATTATATACTTTTCCAATGGCAAATTTTATGCACAGAAGCTCTTGAATATATTATCAGCTGTTCAAATAATAATTATTGTGCAAACTTTGTAATGAAGGAAGTAGGAAGAGGTCTACAAAGCCTCCCAGACCACGTAGATTCAGGTTCACACGATGATGTAGCAAAGTCTTCACAAACGGAGGAATCGTCTTAATCTGGGCTGGGATCAGGAAGGCCTTACGACACAGTGTACACAGAAAAAAAATAAAGTGAAATTTCAAATAGGGAGCCAATAGGGGACCAATGGGGGGCTAAGGATATAAAACCTGCATCATAGGTGAAAGTCAGAAAACATAAAAGCAGCAGAGAAAAGACGTAACAAAAAATCTAAAATAAATACGATATTTTTCTCACATGTTTTCAGTGAAAAGTCAGCTGATTAATGTCAAGTTTTAGGAATTATTTATTAACAGCCTTTGTTTCACTGTGGACGAGACATGTTGCCTCACCGCACCATGTAAACAAAACAACCGGACCGAGAGGCTGAGGCAAAGCGCTATTGTTTTTGGAAATTAAAGATGGAAGGAGAGGAGATAAAAGGCAGAAGGGCAACGAAGAAGAACTGCAAGAAATGTGGATTTATTGGGAAAGTGAATTACAAGGAACTCTGCAGAAGGTGTGAAGAAGAGGAAGAAAAAAGGAGGGAAGTATGTCACATGCAAGAAGAGGGTATAAAGGTATGTTTATTTGTAATGCCTGCAAACCCAAGGTAAAAATTAACATGGACCAATGTGAAGAAGTGAGGGAAGAGACCCAAGCTATGAAGGAAGAGCTACAGAATGTGAGAGAGGAGCAGGAAGAGATGGGAAGGAGAATGATATATGAAGAAGGATTGGAACGAAAGAGAGGGAAAGGATGAAAGTACAGTGGGGATGAAATGAGGCATTTGAAATAGAGAAAGTATTCAGGATTGGGAAAAGAGAAGAAGAGAAGGGAAGACCAGTAGTTGTAGGACTGAGAGAGGAATATGAAAAATGGAGGATCTTGAAAAATTGTGGGGTACTTAGAAACTCAACAAATGATTTATATAAGAAGATAAGAATGAGTGTAGACATGACCAGAAAAGAAAGAGAAGCAAATGCAAAGCTAAAAGAATAACTGAAAGAAAAAAGGAGGCTGGGAGGAAACTGGATAATAAAGAAAGGTAAGACTTCCTACGTGTCAAGTGGGGTTGGTGGAGGATTAGTGCCCCTCCCTGTAAAACAATTAACTCTAAGCCCTTGGCCACCCCGTTTGGGATACATGGCATCTGGCAATGAATGAATGAAAGATCGTAAGATTGGACACAGATGATAATGAGAACTGACGGGACCGGAGAAATGAGAACATAAACAGTGAAGAGGGGGAATTTTTATTCAGGGTTATTAACATACAAGGTTTGTCTAAATGTAAAAGTAAGGAAGTAGAACAATTAGTAAATGATAATAGTATGTGATGTGATGTGATGTGAATTTAATGCCTTTACAACGGCACCTCTAAACGATTTCCTTCTTTCTCTTTTCTCCTTCTATGTCTTTCTGTGGTCACACCTCCTCTTCTCTTACTACGTGTAAGCTATAATCAGTCGCCTGAATTTCTGAGCGCCTTCACTTTCTTCTCTCTTTTTTTCCAGCATTTAAATATTATTAATTTCTTTTTTTCAGTACCACTTGTATTAAATAGGAGGTTCCCAAGTATACTATTTCTTTCCTCTATATATGGCTGTTGTAATTCTACCAGTTGTGTTCTTTCTTCCATATATCCTGTGCAGTCTAATAAAAAATGTATCAAGTCTTCTGTTTCTACATTACACATTGGACAATTTGTCTCGGTTCCCTTGAATCTGTTTCTATTTGCTAAATTTAGGGTATTAGATCTGCATTTAAACAGGATTATGGAGGCTGGTGAATTATCATGTATTTCATCTGCTCCACCTATTTCTTTCTTCCATTTTTTATATACTTCTAAGCTTGACTTATTTTCCATGTCTTTTCCCCACCTTTTTGTGTCATCATATATTTTCCTGGTTAGTTCATCTTTTGTTATATTTTTTAACCCTTCTGTATTTAGGTCAAGATCTTTTAGTGCCTTCTCACATTCCCTCATCCACTTACTCTTGCGTTCCCTCAGCTCTTCTACAGTTTCAATTAATAGTGCATTATTTCTTCTCTCTAAAATACCTTAGAGATACTGAAGCTTTGCCCTCTTTATTTTTGTTTCCATTAGCGAGATCCCTACTTCGCCCCTCAGGCAGCCTACTGCAGTGCTCATATTACCTCCCAGCATTGTTCTATACACCCCATTTTCTATTTTCTATAGTTTGTCTATTTCTTCTTTATTAAAATCAATTACTCCTGCAGCATACAGAACTCCAGGGAGTGCTAGGCTCTTTCAGTAAGTTTTACCGATTAAAATTTTATTGCAGCTCCTAGCCATAACAGAGTAGGTTAAGTTTGCTAGTCTTTGTGCTTTCATAATGATGTTTTCTTTATGTCCTTTAAAGCAGTCTTTAGAGTCCACTATTGTTACCCCCAAATACTTAATTGAATTTACCACTTCTATACCCTCTATTTCTGTTGGTTTCTCCTTCATATTGAATATAATGAATTTACTTTTGGCTTTATTTCTAGTCCACAGGTTTTACTAATATTTATTAACCTTCTAATGTTAGCTTTGGCCTCGTGTGCCTAACAGAAACACAAAAGAAAATTAGCAATATAATATTTAGTCAAAATATATGTGTTGTAGAAAATATGAGAGATTTAGAAGAAAGAAGGGAGGGGGGATAATGATTCTGTACAAGGGAAATCAAGGGATAGAAGTCAGTAAACACTAAAAATACTGATATGATACATGCTAAATGTTCAATAAGAGGTTGGGAGATGAAACTGATAGTGGTGTATTTTGCTGTACATGATAAGAATAGAAACAAAGCAATGAGGGAAGAAATAGAATCTATCATTGAGAGAAGTGAAGAGCCATTAATGATAGCAGGAGATTATAACGGGCATGTAGGGTTTAAAGGGGAACAAAGATTAGATGATAATGGAAGGATGATACTAGATTGGATGGACAAATATAGGCTCATAAATGTTAAATGAAGATCAGAAATGTACAGGAGAATTTACTTGGTGTAGGGAAAAACTAAAAAGCACTATAGATTATACATTGGTCAGTGATAAATTATATGATAAATATATAAGTATGAACATTGATGAAGGTAAAGAGTTTTTTTATTTGTCAGATCATATTTTAATGGATATAAAAATAAAAGCAAAGAAACGAAAAACAATTCAGAAATACGGAATGGATAGTAAGAGAATATTACAAGTCAGATAATAAGTCGATGAAAAAGTTTGAAGAAGAATTGGAAAAAAAGTATAAAGAGAGAGAATATCAGGGACATAAAAGATTTAGAAGAAAGGATGAAGAACTCCCTGTACTGTTGTTTGCAGATGATACCGTGTTGTTGAGTGAAGACGAAGGGGAGCTGCAAGGCTTGGTGGATGAGTTTGGGAGAGTGTGTAAGAAACGGAATCTAAAGGTGAATGTAGGGAAGAGTAAAGTGATGGTCTTTGAGAGAGGTGAAGTCAATGAATGTACAGCAAGGTTGGATGGTGAGGCATTGGAAAATGTGAGTACGTTTAAGTACTTGGGTAGTGTGATGAGTAAGGATGGAGGTTTGGAGGGTGAAGTGCGTGAAAGGGTACAGCAGGGAAGAAAGGTTGCTGGTTCTTTGAAAGCAGTGATAAGAAACAGGGAAGTGAGCATGGAAGCGAAGAAGTTACTACATGACAGTATTGTGATACCAACTCTAACGTACGGAAGTGAAGCTTGGACGTTGTTGGAAGGACACAAGTCAAGAATGAGAGCAGTGGAAATGAGTTATTTAAGAGGAGCCTGTGGAGTCACATGGAGAGACAGGCTGACGAATGAGGATATAAAGAAGCGTTGTGGTGTGGATGTGGATGTGATAGGAAGCGTTATGAGGAACACACTGAGGTGGTTTGGCCATGTGGAGAGGATGGAGGGTGAAAGACTGACGAAGAGAGTGTATGTGAGTGAGGTGGAGGGGGGAAGAAGGAGGGGGAGTCCGAGGATGAGATGGAGGGATGGGGTGGAGAGGTATATGAGAGAGGGGGGGGCGAGTTGGGAGCAGGGCAGTGAGATGACAGGGGACAGGGCGACTTGGAGGCGATGTGTTTGTGGCCACCTCAAACGGGATTGAGGTGTCTGGCAATAGATAGATAGATAGATAGGATGAAAGACATAGCGGAAAGAGTACTGAAAGGTACTTATAGGAGACGGATGGGAAAGAGATAAGGAGGAACCTGTGTGGATAACAGAGGAAATAAGAAAAGAAATTAAAGAAAGAAAGAGACGTAACAGATGTAGGAGGAATGCAGGGTCACAGGAAGAGGAGGAAATGTGGAAAAACCTGTACCTGGAACAAAAACGTAAAACCCAAAAGTTGATTAAAGATGAAATATATAAGTATGAAGACAAAATAATAAAGGAGATAAAAGATAAAAGGGATAATAAAAATATTTAGAAATATGTGAAGAAGCTGAAAGGAGAGAAAGAGAAAGAGGACAATAGGTTGATGGTATATGGGGAAGATGGCAAGAAATTTGAGAAAGAAAGATTAGAGCAAGAAATAGGAAAGTTCTGGGGAAATATATATAAAAAGCAGGAAAACAAGATAGAACAAATATGGAATAGACAGAAGAAGGAAGAATATATGAAGGAATATGAGAATGTAAGAGAAAAGATACAGAGAGGAGGAGAATTTCAAGTAAGAAGAGGAAGGGAAGAGAGGTTAGAACAGGAAGATAATTTAAGGATGATAAAATCATGTAGTATAGAAATAAGAGAACATCTTGAAATGGCATTTCAGGTAGATAAAGGTATAATATTTACAGAAGAAAAGGCAATTACAGAGGAAAGGGTGATCAAATGTTTAAAAAGAATGAAAAATAAAAAAGTATCAGGACTGGACAGAATTAAGTCAGAGATGTACAAAGCATTCCTCAACAACAAAAATAACAGGGATTGTTTAGTAATATGTCTAGAGAATGTAGTAGAAAAAGGAATAGTGCCAGAAGAGTGGAAAGAAACAAAGACAGTACTGATACCAAAAACAGAGAGACCAAAGATAGGCGAATTGAGGCCAATTGCTTTAAACAATGTGGGATATAAAGTGCTGATGGCATCATGAGAGAGAGTATTAGAGAGCATTTAATGAGAAATAATATGGAAAAAGAAACACAAGCTGCATTCACAGAGCCTCACTCATCCCTGAGTGGCATTACATGAGCAATAAAACCCATCCACCCCTTGGATATAAACCTACACAGGCTCAATCTGATTGGAACACCTTAATTATCCACTAACCACCAGGCGCCATAATTTGGTTATATGGTTACCTCCCAGGGTAGTAAATGGTTTTCTGGTGTACAGAAAACCATTTGGCTTGTCACCCACTGTAGAGTTACCCATAGGCAGAAGGAAGAGGAAAGAATGAAGGAAAGAAAGACAGAAGAGGGAGTGTAAAGTCACCCATAGGCAGAAAAAAAGAGGAAAGAGTGAAGGAAGGAAAGACAGAGGAGGAAGGATGGAAGAAAGGAAAGGGCAGACACCCAAAGCAGCACTACATCAAGTGAGTGGATGGTGAGTGCTCCCACCTACCACTAAATTTTATCTCTGTCAGCAACATAAGTATCAGTTCTGCTTGCAGTGTAGTCAATACAATATTGTCACCTACAGGCACATCTGTTTAATTTTCAGATACATTTATCAATGCCTAGCCATATTACTGATGTTACATGGTAGCAAACCATTTCACACATGACCCCTGGTATATTGGTCCTTTTTCAAATATTCTTAATACTGAAAGACATTCAGACTACAAGAACTGCCTAACAGTGAAGGAGTTAATGAATGCTGTATCTAATACCTCCATGTCAAAAAATCTCTCCTGCACTGAGTAAAAGCATCTGCAGATAGCACAGTGTATAAAATACATCACCAGTGAGCACATAACAAGCTGTCATACCTCATGGGGAAAATAAATATCCACTTACCTGATATGCATTTATTTCACATTCATATCAAATTAAATAATTTCAAGTGACTTAACATATCCCTGGGAAACTTCCAAGTCACTTTATCAACTCTTTTAGCTGTACAAAGTAGCAACAATGTGTATTAGACTGTTAGCAAAAATAAGTCTAGACAGATGAGATCTCTTAGGAAGGCAGGAAAAGGAAGCAGAGATAAAGAGGAAGGAATTGACAAACAAAGCATATACAGGGGAGGGGGGGGAGAGAGAAAGGAGAGAGAGCATGGGGGGGGGGGAGACAGGGAAACAAGGGAAGACAGGAAAGGGATGTTAGGGAAGTCAAGATAAAGTGAGGGAAGGGATGTTAGCAAAACTAAAGAGGGAAGAGATAGGAAGGATGTTAGATGTTAAGGATACTGAGAGGAAAAGTGATGGGAGTGATGTTAGGAAAACTTAAATAGAAGTGATGGGGGGGAGGGGGTGTTACGGAAACTGAGTGGGGATGGATATTAAAGAGGCTGAAAGGTACATTGTAAGGGAAAGGTATGAGGTAGGGAGAGAGGAGGAGGTGATGGCAGGCAGGTAACTGTGTTATCGCCAGAATACTTTCCTGAAGTAACAGGGAAACTACCACGAGACAAGGCAACACAAAGAACAGATTAAGGAGGGTGTGGACTGGAGGGAATGTAAGCAACACAGATAAAGGAATGTTATATTGCTTAGGCAGCACAATCATGACAAGCCCAGCAAAAGAAAAGGAATAGAAAAACGGTTGTCACAGTGGTTGACCTGTCAGCTTGTTCGTACATAAACAAATAACAGCGCTGTACACGTTAAGTATAGTAAGTCCACAAAATGCACCCCCAACACCACTGCTAAGGTCTTTGGCTGTTTCACTGAAACTTGGTGCAACTTTCCAGCATTCCCCCAAAATATGTTAATTTTCTGTTGCAGAACAATTGTGTAGCCTGTATGTGTATTGTATATTATACTGTACTGCATAACAATTTGTACTGGAAAATATTATGTCACACTAAAAAAAGGGTTCACCATAAACAAAACTAAATGTATTACAAGTTACTTTGATGTCCATGTTGCCCATCAGCCAAAATGATACAGATCTTTGCCACTGGCAGCTAGTACAAAAACATTATACTGTACACTGAATATGTACCTAAAATACAAAGCTTATATAAAACTACATACAGTATAGTTACATGTGAACAACAAATACAAAACAAAATGAACACAACTGAGTCATCCCTCTAACACAGATGCTAAGTTGCTCCAATTAAAATACACTGCATCACCATCAGACGGACTGATTAATTACAGCAGGGTATATCAGCATCATGGTACAGTACTGAAATATGCAATTACTATAATCATGTATAAAAACCAATTCATACCACTGCAGCTGACATTTTTAACTACTACTGATCTACACTGCGTACTAATTTTTATATACTACATACACGCGCGCGCGCGCGTGCACACACACACACACACACACACACACACACACACACACACACACAAAGCTGTGCATCTTGTACATGCTCAATTTAACCTTTTCTGATTCATTATGAAACTGCCAACTTCACAGTAAATGCATTCACTTTCCTTCTTACAGCAATACACTAACCAAGACAACCAGTGGCACACTTAAATGCTCAGTCCATGCAGTTCCAATATCTACAGTATCTATATTCACCTCATCTGCACCCACAACCTTCTGCAACAGCAATGAAGTTAACTTTGTTGTGTGTAAGGTAGAGAGTGTAATTTCCAGTGTCATTTTATAAAAAATTATTCCAAATCTGTAAATAAACATAATTTCAGAGAACTCAAAACTTATTAGGGTAAATGCAACAGGCCAATAAAACCAATGCAACAAGCAAAGTTTTAGATCAATACATAATGTGCACTTGTATCAAACACTACGCTGAACCAGGATATGTGACTCGATCTCACAAACACTTCTGTACAGTATATAGCCAATGGGTAAATATCAACTCTGCCAGTTCCAAACCTGCCTATACAGTCCAATGTCACTCATCAGAGAGCTTAAAAAAGCAGCAGTACCCTTTCCTCTAGTAGTCTGTTGAGGTAACTGTGGTATGGGAGGTTTTGGGTGTATGTAAAGTATTCAGTACAGTAGTTGAGGAGTGCAGTAGGAACAAAAATATACAGTACAGAAAAATAACAGTACTGAGTGGCATAGTTTGCACGTCAACTGGGAAGGACGATTCAGAAGTATTGTGAAGATCACACATTGTAGTCAGCTAAAAATCTTAATTCTGCTGTTTATCCCTCAGTGCTGACAGTAAGCTTAAACACAGGCTGTGTCAAGAAAAATACTGATTATTTCTTAACTAAACTACACAAATGTCCTTTAATGCTACAAATTTATAGGTATCATGTAAAGCAGTAGCTGCATTATTATTTGTCATCCTTCCAAGTTAAGGTTGCATTTTCACTCCTCTCATATCTATACATCATCAAAACAAATTAAAAATGATTATGAATATGGGAAGCTGAATGATAAGAATGAGATGGATGTTTATATAATGAGAGAGATGGTTGGTTGTTTCTTCCACAAACCTGCAAAGAGCTATAGGAAAGTAAACCTCTTGTGCTACGAATAACAGCTTAGAAAATTAAACTGCTTAGCATCCATAGCAATATATTCTGTGTGTAATATATATATATATATATATATATATATATATATATATACATACATATATATACATACATGTATATACATGTGTATATATATATATATATATATATATATATACAGCTACCGCAAACTGACTTAGGACTTCCCCCCACAAGGTATTAAAAAACACAGAAATCATAGTATATCACAATGTTTGTTCACATTCATTAATATGAAATCATGTTTCCCTTGTTTTTCAGGACCAGTTGGATGTGTTCTGGCATGGAATCACTTAGATCTCTAAAAGTAATCTAAGGACATTTCTTTGCACCAAACATCTGTCAGTTCAGTCTTGAGGTTGTCCAGATTGGGTGTCTTCTTCTCTGCCATGACTTTCTTCATCTTTGCCCAGGAGTTTTCTATCAGATTTAGATCTGGACTGTTGCCAGGCCAGTTGAGGGCCTCAATCCGTTTATCCTGAAGCCATTTTGTCACCTTTCTTGACTTGTGACATGGAGCTGAATTGTGCATGAAAAAGTTGCACCCATGAATAGCACAAAGTTTAACAAATGATCATTCAGAACTTGAATGTACCGGCCACTATTCATCATCAAGTTCTTAGGAAGAAAGTAGAGGCCTCCCCTTCCCATTTCACCTGAGAAACTCCCCCATACCATTACTGACTGTGGATGCTTAACAGTAAGCAGGATCATATTGACTACGGGAGGCAGGGCGATGAACCTTGGCAGAATGCACCTGGAACACTTGAAATGTGCTTTCATCGGAAAACATAACTTTCCTCCACTCATCCAATGTTCAGTGTGCATACTTCTTGGCAAACTGAATGCACTGCTTCTTCATGTGGTCATTGAGAAGCAGTTTCTTGGCTGTGGTGTGGCTTGCCAAACCCAGCTCCTCCTGCAAGCGGTGTTGGATAGTTCGAATTGAGACGTCTTGTAACAGATGGGGACGCATTTTCTTCAATTCTGCCGCTATCAGTCGAGGATTCTTGATTACTTCCCCCTCCAAAAGAGTATCTGTACCTATGGAAGTCGTCCTCTTCTTTCCACCACCATGCTTGTGCTCTGGTACGGCATCGGGTGGCAGGCTGCGTGCTGCAGCAAGATTCTTCATGACGGTCGACTTTGTGCGTCCAGTGCGTTCATAAATCGTGTCGATAGGGACATTATCTTGCCTCCGTGCAATGATACAGACTCTCTCATCCCATGAGCAGTACTTTCCAGGCATGACAACTCGACTCCAAGAAAGTAACAGGGCAAACAGTAATGCACACGAAAAAAAAGGGAGGTGCAAGTTCAGAGCAACGGGAACATATACTCCCACTCTCGCTTCTGGGCAAGCACTGACATGCTGAGTGTGTTTCACCACCTCCAACACCAGGGGAGTTGCCAGTTACTTCTTGCCCAAAAAATTCACTTGGTAGAGGTGGAAACACAAAGCAAAGACTAACACTCTCCCATAGCAATTCTGTGTGTAGGTAGGTAAGTCAATTTGCGGTGGGTGTATATATATATATATGTATATGTGTGGACATTGATACTCCTCACCCTGCCCTAGGGTGGGAAAGGAGGTCCAGATGATGATTATGTGTGTGTGTGTATATATATATATATATATATATATATATATATATATATATATATATATATATATATTATACATATATATAATATACATATTTTTTATATATATATATATTATATATATTTAGACATATATATATTAGATATCTGTATTATATATATATTATATATATATATAGATATATATATATTATATATATATATAGATATATATATTATATATATATAGATATATATATATATTATATATATATAGATATATATATATTATATATATAGATAGATATATATATATAGATATATATATACTAATTATATATACTCAAGTGTCTACTATTCACATATATATATATATAACCCGCATTCAGAAATACGCGGGAGGGTGTACTTAATGAGACGGGCACAGTCTTCCAGGCCAAATATCGCTTCAACCCCTGAGCATCCTCACTTCTCCGTTGCTCTGTAAACATAGCATCATGGAAAAGTTGTACTACATATTTTCCTCCATAATTTTGTTTACATTTATTATTTATTTATTTATTATTATTATTTTTTTGGTTATTTGGGTCACACATGAGCTACAAACATGGAGAAGGAAAAAGGGAAGTTAACTGAGGGAGAAGAGAGCTAGGACGAACAGGGGTAATGAAAGATGGGTAAAAAGGCAATCTGAATTATGCGCAGGGATGTGTTCCACAATACAATGTTTTCATACTATTTACCCCTTTAATCCAGTGACTTTATTGTACTATACCCCTGCTACAAGATGGCAGTATGCATCATTTTTTTTTTTTTTTTTAACTGGGAAATTAGAATACTTTAGCCTTATTTATCCCAATCATCATAACAGATTCTCCTCAAGTTGAATAACCTCATCTGGCAGCAGCAAAAATAAAATAAAAGTAAGGTTCCCAGCAAAAAAAAATAAATAAATAAATAACCTGGAAAAACAGCTTTATAGGAAAGCACTACATTAACATGAATTACGTTATAATTTAGTACTTATGAATTGCTTTATAATTTAATACCAACATAAATTAGGGGTAGTTAATAGGGGTTATTGTAATGTAAAAAGTGGAAGAAAAAATAGTTGGGAAATAAAAGGAGTCAACAATCATTTCTCCATGTTCTAATGCTCAATATTACGACAAATCCGCCTGTACCTGTGGCTATGAATTGTGTTTAGCCTGAGAGGTCATTGTGGTTGTACATATTCTGGTCATACAGTTCTGCTTTCACTAGACGACCTCCAAAATATCGACCATTTAGTGCTTCTTGAGCAGCCATGCTCTCTGCAAAGAAAAAGATTGCAATGTCAGTATTTTACTGAAATATTAAATGCATATTTGGCAAAACTGATAAATAATCCTGAACTCCCCCCTCCCCCCTAATGATGGGTGAAATCCTGAAAAATAAGTGGAAAATTCACACCCACTACCTCAATGTAGTGCTGCTCTCGGGTGTCTGCCCTGTCCTTTCCTCCATCCTTCTTTCCTTCCATCTTCTTCTATCTTTCCTTCATTTTTTTCTCATTCTTCTGCCTACGGGTGACTTTTCACTCCCTCTTCTGTCTTTCATTCCTTCATTCTTTCCTCTTCCTTCTGCCTATGGGTAACTCTACATTGAGTGACAAGCCAAATGGTTTCCTGTACACGAGGAAACTATTTACTATGCTGGGTGGTAACCATATAACCAAATTTTGGCACCTGGTGGTTTAGTGGGTAATTTTTGTGCTCCAATTGGATTGAGCCGGTGAAGGCTTATATCCAAGGAATGGTTGGGGTTTACTGCTCACGTAATGCCACTCAGGGATGAGTGAGGTTGGTCACTCTCATCTTAAATGTCAGGACCAACTGCCTAGCCCTGAGCTCCTACGCTCCTCATGGGGCAACGTAGGATTGGATGATGGATGGAAAATTCACAAAAAGAACTATCAACAAAATGGACCAGACACTCATCAGTGGCAGCACACAAAACAAGGAAAGCAAATATAAGAGAGAGAGACAACAAGTGACATTATGCCCATGGAAATGGAGCATACATTTATTCACTCACCATTCTTGGAATCACGACTTTAACTCACAGGAATGACCAAGCATGACATATTTTCTGGCTATCATACTTTACAGATGCACTTCACATTACCTACCTGAGAGTCAATCCACTGGTTACTTAGAAAAAGGGATGCCAAGCCCTTATGTTCTCCTCTTTACATGGTTCATCCAACCAAGTGAGTCCCCTGTTGGCTCCTCAGCCTCAGTAACCTCCACATTTTGTTTTCTAACGTATTCATTTACCATGTCAATTCAACTTCTTGGCCTATCATGGTTCCTCCCACTTTCAAACTCAAGCACATACACCCTTTCCACCACCCCATTTACATCCATTCTCTCCATGTGACCATACCATCTAAGCAAACACTCTCCAGTCCAGTGGACAGACTTTCTTATTCCACATCTTTCACATATCATCTCTTATCTTATCCAATCTATGTGATCCACATACTGTATGAAATTCAATAACCCCTTTTCCATTGCTCTTACAACTGAATTTTCATCCCCACATTAAACCATGGTCTCACACCCATGCATTAATGTGGCCACTAAAGCATCTTCAAGCAACCCTCTTTTCCACTAAATTTGCACATTACCTTCCTGCTCTATTACTAAATCTAGGTACCCAAACTACCTCACCAATATAACTTTCTCCATCCACCAGCACATCACAGCAAGAGTCACCTGCCCTCAGAACAGTTGCTTTCGAGGAAAGATACTGACAGGCACAAAACTCAGTAGCTTTCCAAATAGCTTTTGTTTACTACTCGCCAGCAACACAGCATCATCTGCATAAACCATACTTAGGATAATCCGGTTTTGAACATGTGTACAAATTAAATGGTATAAATTACTGACCACAACTGACTAACAGGATGGGTTCAATTATGTCATGAGGGGGTGATAACAGGTGCAGTGAGACTCTCAATTTTCAAACTATGGAAAAAGGTGCAGCATATATTAAAAGTAGCATACAAAGCATGTATGCTGACTACTTGGTTTTGATTGCAGAAAATGAAAGGGAGGTGGAGGAAAGATTCAGGAAATGAGAGAGAGAGAGACTGGGACAAAAGGGTTTGGGGGGGGGGGGGAAAGAGTGATGATATCTGAAGCAGGTGCCAGTACAGTCAAACCTCGCTATAACGGACTAATTGGGCCCAAGCCATTCCAAAAAAAGCCAAATTCCAATAAAAGCAACATCCGGACTTCCCCCTGCTAACCTGGACTTTTTCCACTACATCAGACATTAGTCCGGATCAAACCAACAGTTTTTAAACTGTTTTCACTACCACTGCAGAACTCTACTGTATTATATGTTCACTACAATAATCAAATGGTATAATAGATATAATTCTACTGTCCTGTACACTGATAAACATGTCTTTTATTTACCTTATTGTGGTGAACATAGCTGAAGTGATCAGGCAGTCTGGACTGCTTCTGGCTTTACTGGACTATTTCCGATATATAAGATTTTAGTCCGGTAGCTCCTTGATTCCAATAAAAGCGAATTCTGGCCTATTGAAGTGCGTTATATTGAGGTTTTACTGTACTGTCAAAGCAGAAAGAGCGTGGCCATGTGCAGTTTGCCACAACTATGTGGAAAGTAATTCCATCTTGTGCTGCCTTTTCTATATGTGGGTGCATAAGAGATGTAAAACAGCAGAATTTGAGTTATACTGCAAAATAATGCTAGTTTTGTATGTGCAGTGTGTTGGAGAGCATGTAGAAATTGCCAGATGTGAAAGGACTGATCTTGTTGGAGAGTCTAGAGTGTGTGGAGGAGTTTTCTTATTTGGGGACATGTTGTGGGGCTGGAGTCTAGCTCTGTGGCTAGGGTAAGGAGTGGTTGGGGGAAGTTCGGGGAACAGTTGCCTCTCCTAACACTGAGAGGGCTCTCCCTGCGTGCCAAGAGATCTTTGCATGCAGCATGTGTTACGAGTGTAATGCTTTATGGCAGTGAGACTGAGCAGTAACGGTGGAGTATATTTGTAAGATCAAATGTACACACACGACAATGATTACATGGATGTATAGTGCATCCTTGAATGCAAGACCTGGAGGGGCTAAAACTGAAACTGAAGAGCTGAAAGGAAGGATGGGACTGGAATGTACTGGTATTGTGATGAGGATGGTTTGGTCATGCTGAAAAAATGGATGACAATTGCGTGCAGAGGGTGAGAAGTGTGAACGCTGGGGATAGGGTTCCGAAAGGCTGACCAAAAAAGACCTGAGATGGGGTCATAGGATGTGACTGCAAGGATAAGGGATTGGACGGGGAGGCTGCTAGAGATTGAGCAACGTGGAGAGCTGTCATTAGGTGACCTGGGTGACACGTGCAAGCATGTTGGAACATTTATAAACTATATGAAAACACACAAATATATAGAATGTTCTTCATTTTTAAACAAGCTAGAAAATATCAGCCTTCAACAGATATTTACTTACCAGACGGGGACGCAAACTCAACAAAGATCTTAACAAGAACCTCGGCATCATCCTCATCACTCTGCTTCTCTTGGTATATAATGACATGCCGCACTGTGCCAAACCGACCACACTCCTCCGTGATCTCCTCCTGTAGTAGCTCATCAACCTCCTCAGCTCCCACCATATTGCGCAGAATGACCACTGTGCTCTGAAAGGAATATAATGACATTTACCTATCTTAATTTTTTCAGTAAAACTGCAAATAGGAAGGAAAAACCTTATTCATGTAAATAAAACATACCAAATGGCACAAGGACAAAATGCCCATCTCATTTTCTCTAACAATGAGAAAAATGCAGGAAATTCAAGTCTACAAGACACCAAGCCAAAAAATTTACACAATATAACCCCAAAGGCACTTAACTGGAAAAATGGTTCTATACAACATTGCTGCACTCAGATGAAGTGGTGATAACTCACAGAAGACTAGTGTACGAACAAGAAACCCAAATTTGTCATGTTTAATAGTTATCAGTCACATAGCAGAGGAGAGAGAGAAAAAGCAAGATGAATTGCACAAAACAGAAGGGCAGTCAGATATGAAGCAAAATCCTGAGGTTTAAAGCTGTAGATATCTGGGAGTTCATCCATCCATCCATCATCCAATCGTATGTTGCCCCACGAGAAGCACAGAAGCCCAGAGCTAGGCAAGTTGGTCCTGGTATTTAAGATGAGAGTGACCAGCCTCACTCATCCCTGAGTGGCATTACGTGAGCAATAAACCCCAACCATCCCTTGGATATAAACCTTCACCGGCTCAATCCGATTGAAGCGCCATAATTACCCACTAAACCACCAGGGACCAAAATTTGGTTATATGGTTACCACTCAGCATAGTACATGGTTTCCTGGTGTACAGGAAACCATTTGGCTTGTCACTCAGTGTAGAGTCACCCACAGGCAGAAGGAAGAGGAAAGAATGAAGGAAAGAAAGAAGAAGAGGATGGAAGGAAAGAAGGATGGAGGAGAGGAAAGGGCAGACACCTAAGACTAGCACAATATCAAGTGAGTGGATGGTGAGCGCCCCCACCTACCATTATTTTGTGCTGTAAATATGGCACAGAGGGAGTGTACGAAGACAGATCACCTCAGGAGAGAACATTAACCAAAAACACGGCAATGCTTTCCTGTTTTCTTAAGAGCAGGATAGTCAGTTTGGCAATGAAACAACAATGTATGACTGCGCACCATCTCACACAATCAGACTGGAGTGAAACCCAAGAGTGAATGATACCAAAACCTCTTAAGTTACAGGTCATAGAAATTATTTTATTCAAAACAAATAAAAGCATGACAGCTGGGATAGCAGGGAAACTGATGAGAACTTAGAAAATAAAGAAAGGGTTATATGGATGTGATATGGCACTGACGAATGGCTGAATGAAGTTAATGAAACAGTACACACACATTATCAAAATGAACATATAGGTGGGGCACCAAAAAGGTGTGAGACTGACAACACTACTGGAAGAGGAAAACTGCATGTGGTTTGGAAGAACAGTATGGAACAGTAAACTGGGATGAATGGGGGGAAGAGGAAGTGACTATGAAGAAAGTAGCCTGCAAATGATTCATTATGGTCATGCCATCACAGGGCCCACTGACAGGAGCAAGCCATTGAAGACAGTAGTGAAATATTACTAGCCATACATCTGAAACCACCAATGGATAGTTTGCAAAATCCACATTTTTTTCTGCTATACTGCCAGAAAAAAGCTTCCCTTCTGCGTGATAAACTACTGAAACCTTTAGTGGAATATCTGAAATAATGAAATCACCACCCTGAAATCTTTTTCCTGCTCAAGGATGGGGTTATGAAATGTGTAAATAAATAAACAAATAAATAAATCTGCACTGCTTTTTCAGTTTTAATTAGCTGACTGGCAAGAATGACAAGAAAAACTAATGACAGTGGAGTTAGCTGCAAACTGAAATTTTTTTTGGTGCAACATTAGAAATTTTGAAAAGTCAGTACCAGTAGTTAATGTACAGCTAGCTAACCTAATACACAGCAATGCATCTTGTGAGGGCAAGACCAAGGTAGCTACTTAAAAATTTATATCTTTCAAGAACAGTCTTTAAGAAAAATGCAAAGGCCTGAATTTCTGATGGGCTGAAATCCAAGAATGTTTATAGGTCATCAATTCACTTGAGGAATACTGGGAAAGGAAAACAAGAGCCACAAGAAAGTTTTGAGACAATCAAAGTTATAACCAACCATGTAAGTTTTACATTTTTGGTCTCAACAGTATTCAAATGTGGGATACCGAGATAAACTGAAAATGGCCATGATAATCTCTCATACATCCCCATTATAACAGAAGGCTTACCTACTCATTTCACTTAAGATATGATGAAGCCTAACATTTAAAGGATCCTCTACACAAGCAGCACAGTACACTGATTCTTCAAAGTACCTCTGATTTCCTCATAAGTTTCTGCATGACGAGGTGCCGTGCAGACTGGCCCTTTATGGACATAGTTTCTTGCTGTTGTAAGGTCTGAGGCTCGTTGTCCTCCATTAGCTTCTTTGCTAACTCCTCTTGGTGGGTGGGTTTTCTTTCATCACCTGATGTTGCCACTGCAGCTGCTGCCGCTGCCGCCGCCGCTGCTGCTGCCATTGGCGTGCTACTTACTGAAGAACCTCCGGCTGAACTGGTACTAGGAACTGGTAGAGCAGTGATGACTTTAGGTGGAGGTATAGCTGCCCCAGGGGTAGGTAAACTGGTTACAACACCCACTGGAGGCACAGTGCTCCCTCCCCCACCAAGTACACCCACTCCCGGTGTACCCACAGATGAAGAGAGTCCCCCAACAGTACCCACAGGAGGAACAGCACCTACTACACCCACAGGAGGCAATTGAGACACTGAGCCTGGAGAAGAGCTCAGACCCTGAACTAGCCCCATGGCATTAGTAGCAAGGGCATCCATTGCTTGAATCTTTGCAGTTGCTGCTGCTGCTGCCACAGCTGCTGCTGTGGGCATTTGCGTTGGTGCTGAGAGAGGGCCCTGCAATGAGAAGATCTGCATCCCAAAGAATACAGTCAGCAAATTAATTACAGGCACAATGATAATGTAACTAAAAAATTACAAATGCAATAGAAAAGGATAAGATTCACCTTTCATATTTAACATCATTAACTTGCAACACAACCTAAAGCTATGTAAGGGTGCTGTACTAAAAAATATAAAATAGTAAAGCAATATGTTTGGACTACTGTCTTTTGTAAACCAACCTCAATCTTGATTTCTGTCTTCCTATCTCAGATGCTAGTATCAAATTTTTTCCTATAATTTCCTTAGCTTACACAGTATACCCAAAACCACAATAAACTTCTAAAGAACATGTATAAGTGAATAATGTGCTTACATAGAATGATCCAGGGGGTGTAATTGCTTTGCCGACTCTAAGGTACTGTCCACCAAGATCAAAGAGGTTCATGGAAGCAATAGCTTCCTGTGCTGATTGGGAATTCTCATACTCTATGAAACCATAGCCTTTGTGCTTCCCTGGGGTTGATCCTGGAGTCAGCATACATTGCTGTTGAAAAGAACATAATGTGAAACTGGCAAGCCAAAAATATAGATCTAAAATAAATTGGTATATTTAAGTACCATAAAATGACTGCATGAAAATTTCTGTTAATGTGAAAGAAAGTAAAACACATGGGGTACCAAGCAAAATACCAAGAAATAATATTGAGAATGAAGTAAATGACTCAAAGTGTGACATGTATACAACGTCTGGTGTTGGCACTGAGAGACATGGTAAATAAAGAGTGGGGCAGTTAATGAATGAATGAATGAATGAAATGTTTCTCATTTTATTTATTTCTCTTTCTTATGAGAGAGAGAGAGAGAGAGAGAGAGATTTAGCATGACTCCAAGCAAAATATAAACAAGTTATTCAGATGTAGCTGTTGTTGTCTTCTGAAAGCCACCACCTTACTGTGAACCACATTTGAGCAAGAATTATGAAGTCAGGTCTTTTTGCCATTATTCAGCAAGCAAGAAGAAAAAGTACTACAAGATTCCATGCCCGAGGGAATAACCCCCATAATACACACAGCATACACAGATGACCTTCAGCAATGGGGAAAATAATCACTTCTGGGAAAATGGGAATATTAATTGTCTAAGGACGTCCCATTTCACTAAGCCACAGCCACTTCACAAGAGGGTCAACACACCCCTACTGGGGCAACAGGACAGGTAAACAGGATATGGCTGTGCTGTGACTGGAGGATATCAATGCAGGGGAAAAGAAAGAAAGAAAGAAAAAAAAAAAGGAAGTACAAAAATTACGTCAAATATGTAAGACCTTTCTCAATGGAAGTCAGCGATACATAGGTAGGGTACTATAAAACGTTGTTCTAAATCATTTGGAACAGAAAAGAGATAGACGTGATCACCATGTGGATCAGTACATGATGATGAAAACCAAAGGTGGTGCTGAACAATGAGGTCTGCTAAAACAGAGATGGCCTCACTACAGTCTGGCTATGTTAACTGTCCCTGTGAGGTGCAGCTTCTGTGGGATATTTGGTGTGGCTTCATAGAAGATGCTGTATGCCTTACAGCTTTAGATTACTGTGGAGGCGATGTGTCTGAGTAATACAGTACTGGGGGATGAGAGAGGCATGTTTTAAGACATTTCTAGAAAAAGTTCATTTTTGGTTACTTTGCCATGGGGCTGCATAAATTATAACAGCAAGGTTGAGATGGATCTACTGCTGAAGCAATGTATGCCTTTCATGTGATCCTTGACTGGAATGACTTTGATCCTAGGTAAAAGTGATCTACAATTGTGGTCTCTGCACATCCTGTTAATATTCTTATGGCTATGTTTCTACCACGACAACGTCCACCCACCTTAATCTTCCCGAAAGCCTCAAAAACACTCTTGATGTCACTCTCAGACAGATCCTGATGCACAGAGGCAATGTAGATACGATTGTAGTAGTTGGCTTCCTCTGTAATTTCATCTATTACTGTCTGGGCCTGTGGAATGGAAAGGAACAAGTAAGCACAGAGTTAAGTACAACAGGCTATTCAGCCTTGGTTATGGGACGACACATTTCATGAGGTTCAATGTGCAGAAGCAGGAGGGACTGTGCCTTGAGGTTTCAGATATACATCAGGTGCTGGTATAATATTATGTCTGAGGAAGCCTGATCAACTTGTAGCCTGTGGGTTTCAAAATTGCTTAGATGTTATACGGTACTGCTACTGACTGGACAAGTATTTGAGCTGAATGGAAATATCAGAGCTGAATGTGGCTGGTGTGAGGACTACACAGAATTGGGCAACTCAAGTGCATCTGAACAGAGAAACCAGGTGCTCTTCTACAGCTTTAAATGGACAGGCCAAAATAAAAAGCAAATTTTGTGAGCATGGATAATTTGGGGGATACGGAGAGTAAGATGTGGTAGTCTTCCATTATTCTGGAAGAACATACTTGATAGAACTGGTATAAACAAAACAGTTGTGTAATACATTAATAAAATGCTCAAGTTATATATATGGACATAAGCTTATGAAAGCAATGATTATAAAAGCACAGACTAAACACAAGTTACTGTACATATAAGGACATTAGTATAAGCACATGAAAGCACGAGATAAGAATGCATTGTTTAACAAAAGTTTTGTACAAATAATTCACCAAGCATAATTGAAATTCTGAGCTGGTCAGGTATTCAAATCGAAACTAAGTTTACTATGAAAAAGAACAAGAAAAAAATGTACTCGTTCCAGTAGTGATATTTTATGACTGATATGCCTGATATGAAGATTATTCACTCTATCTCTAACTATCTATTGCCAGACGCCTCAATCCCGTTTGGGGTGGCCACAAACAAATCGCCTCCAAGTCGCCCTGTCCCCCGCCATTTCACTGCCCTGCTCCCAACTCACACCCCCCTCTCTCATATACCTCTCCACCCCATCCCGCCATCTCATCCTCGGCCTCCCCCTCCCTCTTCCCCCCTCCACCTCACTCACATACACTCTCTTCGTCAGTCTTTCACCCTCCATCCTCTCCACATGGCCAAACCACCTCAGTGTGTTCCTCATAACGCTTCCTATCACATCCACATCCACACCACAACGCTCCTTTATATCCTCATTCGTCAGCCTGTCTCTCCACGTGACTCCACAGGCTCCTCTTAAATAACTCATTTCCACTGCTCTCACTCTTGACTTGCGTCCTTCCAACAATGTCCAAGCTTCACTTCCGTACGTTAGAGTTGGTATCACATACTGTCATGTAGTAACTTTTTCACTTCCATGCTCACTTCCCTGTTTCTTATCACTGCTTTCAAGGAACCAGCAACCTTTCTTCCCTGCTGTACCCTTTCAAGCACTTCACCCTCCAAACCTCCATCCTTACTCATCACACTACCCAAATACTTAAACGTACTCACATTTTCCAATTCCTCACCATCCAACCTCGCTGTACATTCACTAACTTCACCTCTCTCAAAGACCATCACTTTACTCTTCCCTACATTCACCTTTAGGTTAGTCACATGAAGTGAAAATAAAGCTAACAAGCCAATTTACTAACAAACATTTAAAGCACCTAATACTGTACTTCCTGATCAGCCATAACATCAGTAACAGACAAGAACACTGAAGATTTTGATTCTATAAAAATTTTACTTGAAACAAGTGATTTGCAGTCTAGCCCCATGTAAAGACTTAAGATCAGCTGCTTAAAGACCCAAAGAAACAATGTTAATAACAAAGTGAAGAAGACAGTAATTCAAAATCTAAACTATAAATAATGCCTCTGGTAAAGAGTAAAACAGGAACTGTGACGAGAGAACCATTATTCATTCATCATCTAATCTAGTATTGCCCCATGAGAAGCATAAATAAGAGAACCTGCAAAACTAAATATCTCTGGCTAACATCAAATGCTCCAACAATAATTCCCCAGATCCTGATTATGCACTAACAGGATCAACTTCAGTCTTCGTTAGCTCAATTCATGCTAACACAATTCCCACAATTCGGTCACCAACAATTCAAAGATTTTTAACACTACCAACACCTGGTTGTTACAATTCAATACGAATGACTCTACGCACTGAGGAAACGACTAAACTATTTGTTTGTTCATTCATTTATATAGACTCAAACATGCTTGCACAGGAAGGCCTTCATCGCCCAATGAAGCTGGTCAATCTCTGGCAGTCTTTCTATTTAGACACTTATCCCTGAGGTCACACTGTATGACTTCATTTCAGGTTGTCTTCGGTCTGCCTCTCACAGTTCTACCCTCAACATTCACATCTCTAACCCTCTGCACCCAGCTGTAATCCTCCATCATTTCCATATGCCCAAACCATCTCCTCCTATCCCTTCTCAGCACAAGCTATACTGTAAAGTACTTAAGCTTCATAAAGAACCGAATTTTCTAATACTATATATTGGATACGTTTATGTGAAGCTACAGAATGTGGTGCAAGTTTTTTGGTGTATCAGATAGAGCCAGGATTCCGGGAGCTTGAATGATGAGTGAATGGAAGCATGGCCAATTGGACTGGGCAAACTTGGGCTGTCTGGGCATTGCTACTCCTCATCCTGCCCTAGGGTGGGAAAGGAGGTCCGGATGATGAGGATGAGGATGATGTTTTTCTTTAATCCAAAATGGAGTTTTACAGCTAAAATTAAACAGTAATGCTCTACTAACAGTATATTCCTGTACTGTACAGTATTTCTTTTGCCATATGTTTTGTAACAAATTTTCATGTCAAATCTATTGGTATTCTACAGAATTTATCTATAAGGTACTTCCGTAACCAATGTTTTGTGGCCATTTTTCCCAAAACATTTTCTTTTTAATCATGAAATACATGGAGGAAGGGAATTAATATATACTGATTAGAGTATACAATATACAATGGATAATGTTTTTGTTATAGGCTATACAACTGTTAGCATTAACACTGAAATCTTTCAAAACTGTGCTGTGTTTAAAAGGAAAATAAAAAGTTGGGTAATGGGCTGAAGGGTGCTATGACTGAGACTGTACATACCACAATAATTAAATGGCTCAAATTTACACTGAAACCAAAAGACAAGGCAGGCACAAGGATCAGATGAAAGCAAAGAGAGACAAACTGAAGTCTCTCTCTCTCTCTTTGTGTGTGTGTGTGTGTGTGTGTGTGTGTGTGTGTGTGTGTGTGTGTGTGTGTGTGTGTTTATAACCAGATACTTGTCTTATACAATGCCAATAAACCCTGAAATCAAGAGTGGTCATGGAAGATCATAAGAATCTCCCACCCAAACCAAGCTGACAACTCTAAATCAAAGGTCTAACAGATAGGCATAGTCCAGTCTAGTCCTTCACCATGCAGCCTACAAACTGTTTAGTATATCATAGTAAAGTGTAGTAATACCAGTTCAAAGAAAAGATGCTAAGCATTGCACACATCATTTACAACGCATACAAATGACTTTAATATGAATATACTGCAGTAAAACTTTTGCTAATTTCAACCACAAGTATGACCATCACACTGATAAAACATATACTATACTACTGGAAGGGTAAGAAATTTTACTGTGTGATTTCCTCTTATGTTCAGCTGTTACTCTGAACATCTTCTGTATGACAAAGCTATTAATACAGCAATGAGGCACACGCCATGTACTTGAAAAGTTCAACACAAAATGTATATTTCACAAGCAACAGAGCAATTATGCTCTCATCACCACTTTGATTAGGTTAAAAAAAAAAAAAAAATCAATATCCACTCTTTGATGGTTAAGCTATACCCTTCAACATGAAACTTCAATCAAATATGAACATTTAATCAGCTTATAACTTTTTACTTATAGCATATCCTTGATAATATATCTCAAAATCTTTCTACAAAGCAACTATTTCTTGATCCTTTTTATTATCAAATATCCAATTCCTGATTCACAAGGCTTCCAGGAGTCACACTGAACGGTACTTTGTGTACGAATGAGAGCCTGACAATGCTTGTAAACAAGGCGTTGGTAATACTTGCAGTGTGGTCGGGACGAGTCATGGAATGGTGCTTCAGAAGTGCGACATCACAGGCACTCAGGCCCTGTGCTGTCGACCATTTCTGTCAAATGGCAAGCAAGCGATCTGTCAATCCTTCTGCCCTCTAATGGCCTTCCCCCATACCCCAGTGTGCAAGCGTTGTGCCAAGGTAAAAGGAAAACAGCTTGAAGGTTTACAAGTGCAATACGAGTCATACTTGAGCTTACTCGTAACTGGTATCTTGCAAAGAAAAAACCACATATTAAAGGCCACAAAGTGCTTTGGTGGTAAAAAGGCATCTATATGACAGCATAAAACACACACTACAAATGACGCAAGAGAACTTCCCAATATATATTTTTTTTATTTATTTATTTATTTTTTAAAGTGGCTGTTCTCTAAGGTACCAGCTCGACATGTCACAGTATTCCACGTGAAAACAGAGGATCACTGGGACTAAGCAATATAATTTCGTGCTTTGCTTTGCATCAGAAAAAGAATAAAGAAAGCATAAGAATGGCATCCTTTCGACTATAGCATGACCATCCTGAGTAACACAGGCAAACTAAAATTTCACTTATTGTGTCAAGTACTTTCAAAGTTCAGTCACAGTACCATTATCAACTTCAAGCTGGGTAAGTCCTGCATCGGCTACCGATAATACGATCTCTAATATGACATGAACTTTCCCCAATTATGAAAACAATGTATAACTGTGTAGCCAAGCCTAGTTCGTTCTCATGTTTCAGGCTTCCCAGTGGTTCTCTGAGTCTTGGCTTACATATCAGGGTCATATGCTGTGTTTGGGAGTCACCATGGGTAATCTAGGGACCACTTATCACAGGGATATATGTATCATAACTTCAATGGGTGGGGCTGGTGATTTGTTTTCTGGAGTCTACATGCAGGAAATAAATATTATAAAAGGGCATTTTTATAACAAATACTGTACATGACTGAATCAAAAAATCAATTAACTTCTTCAAAGAGCAAGTGGTACAATATCTTCAACTCAAAAGACATTTATGCAAAATTTAGCAATGGAATAGAAGCATCCTAAAAACTTATTGTAGTTCATGATCACTGTAAATTATAAATAGGAACAGACTGTGTACTAGCATATGCAAAAGGGCAGTGCAAAGATAAACACAAAAGGCTGCTAAACACTTGAAATGGTACATAGACAATGTATTCCATTTACACAACCTCAGAGGTACTGTTACATATATTAACACAGTTATTGGACTCAGCACTCAAAACTAGAATCCTAACATGAACACAACACTGTACTAGATCAAATACGTATGTCACATGGGATGGCTACACAACAAGAACTGGGGAAAACTAAAGGACTGAGCGAAAACCTACCATCGAACACGAACACTCATAAACTGTATCCTTAACCTACGCACAAGACATTTCCTACGCCATGGCAATATCCAACCTTGGTATCCAATCTTAAACTTCCCATATCAAATAACTGTTATAACATTCATCATAACACTTATCTATACAAAAGCACGTCTCAATGCCAAATTCAACGCCACCCCTTACAGGATTAAGGTATCTGGCAACAGAGATAGATACAATAAAAAAAATAAATCTGTGATGATGGAACGGCAAGGCATCTATACTAACCATAAACACAAGCTCTGAGAAGAAAAGCTGTTGAAATTACTGTACCTAATTCATATGAACAAACAATGGATATAGCCTAAGCAAAGAAAAACAGTCCAAACTGCCCTGCACACTGTAAAAGATATTTAAAACACAAGGTAAATTTTAAAATTAAATGAAGAAGCTACTATACAAGGTGGTAAATAACACCCAGACAATGTAAACTAAAAGGGAGGGGGAAAAAGAAAAAAGGGGGATAGTGATGTCCAACATATCATTTCTAAATCACAGTTCAACATGTACCAGAAATGATATTTTCTTTACTGGGAAATACATCCTAGTCGATTTGTCCATCATGGCCAAAATGGATACAGATGCAGCCTGGAAAGTGTTCATTCCTCTATTATTAAAGATCATTATCACCCTCCTAATTCAATTTCCTACATTTACATGGCATGGGTAGGTCCACAGCTAGACAATCTGATCTCAAAGGAATGTGAATTTGAAGAAAACGGATATTTTCACTTCAAGCCACCTTCCCCTGTGGGGGAAAAAAAAAAAAAAAAAAGTGATGGGGTTATCACATCCCTACACTTAACCTAATAGAAATTTCCAGTTTCCCTTCTTGCCTCTAAACCTTCTCAAATGGCATTTAAGCCTTAGATACCAGTACTCAGATTGCCTTATCAACTAGAAAGCACTTGAGAGCACATACCTCTGCCAATGCCAATAAAATTTGGAATTTACTGTTGTAATTCCACTATCCTACCCAACGAATACCTTTACAGTCTCTCATAGTCAATTCTGTGGTCTCAGTCTGGCCGGCTACCCAATCTCACAGACCACAGGCTTCTGCCAAAGCCAATAAAATTTGTTATTTGATTCGTGCATCCAGGTCCGGATCCATCTCAAAATCTAATAAACTCTTCCTTGACCCACTGCCCACCTATCCACACGATTTCGGTGTCCAAAAAATTTCCCTGTCCGATAACAACTTTTTGAGATACTTTGTACACAGGCTTCATTAGCAGGATAATAATAATAATAATAATAACAGCAAGTACTACCTTCCCTGTACAGGACTGTACTGAATATATCTTATAATGAAGCTTCGTGACGAGCATCATCCACTCACTTGATACAGTGCTGCCTACTTCTTTCTTAGCCTTTATCATTCTTTTTCTGTGCCTTCCCTCCTCTCTTCCTATTTCTCCCATCTTTCCTGTCACTTCTTATTGCTTTTCTTTCCTTTACAGGTGGCTTTACATTGAGTGACAAGCCAAACGGTTTCCTGTAACCCATGAAACCATTTACAACGCTGGGTGGTAACCATATAACCAAACCATACGTGCTCCTTACATGTCAACAAGTGGGTTGGTGGACGGTTGGTGCCCCTCCCCGTAAAACAAATAACTCAAAGTCAAATGGCCACCCCTTATGGGATTATGGCATCTGGCAACAAACAGATAGATAGATGAAGCTGCAGAACGAGATGAAATTTTTTTGGCCTATGAGATGGAGCCAGGATTTCGAGGGCTTGAATGATGAGTGAATGGATGCTTGGCCCAATGAACTGGGCAAACTCTGGCTGTCTGGATGTTGCTACTCCTCACCCTGCCCCAGGGTGGGAAAGGTCTGGATGATGATGATGATATCCTCATGATATATTTAGAGAATAGTGTCAATACTCTCCACTTACTTCTGAGAGCTGTGCAGACTGCAAAACATTACTTTCAACTAGATACAGAAGAAGCCCGATATAACGGACTAATTCAGCCAACCCCCATCCTGTTATCTCGAATTTTCTGCTAAATCGAGTTCCATAATCAAGGCTCAATATAAGGGAAATTTTTCCAGTATAGGTAGTTGGAGATACTTGCTGCTAAATCCTTGAAGGCAACTGTCAAGCCAAGTTCCAGACAATGTGTACATGCACAGAGCAGATGTTGATAGGTTTGGGATTACATGAAGACTAAGGTCAGGTGAACAGCGTGACTCAGGCAACACAGCTGAACATGTTGCACCACCATATAGGAATGATCACACGTGCTGGTGAGGGAAGTGTTTCCGGTATTGGCTCTTGGACATGCTCGCTTTACTAGACTTTTTCCAGTATGTTGATGGTTTTGGGGATGGAATTTCCTTAACAGAATCATACTGGTGATAATGGAAAATTTCCCTGAATCAGGGCAAATAAATAACAGAAAAAAATGCTTCTGCTTTTTAGGGCTTTCCGTTATATCAAGTTCTGTTACATCGGGCTTCTACTGTAATTACATTACTGAGGGGGGATTCAAGGTTCATTTACTTCAGTCCTATGAAAACTACATCATGCCAACCTAGGGAAAACAATAAATTTTTCTATCTATCTATCTTCATGACTTAATCCCATAACGAGTGGCCACAAACAAATCGCTTCCATGTCGTCCTGTCCCCTGCCATTTCACTGCCCTTCCTCCAACTTACATCCCCCTCTCTTATATACCTCTCAACTCCATCCTTCCATCTCAACCTAGAAGACTAAAAATTCTGAACAAATATCATACGTTCACAAGTTAATGAGGAAATTATTTTTAATGAAAACTAATCCAAACCATAAGTTAACAGGGATACATGGTATTGCCAGAGACCTTGGTGACAAAAAAAATAAATAAATAAATAAAAAATTAAATTAATTCTGAATGAGAAGAGACAATACAGAGAAAAATCACCAAGGAAATCTTATAAATGTTTAAAAATACACAAAACATACCCACACACTCAAACATAAACAAAGTACCAACCTGAGGCATGTTGGAGGGTCGTCCAACCTTGATATTACGGCCACCAATCATAACACCATTCATCTGTTCCAGGGCCAGCTGTGCTGCCTCTGGCATCTCATATTCTACAAAAGCAAACCTGCAAAAAAATGATACTGTACATAATGAGCTATTCCAGTAAATTAATGTAACCTCTCCAAATGTGATTATGAACCATGCACCTGCATCAAGCCTCACTGAAATACTGTCAGCTAGTTTGAAATTATGACTCATATACTGCAGATTCATTTCTGTTACATGAAACTACATTATGGATTTCTACAAACCGATTTCCATTTTCCTCACATAACGTAGTAAAATACACAGTGAAGCTGCAATCTCCAATGCATGAAACTAACAGAAAACTAAAATATGATCTACACTGTGATAAATAATATACAGTTCAGCAATGGTACTCCTCAGATATATGTTCATCATCAGTCATTATAATCATCACCCAGGTCTCTCTTCCCACCTCAGGACAAGGTGGGGTAGGACCCTGGAGAAAAAAAAAAAAAAAAAAAATTGAAAGGAGAAACTAACCAAAAGCCTACCCAACTGAATGGGCCACACACTCATGCACTCACCAACCAAACCCCCAGAATACTGACTCCACCTCACACATGTAAACATCCTCACTTACCCACTTATCGTCTACCAGCTAGAGCCAATCTGTCAACTAGTACTTCACTAGGAAAGAACAGTGGTATCAAAGCCTTGTCATACACTCCTCTAAGCAAAATTCTTCCAATCAACTTGATTCACTGTCAGTTCCCTAGCCTCAATACTCTCCACACCTCACTGTCTCACACACTTGTTTACAACATTATTTATCCACCTTCTTTGCTTCCAATGCCTCCTACTACCTTCGAACTCACTCACATTTATACTTTTCACTACTACTCACATCTACTCTCTCCAGATATCCATATCATCTACGCACACACTCTTTGTCTCTGGTGTCCACGGAATTCCTTACTCCACATCTTTCACAGATAGCTAACTTTTATTTATTCTGTCCATTCTCCATACTCCACACACATTCCTCAACAATCCCATTTCTACTGCTGTTACTCTGAACTTCTTACATCCATGTCACACCAGTTTCACACCCATCCGTCAATGCAGGCACTAAAACTTCTTGCAAGCCTCCCACAGCCATCACACTCAGACCTCTGCTTCTTATCAAGATCTTCAAGGAATCAGCCACATTACTTCCCTGTACCAATCTACCGGTACTTCCCACTCCCTTTGCATATTTACCTCTTTCATCAGTCACTTCACCTCGGTATTTAATAATTCTTACCCATTCAAGTTTCTTTCCATCGACCCTAACATCATACTGGATGTCGCCTTCTCTCTTTACAACCATCACTTTGCACTTATCTACGATTACTTTCAAGCATGATACACACAGACATCCCTACAACTCTGTACCAATCTACCAAGCCTATGTCCACTATTTGCAAGCACCACTACATCATCTTATATAGTACATTTGAGATACCTGAACCTTCACCAATCACTACCAACACCATCCCTCTCTTCATAACGAGCTTTAACCCAAGCCTATGTCCACTATTTGCAAGCACCACTGCATCATCTTATACATTAGATTTGACATACTTCAACCTTCACCAATCACTACCAACACCATCCCTCTCTTCATAACTTTAGCTTCAACTTCTCTCATACATAAACACTCAGTTTACACTTTATTACAATAAGGAACTGCTCACCTGACCTATCAAGATGATGAATCATTTGTTCGTTAATTTATAAAGGCTCCAACATGCCTGCATGCATCAGCTCTGGTCTCCTAATGCTGCTCGATAACTGGCTGCCTCCCTTTTCAGTCCCATAACCCTGAAGTCATACTCTATGACTTTGTTCCAGGTCTTATTTTGGTCTGCCTCCTGCAACCCTACCCTTGATGTTCACACTCCTCACCTTCTGCACCCAACTGTCACCCTCCATCCTCTCAACATACCCAAACCATTCCAATCTACCCCTCCTCATAAATACACCAATACATTCAAGTCCCATCCTTCCTCTCAACTATTCAATCACAATCCAAATTTAAATAAGAACTTAGTGCTGACACATTATGAACTAACTTGTCTGCTGAGCTTATACAAACACTTTCACAGACAGACGACTATGTGGAAGTACAGCGGTTAACAACTAAGCGGTGGTTAGTGTGTGCTCTCTTCCACTGAGTTACTGTAATTATCGCTATGTTGCAAGCTACCTGCTACTTGTCTGACATATCCTCATAATTCAGCCTTGTTGATCCCCTTGCTTACTCTCTTATTCACACTCTCTACTCTCTTCTATCTCTATACCTCAATACTTTTGCTCTCATTCTCTAGATGTTTTCTTTACTTCCAATGCTACTCTCACCATCTCAGTCCATAAAACCTTTCAAAGTCATACCCCTTGTGTTTCTGGGTGACAGGATCCCAAGACATGTTGATGGACTTGATGGGGCCAAAGGGAACAAAGGCTTGTCTGATGGTATCTTCCTTAAGCTCAAAGCTGATACTGCCCACATACACTCGACACATCAGTACTAGAGCCTGGTGACGCTGAAGGGACTTGGCTTGCTGTAGGGGAAGAAAAAAATCATGACTAAGAAAAAGAAATGGCCTGAATGACGAAAGAAATGACTGGAAATAAGAGGACCTGCAGGTTGAAAATTATGCTGGAAAAGTTGGAAAATGTATGAAGGGGATACTGGGGAAGAAAGGCAATATGGTAAGCATCAATCAGTAACAGTACAGTACTATGGTAAGGAAAGTACATCAGGCAATGGAGATACACAATAACTAAACATTAGTCAAATTCAGAATAGGAACTTCATGATGCTCTCACATACTGAACATGCACTACAGTATTATGGGAAAAAAAAAAAAATCTTAGTGGAACACACTCATAATACACAAAAATTTTCCAATCTTAGTAAAACTGCTACAAGTGTTCATATGCCTGACCTGTTGTTGGTGTGCCAGTGTCTGCTTCATGAGTACAAGTCGTATGGACTGCTCCATAGCATACTTCTTCGCTCGGGCCACCATGTCCTTTTGATCCGAGGAGAGACGTGGCAATGACTGGCCCAGGAGATGAACCAGGTCATCCTTCTTCCCACCTGGACCTACAGTAGTACAATAATGCAGAAAGCATGTCAAAATCACAAGTCATCTAGTGTACAGGTATGCTCATATACTGGGCCCCATTTGCCTCCTAGCAAGAAATTCTCTCGCTGAGGGGACACATCAATTACCACCAACAATGTCTACTGTATGCATCATCATTTTCCACTTCACATAACCCTTTTCATGCTTTATGGACTGCCTTTCTTTTTTTCTCCCCCACTCCCTGACAACACTGTTTATTAAAAAGATCATGAAGCGCCAAAATGTATGCACTCTCCACATCGGCAAACCAAGCCATCCCCACAACAAAAGATATACATCCAGACGGGAATAATAATCCAAAAAGCAATGCAGACATAAAAAAATATGGTACAAGTGAAGAAATGGATGAATGGATGATCAAATTTGCAGTAAGGCAGAGGCATCTGAAAGGACTTACAACATTTATGGCATTACTTTTACTTACTTATTTAATTTTTACATCATCACACTTTCATTGCCCCTATCAGGAGCAGCAACCCAAGACTAGACCATTCAGTCCAGGCATTCAAGGCAAAAATGACCAATTTTTTACCCCTCATTGGCAGTACATGACCAATAAACCCCAAATATACCTCAGAGTTAAACCCTTTATGGGGCTTCCTGGGTTACAGGAAACCATCTGACTTGTCACTTTGTGTCAAATGGAGGTAGCATTACATCGAGTGGATGGTTGGTGTCCCTACAGACCAAAAATTGGCATTATGACTGGAAAAACATATGCCAATGTGAACAGGGAGGGAATATGGAAAAGATTTTGTGTATGGTCTATACAGAAACAAGCTGAATACTGTAAAGGTTTTCTGTAAAAGTAACACGCCATAAGGACACATTCCAATTCAAGTATCTCTGAATGAAAGTTGAGAAGGGTAATTGTTACTTCACTTTGATGCACCTTTTTCAACTGACAATGCCCATATTAATAATTTATCTTAACAAGAGTGAAGTGTGGTAATCTGATTTTCATAGGCCAGATGCAGATTTCAATCCTCAGCTGTCTGTATAAATGGCTATCTAACACAAACAACAATATTTTTCACCTCCATGGTGCACATGCATTGCAAAACTGATATTCTTATTCTGAGAATTTTTACGGCTCTACTTAACATTCACCAGTAACTGTAAATATATACATCACTCAACTCTTCCAACTAAAGACCGTGCCCTAATTCATGTGTAGTGACAAGCTAAAGACACCCTGTTTTTATCCATCAGAACCTGTGCCTGATGACAAGTTCCCAAGCAGGGAAGAAATAGCCACCCCACCATTCCAAGAGACAAAGCTGGCATAGCTCCTAGTCTAGCCAAACATACCATCAAAGTGTGCCACAATTATGCAACATATGGTCTGTACATTACAGTTCTGAATGACAATATCTTCTCAGATCTAGTCACAAAAAGTGAACTATATGTATAAACATTTCAATGTTATGGCATGTTACTGACTAGCCAGCCATCCCTCGCCATTACTGCCATTTTGTACACACGTCTTTGGACTGTGATGGGGAGTGTTGAATGAATGCATGGCCACCATGTAATAGCTAACCCTCAGCCTTGGGGACAATATTATGATGATCTGGCCTGTTACCTGGACATGAGTAGTGATGACAATACAGTATTATGGTTTCAGCATATTTTTAACTTAATACTGTAATTTATCTATGGTGGTTTCTACTAGCAATGTGTGAGGTTTTAGGTGGTCATGAGCTGAATTCAGTTGGCTTTGAACTTGAGACAGGTTCAAGTACCCTCCAAAGGCCAAGCTTAAGGCCTCTTGCAATGTAACTCCACTGAATCAAAGTTATCTATCTATTGCCAGACGCCGTAATCCCGTAAGGGATGGCCATTTGACTCTGAGTTATTTGCTTTACGGGGAGGGGCACTAACCCTCCACCAACCCACTTATTGACATGTAGGGAGCACGTATGATTTGGTTATGTGGTTACCACCAAGCATTGTAAACCGTTTCTTGGCTTACAGGAAACCATTTGGCTTGTCACTCAATGTAAAGCCACCTGTAAAGGAAAGAAAAACAATAAGAAGTGACATGAAAGGTGGGAGAAATAGGAAGAGAGCAGGGCAGGCACAGAAAAAGAATGATAAAGGCTAAGGCAGAAGTAGGCAGCGCTACATCAAGTGAGTGGATGACGGTCGCCACCATCTACCACTAATGAGTGTGTGTGTGTGTGTGTGTGTGCGTGTTTTTCATGTATGTCCATGTATGTGTGTAAGCATGCCTGTGTGTGTGTTTTACGCTATTTCATGTTTGTGACTGCCAAGGTTGGGAGCTGAAGAGGGACACCTTCACACGTGTGATGTCACTATAACCGTATACAACACCCATCCTATCCCCCAAAAGAAGATGGTGGACTCCACAAGGGGAACTTCAGTCTGCAGACAACTGTGTTTACGCCTAGGTGAGTCTGGAGCACGGTAGGAGGTCCAGTTTGGACTTTCATAATTTACCATACAGTACATGTTATTCAACCCCAGTCCATCTGACTGAACAGACTCATCAACTGCAGGTAAGCAACTGCACCTGGAAGGTTGTCTCATTGGTTCCACACACTGCTGATGTGTCTGGATCTTAGTGTGGCATGTTCTGTGCAGTGCTCCATTGTGTGGGCCAATTCTACAAGCCTGGCAAGTGTCATCTGTTATTCTACCCAACTCCAATCTAAGGTGGGCTGAGGAAGGCTGGGTGATGTCCTGCTCCTTGCCTAGCTTGGTGAACTTGGATCATCCCTACTTAACAATGCCTCTGATGCGTTGATGTAAGGTGGGGGGTTGGGGGTTAGCATGGTGCTATGATCAAGGTGTACTGCCTTACATGACAAATGAGTATGCAGGTGTTTCTTCACTGCTAGTGTTAGAATGTCTGGAGGTGGGATATTGTTGTTAAAGGTTTTATGGTGATTGCTTTGTGCTTGTTTGTGTTGTATGTCTGTCATGTGATGATGTATGTTGTGTAGTGGCACAGGCAGTTGCACAGAATTTTGTGCCCCTCATACTGAGGTAGTCTCTGACAGGGAGGACAATAGTTTCAGAGTGTAAGTGGACTGTGGGACTGGTTTTGGTGCAGCCAATGGTGATGTGTAGGGCATTGTTTTAATAATTTGCTAGGTGTTGTGGTAAGTAACAGACAGGGTATGAGCCCATGCTAAGAGAAAAGGGACATCACATATCTAACGTATTGTTTGCAGAGTAAGGAGTGTTTCTTTTTGTTGCCAAAAGTCTGGCCCCATAGTTTCCCAGAGTACACTGGGTCTGTGGGTACAATGCCTCTTGATGTCTTGTATTCACCTTCAAGGACCATGTGCAAGACATAATGTTGGTACAGTATATAGTAAATTTTGGCTTAATTTCAATAAATACATGAAAATATTCAGTGAAGTTGCTCACAGAACTTAGCTGATTATTATACAATTATTAACACTCACAATGACTATATGAGAAAATTACTACACCTTGCTTGAATAACAAATCTCAGCTAACTATGCAGGAAAGGCTAAACGTGTTCTAAACGCCTGGTAAACATCCGTACAAAGTAAGTGCGTTTCCTTATTCACTGTGGTGCATTGTACCATTTTACACAGCTAAAGATGGCCCCACTTAGAAAACATATAATGACCGGTGACACAGTATCCCGCCATGGAGGAGTTCTGACGTTCAGTAGTCCCAGTTGTCCTAATATAAGAATCCCTCAACTGCTCTGTGTATTATCTAATTGTACGAGGTATTCAATTTTTAGGGCACTGGCTATTACTAGCCCAGTGACATTCTAGAGTGGGTTGAGGAATGGGGTATACCCAAGGGAGTAAAATGTGGGTGGTGCATGGTAGTACCTGTATTAGGTTTTATGAATGAGCAACTAATGATGCCACCATGTAAGGGTTTCCCTATTGAGCACCTTCAGAACCGGGGATTTCTTTGCACATTTTTTTTTTTTTCTGCACATCCACACAATTTTAATAAACTCAAAGGACATCCTGTAGCAAAGAGACTCTCACTGCCAATATTCTGCTCCCTTCTGGGAGCCCCTGGACAGGGGATGGTCATAACACTACCACCTCCAGGCTACTTGATCCTCCCATACTTTATTCATTCCTTCAGACACTCCTCTTCCTCTTCCTTCTCTCTCATCAAGATCTGCTCCACTCTCTTCTTGCATAACACATAGGGTCAGCTTCCACTAACATTAACCTTGATCTCACAAAGATCTTCTTTGGCACCCTCTCTACTGGTATAAACATTCGTTGTTTATATCCATACAATCTCTGTGTACTCCTTTTAACCCATTAAGTAATGCCACATCTCAATTATACTACCCTTTCTTCCATTCCATGATACAGTACACCAACCCCTTGGTTATAGTGATTTTCATTATCACTGCAATATGAAAATCTGCACTCCTGCCATTATAGCACATTTTTCGGCTCAAAAATATAATTATCATTCACCTGAGCTGGTTTCTACCAACAATGATGATGCCATTGTCTGTGGTTTCTGATGACTTTGAGGGATTCAAATATGAGGCCCTACTTGCAAAGTTAATCCCAGGTGGTGGAGACCACTTACTTTCCACCCCTAGCCTCAAAACTCCTCACCTCAAGCCCAGCTCAAGTCTATGGTACATGTCACTTCCTTACTATGCTCTTTTCATTAATTCCTATTTACTTAACCATGCCACCATGTGCTTCTGATACTTACCATAAAGGTACGTATGTATTCAGTGAGAGTAAATTGTTGTATAAGGCAAAATCTGGGCTTGCACTTGGGATGCCTGATACTAATTAGAACAGATCCCTTTGGTTCTGTGTATTTGTTATCACATGCCATGTTTGGTATCAATTATGTGTGACAGCCAAGGGATCAGTGTACTCATAAATTCTCAATAACTTTGAGCATCATTCACCCTGCTGCCCTAAGTGAGGCTGTTTCTGCTGCTTTGTCAATCACTGCCCAGGTCTCCCTCCCAATACTGTTTAGCCAAGTTCTCCACTTACTCTTCTAGCTAGAAGTGATCCCTGATTAAATCCTAATTTTGTCATATACTTTTTTCCCCCTTTAATAACAAAAGAGGAAGGAAAGACAACAACAAAAAATCCATACACCAGATTACTGGCATCCTCCACTCATAAAATATCTGTAACAGTTGGACTTGAACAGCTGTAGAGTGATGTTCGGGGGGAAACAACTCCGGGGAAGTGAGTTCCAGTGATGCAGTTTTTTTTTTTTTTTTTTTTTAACAGAACGGAGGAAGGAAAAACAAATGGGTAAAAAAAAAAAATAATAATCCATACACCAGATTACTGGTGTCCTCTGTTCATAAAATATCTGTAACAGTTAGACTTGAACAGTTGTGGGTTGAAATTTGGAGGAAAACAACTCTGGGGAAGCGAGTTCCAGAGAGATGCAGTTCCGGGAATAAAAGAATTTTGATAGGCAGAAGCTCCGAGATATGGTCGTGTGACATTCCAGTCATGAGTGCTACCAGATGCCCATGTAGCATGAGGGAAGGCATGGAGAGGTGGCACAATGGACGTAACTTCGTCTAAGCATCTGCCATAAAAGTATCTGTAAAATAACGAACGGGAGGCAACATTCCTTCTTACTTGTCGGGGAGGTAGTTTATTTATAACGGCAGGGTTATTTATAACTCCAACAGCTTTATTCTGAATTTTGTCTACTTGTTTTAGTGCAACCTCTCCACATCCATTCCACAAGGATGAGCAATATTCATGCTGAAAGCAGGCATGACTCTTACAAATTACAGCTAACTGTTCATCAATGAGGAAGCTACAAACTCTGTCCAACAATCCAAGTTTCTTTGAGACGGTTTTAGCAAGTGATCTCACATGTATATTATAAAGGTAAAGGTGGGGGTAAATGTCACTGGGCACTTGGCTGTGGTGCTACCTTCAGCAACATAAGCTTTGACCCTAGGGCAAATAATTTACGCAGTGACCTGAGAAACAAGGACACTGCTTTACCCAGGTTACCTCATTTCTCTCCCCTAGGTGTGACCCTAGGTACTCATTTTACCAACCAACCCAAAATGGTAGATGGACACTAAAGTATAGTGAAGCTACGGTATCAATCGCTTTTTCTTATTTTGTGCTAAGCAACAAATTTCTTCGTTAACTGTTGCAGGTATTACAAAACATCACAATTACCTATCTATCTACAGCAATATGATTTTAATCCCATAAGGGATGGCCACAAACAAACTGCCTCCAAGTCACCCTGTCCCCTGTCATTTTGTTGCCCTCTCCTCAACTTCCCCCCCCCCCCCCCTTATACCTCTCAATGCCATCCCTCCATCTTATCCTTGGTCTTTCCCTCCCCCACCCCCTCACAATATTTACATATAAATAGCAGTGTTAATAGGGGAATGCAGAATATAAACTTCAAAGGTAGCAATGGAACTTTGACATCTAATTCTTCTGCAAATTATTATGGACTTCAACTGGGGGGGGGGGGGGGAAAGCATGTAATGAGGACTTTCTGTACTTCTAGTAAGACAAACAAGTGAGGTGTCTGCTAACCCCTCCATGCATTTAGTTGCTTTTAGCATTAATCTTCATAATGTATTAATAATACGGCTTGGGGGAGGTGGTGGCTGAATTGGTAGAGAGATGGCCTGTAGTCCTAATGGACACAGGTTCAAATCCTGGCTGGGGTAGGGAACTGTTTATTGATCTATCTATCTATCTATTGCCAGATGCCATAATCCCATAAGGGGTGGCCTTTTGACTTTGAGTTATTTGTTTTACAGGGAGGGGCACTAACCCTCCACCAACCCACTTGCTGACACGTAGGGAACACGTATGGTTTGGTTAAATGGTTTGAATTTCATAAAAAAGCAAACTTTACTGATCTACCAGAAGACCCGCCGACATGTCATAAATAAACCCCCGCTCATACCAGTACACCAGTCCTGCATGAGACAGCCCTAGCATGTATTCAATATGGACGGTGAATATTTGCGCCGAAGTGGTGACATGTGGAGGTGTACGAGGACTACTGGGCCCCAAGAAGGGCTACTGGGACTTGGGGATAGACCCTGAAGCCTTTGCCCAGAGTTGACTTACCAGATATGGCCAGTGTGGGTATAATTCCAAGGGCTAGTTGGGGTTTACTGACCACACTATGCTGCTCAGAGAAGAGCAACTGGGCACATCCCATCAATTATTAGATAAGGTAAAACTGGTTAGATATGGTAATACTGGTTTAACTCTTCCCTTCAATGACTGCACAGTGCAATACTGGTTTAACTCTTCCCTTCAATGACTGGCTAGGGTGATACTGGTTTAGTTAATGGATGGATTAAGATATGTTCGGTGTATATCTTAAATCTATCTCTATCTATCTATTGCCAGACGCCTCAATCCTGTTTGGGGTGGCCACAAACAAATCGCCTCCAAGTCGCCCTGTCCTCCGCCATTTCACTGCCCTGCTCCCAACTCACACCCCCCTCTCTCATATACCTCTCCATCCCATCCCTCCATCTCATCCTCGGCCTCCCCCTCCCTCTTCCCCCCTCCACCTCACTCACATACACTCTCTTCGTCAGTCTTTCACCCTCCATCCTCTCCACATGGCCAAACCACCTCAGTGTGTTCCTCATAATGCTTCCTATCTTAAATGCAAGTTAATATAGGATGCAAAAACTAAGGTTGGATGGAGGAGAGTTTAATGGATGGATTACAGTATGTTCTGTGTATATCATAAATGTCAGCTCACAAAGGATGCAAAAACTGAGGTTGGAAGGAGGAGATGAACAATCACATTAGAGTAAGTTCACATAAGCCAAAGTGAATTTTCTCCACAAGATACCATTTCCAATGAACATAGGTTTAGCCTACATGCAATTTTTCGATGTCCCAAAAATAATTTAAACCGCAGTGTGCCAGTGCCGTTTTAAAACAGTCTGACATAATTCCGCAGCCAGTGCCAGTGTCATTTTAAAACGGTTTAAAATAAAAAATTCACTGTGACTGCATTTTTCAAGAGTTGCAGGTAAAAATTAGCAGGCATGTATGGTAACTAGTCCTCCACCATCCTCCAGGCTGTCAAGGCCATACACTCACTCACTCCCCCCCTCACGCTCACTCTGCCTGTGTGTCACCCAGTGTTGTACATAGTGAAGGCATTTCATAAATATTTTCAAGTTAAGAGTAAGTTGTAAATATTTTCTTGTAAGTGTAAGGACTATATAGTGAAGTCAAGTATTTTGACTTTTTCATATGGTACTACGGTAAACCCTCAATATAAAGAATCCCGGTATTACGAATTTCGGATATAACAAACAGCCAAAGTAAACCCTCGATTTAACGAACCCCGGTATTGCGAATTTCAGATACAACGAACGGCCAAATCGCAACCGAACTTCCCCCGGGTTTTGTGAACAAAGGTCGCTAAACGAGGGGGAAGTTCAGGAATCAGCCCACATGACAACAGCATCTCTTCCTGGCACAGTAAGTGTACTGTAACAGTACTACATTATACTGTATTCTTATTATAGGTATTGTATTTATATGTACAACTTCATACAGTATTATATTTACAGGTACAATTTCATAAACCATTGAATTCACCAGGTAAAACTTCAGAGTTAATTTAAGTCATGTTTGAGCACATAGGACCAAACGACTCCCCTCATCTAAAGGACTGAGTCTGGTAATCCCTCGGAAATACTAACCCCTTGTATATAGGGAACTTTCTGATATAGTGACCTACCCCTCCCCCCAATTAGTTCGTTTTATCGAGGGTTTACTGTAAATTCTAAAATCACTAATTTATAATGTAAATGAAATTTAGGGGTTGCTTGCTGAAGCTAAGTGAACTGGGATCAATTTTTCATTCCTGATATTTTCAAATTTTTCTGAGCTGTGATTTACAACAATAGACAAGATTAACTGAATTTTCCTCTGCTGTCCATTCGATATATAATAAGAAGCTATGTGTCACTAATGTTTATCCCCCTACCAAAGTATGCTAGCTGCTTTCATTTGTAAAATATAATTATTTTAGACTAATGGGACAGTTTGACTCGGCCCCCTGGGGCAATTTGACCTGGCAATCTGGGGCAACTTATATGCTGTAACTAAATCACGTACTAGCTGGACAGTTGTAGACACTACATTGCAGATTTCAAGGATAATCTCCCAGGCACAGATTGGGTACATGGCTTCCTGAACAGATATAAAGTCCAACTGTCCTCCAGGACGTGCCAAAATATTTCGAGGAAGCGGGCTGTCTGATGAGGTCGTAGTGGCTTACTTAAAAAAGCTTGAAGACTGCCTTAGGGGAGTACCTCCTGCATATCATTAATTATGACAAAACCAACATCACGGATGATCTTACGGGAAAGCTTCAGGTATTCCAGTGTGGTATAAAACATGCAGAGCGGATCATCCATCATGTTCTCCATCACTGCCACTAGAAAGCACCATAGTCCACATATTGCTTACAAGGCTGAACGCTTGCAGAAGTCATGGATTGAAGCAGGACCAATCAATGTATATAACCAAACCTTGTCTGGCTGGTTCAAGTTGAAATGAAGTAGGGGAAGCGGAAAGGTGGGTCTCCTGAAGACACGCAACCAAAGGACAATACTGTATTGGACACTAAGGCATCGAAGGTTGAAGCAATGAGAATGAAAGCTTTCAGTGTTTCACACAAGGAAAGCCCACCAAATCCAATTGCCCCACATCAGATGCTGAGGATTATTTTTATTTTTAAATACACTATGTCTTTTCTGTGATTTTCTATGTTGAAATCTATTTTCACATATGAAGTTGGATCGTTTGTGTTTCATTACCCATACAGTAAAACATTTTAAGTGTCACTACAAACCTTCGTACAATGAAAAATAGCCAGAAGTGAGTCGAACAGCCCCGTCTTATGGTATATACAGTACTGTATATATATATATATATATATATACTGTAAACCCAACACACAAATAAAATGAGGACTTACTGTACCAAAAAGGCAAGTAAAAAGGGGATACTCACCGAGAATAAGGGCGCCACTCTGGTCGACCTCTCGACATGGCGTTCTGGGGCGGACAGGCAGAAGGGGTCCCTCTGTTGAGACAGAAAGAGTTAGTAAAATGTTGAAGGGAAACGCACAACTCACACACGTAGCCAAAAGTTTGGGTTAAAGTACAGACCGAGAGAGTAGGGCAGGTAGGACTGAATTATGGGACTGCTGTTCCTATTGTAGTACCTGGAACTGAGGACAAGGGAAAAGGCAAGAGGCAAATCTAGTGTCAGTGTCGATTCTGTTTTGTACTTTCATCAGACTAAAGGACTGCATTATGCAGCCAACTGCAACACTCACTCCAATGCAATTTGTGACAAATGGTACGTGCTTGCTGTGAAAATTGGAAGTAATGCAATATTGTACATAAGAAACAGGCAAGAAACATGCTTTACCATGAACAAAATGGAAATTTATGTCAAGAAACTGTTTACATCCATTTAAAATATTCAGCATGTTGGATATCAAGTCAATAAGCATATGTTTAGGCACTTGAGTGACGAGTTTTATGTTTGTGGGGGGGGGGGGATGTGGTTAGGGTGGTGTAGAAGAGATGCAAAAGTGTGGGTCAGGTGTGGATGAGGGTTTGGTTCAGAACTGGTGGAATGTATGAAAAAAGGTAAGAGCAACCACAACAAACATCCAGTCCCATACAGGAAGTAGTAGTAAATCACTCTGTACTTACTTCACTTCCTCCTAAATTTTCATTAATCTTGTAATCGCCAATAATTTATTATTACAGTATAAACATAGGTAGCTGAATGGTTCAACTTCTCCAGTCCAGCTATTCAACCAGTGGTATGTGTACATACTTTTGAACCACGACGCATAAAAAGCTGTAAAAACGAGTTTCACAAACCTAACGTTCTATTTAAAAAAAAATAAAAAATAAAAAAGTCACACTAATCAAAAGGCACCCAGCTGGATGAATGACGAGTCTCCTGTTGCCTATCTGTTACGGTACAATGTTTGGGGGACATACCGTACATATAAAATCTGCAGATACAAGTACAATCCTGATCTTGTTTGTTCATCGGGCATCAATTCACCCTTATAATAAAGTGATTTAGTTCTATATAAGATTAAGCCTCAACCGTCAGTTCAATATGCACTCACTCAGGCCAGGCATACATAAGATGGCTACGTATGCCAGATTGTGCGCTGGTGGGCAGGAAAAGGATTATATTGAGCACAATAGAGAAAGGAAAGACAGAGAATAACAAGAAATACATGTAATAATAAAAACAACATTAGGAACATCAGTAAACATTCTTCTACAGGAGTAATGAAGCAACTCCACACCTATTCCAATATTCCAGCAAACTAGGGTGTCTTTTGGTACAGTTGTTACAGTAGCTTCAAAATTTTTATTTCATTTTAGAATGCAAGAACAGCAGTAGTCACTTATAAATTTTTTCGTCTGGCAATGGCTTTACTGAACACAAGTTCTGAACTGAAGTGGGAAAAAATACTTATCTTTAAAAAAAAAGCCAAAAGACAAACCCTAGCATAAAGCTGGCCTACTTGTGCATCACAGCTTTAGAACCATTACCACTGCTCTTGGGGGAAGGCTACATTGCGACAAAAAGCAGAGCCCCCAGTTAACAGTCGGTCGAACCAGCCGGTGGTCTCTACCTCCTTGCTGCTGTGGCCTTACTGTCCCACCTTACACCATGAAACGACAAAGAAAAAAAACAGGCATATCACATATTCACAAAAAAAAAGAGAACGTGGAGGAAGGGTTAACGAGGCTGGCAGTCTGGCACCCCTGGGTGGTTGTTTGTGGGAAAGTATGACTGAAGCATGAATCATGGACTAATGGATACATGAAGTAAGTGATGACTGAGTCAGGTTTGGAACAAGGTGTTGACGATCTGATTCACTGAATGATTTGACTATAGCAAGCGACCAAGTACAGTACAGGAAACCTAACTAACTGACAGACGCACACAGTTTATTAAAATCACTACAAGAAAACTATTGTCAGTGGTATACTCTGGGGTCAGACGAGGGGGATATCTAAAATTTTAACCATCTCACTTACAAAACTGGAACAAAATTACATAAGACTTACCCTGTTCATATACACCACGAGCTTAATGCGATAATCTCCTTGCAACTGAATACATGAACTCATAAAAATGTTTATAGCTATCCTGATACTTAATAACTGTCAATGGGTTCAAGATTAATATTTTGTCCATGAAAGCATTGACAAATAAGAATGAATGATCCGACCGGAAACAGAGTTAATCCAAAAATGGAAGAAAGAACTACTGCGTGTTGCTGTATTCAACAGATTGTAATGTCATCATCATCACCTAATCCCGTGTTGCCCTATGAGGAGCGTAGGAGCCCGGGGCTAGGCAAGCTGGTCCTGACATTTAAGATGAGAGTGTAATGTACAATCCGAAAACAACAATTAGGAACCATTTCACATCAATCTGTTTTGCTAATATAATTTTACACTCCCCCACCACCATCACAGTATACCAATGACTATATCAGAAGGAAAAGATGGAGTAAGCAAAAGGTTGAAGGTTACTGAAAAATGAATAAACGGCAAAGTTATGCATCTGACTAATGAATGAATATAAGCAGAGAGAAACAGAATGAATAATTTCTAACATATTTTAAGGATGTCTCATCTGAAATGCTTTGCTCATGTGGCAACCACCATTTTCATTTGTAAATTAAAATAAAATAAATAACTGAAGAACAATAAACATCCAGACGGAAATACACAGTCATGATGTTTTGATTCGTATAAAAAAAAATCAGTTCAAACTAAGATCATCACAAGAAAAGAAGACAAGAGATGATAATGGACAGAGGTAATGGATGAATCTGGAACATGGTATCAAATGTTTATGTTCACCCCTACAGTCCAATGGCATACTTTTATTCTTGCTACGTCCATGCATTATATTCAAGCTATGAAAGACTTTCCATACTGAAGAACTAATGAAGGTTACAACTAACTTCTCCAGTTCATAAAGTCCATCATTTGCTGAACATAACTGTCTGGTAAGGGTTTACATCTACGGGGCAATTGGGAATTACTGCTCACATGCTGCCACTCAGTGGGAAGAAACTGGTGACTCTCCCCTTAAATGACCAGTCTTCAGCAACTGGGCAGCTCACAAGACAATAAAAGGCTGGATGATGTGGATACTGTATGTACTGTAACCAGCAAGAATAAAACGAAGATTACATCCTCTGGGTGAAGGGGCCAGAGACAGACAACATCCGATGAATGAAGTGGGTGAGGTGAGATATGATGACAATGAGAGGGGACACCTTGGCCTCTCTGTGCGGATGATGTGTCTTGTCAAGGAACACACTTGGGTGGGGGTTGCCAGGAGCAGTAGAGTGGTAGTAGGTCTGCGATCTGTTGCCTGCAAAGAGGAGAAGATAAAAACCCTCTTCACATTCCCTTGACTCAGCAGGTGGCCAAACACGCAAGAGACACTTAGGTCGAAGTGATGACTAGAGATCGTACCCCAAGGTTCGCAAAGATTAGTCCACTGAACCTAGGTATTTCTTTTTCATTTTATTTTTGCCATTTCCTGGTAATTTTATTCAGCTCAGGACAGGCTCTTCAAACTGGAGAGGTTTGGTAAAGCCTAATAAACCCCTCGAAATACAAGAGACCTTTCCTTAGTCGAACAAAATCATCTGGAAGCAGCAAGAACGAAGTAAAAAGACCATCACCCAGATTCAAAGAGTAAATTTCAAATATCTATGGCATATTTCAGCTGTGGAGTTTCACAGGATTTTATAAAAGTTTAAAGCAATACTCAAAAGGGAGGTACGGAAATGCCAAGATTCTTATCACTAACTACGTCGAGGTGTCATATTTTGTACGCTTTTTCCCTAATCCTGTCTGACACTCTGTGGGTGACATCGCGCGCCACTGAACCCAAGCACCGCTACCTGCAAAGATAACAAAACAAACAGGAGGCAAAAGATTACCACCACAAAGCAAAACACAGGGCAAACAATATATAACTTTGCTTTGTGAGGTACTGTACATCAGCTCAAACTTTTTTTTTTTTTTTTTTCAAACTTATCAGTTTATTTCTCTCAAATTATTAACTGTACAATAATCAACATCAGAAAAAGTCTTATATGGAATATGATCATGACTAAAACTGTCCTAACCGACGAACATAGTGGATAAAAATAATTATGACGAATAACATATGGATATATTTTTGTTTTGGTGGACAGGTGGGCGGCAATGGATGGACGGCACCGGTCAAAAGGATGGAACGATTCTTACAGAGTCAGGCCAACCTGTGAAAACGACAAGAAGAGAGAAGAAGACACAACATTAGTTACGGCAACCGTGTGAGGGTGGCCACTACATTACAGCACAAGGCCCTCTTAATCAAACCTAAATTCACTTCACACTAGCCACCAATTCCTCCTCAATCTGGATTACTCAGTTTTTTCCTTTTTCATTAATCTTAATTGCTCTGGACAACAATGAACAAAACAGGTTCGCATTTTGTACAATAGCTGAAAACTGTGCATGAATATGGTCAGAACCTCATCATGCTTAATATAAAACAGTAATTGTGTGGTCATACACCCCTATCTACAACAGTATTTATAAAACCAAAACCTTTGCAATGACATGCACTTTAACACAATTCTTTCTATATGACAAACATCAATCAAATGATGTTTCTTGTAAATTAAAAAATATGCTAAGCCTGGAATATCAACATTACTAATGATTCAAGCCATCATAACCCATACAACAGCAGGTATAGAATAGTGTATATAAACTGTACAGTGAAATTCCATTGTTATAAAGTGAGTGTGTGCCATTCCTTTCTTTACAAATTATATATATACTGTATATATATATATAAAACCTTAAAGATTCCCCATCTTTTTATATTAAGAGCAAACACAAGGTACAGTTTTATAATGGCAAGAACTCCTACCACTGGACATAAATAATACCGGCAATGAAAATTTCTCATACCTACTGATGAATCATTGCAGTAGCAACTAAAGTGACCCTCCAGTATGCAATTGCATTCTAAATATTCAGTACAGTCAGGTCTCGCAATACATTTGTTCACTATAAAACAAGAGAACAATGAACTAAAAGGTAAACCCAGTTTTGCAATACTGATGGTGAAATTCATAACTGTGGTGGTCACATATGACAATCCTGTGCATAAATGGTACCATATCTCCTGCACAAGCTGACAGTCAGATGTTGGAGCCAAGGTGGCCACCCAGTGTTTACATTCACTTTGATCATCCCCCTATCATTCCACTATGTGCACACAAGGCCACTGAAACACCACTGCTATCACCAAACAACAATCCAAGTGTGTAACAAATAGTGCAGTGTGCAATATTAAGTGACAACGTTTTGTGTGTGATATACTGAAACGTGTGTGAAATAATGAAACTTGTGACTTGGAAATCATGTCTGGCAAAGATACAACCTCTAGTGGATAGCATGGTACTGCTAAGGGCAGTTACGTGGTCATAGGGCTCCCTCCCTATCCCCACTGAACCCACATTATATTGACCATGCAATTGGATAAATCACTATGCAATGGGTTATCACTTGACGTATTACCGGGTACCACCGTATAACGAGACATGGTTGTACTGTACCTGAAAAATTCCTGAGCAGCTACTAAGAATAACATTAGTTTTAGAAAAGCTGCTGGATATTTAAATTCTTGTTGGTCACTTTTATTTTACATTTAATGCTTATTTCAAAAACATGGATTTACGGTACGTGGACAACAAATTTCAACCTGCTTAAGGTTTCACTCTGTCAAGGCAGGTAACAGTTAATATCTGTTTTGAGTGTACACAAAGCAACAAATTATATGCACACACAAGGCACTCCACTGTTTCCAGGAAGAATATTTTAAAATCGGAACAACACCAAAGAAAAAAATTATTGGACACAAAATACGGTAATAAAATGTTATCCAAAAATGAAGGCTTGAAACATTACCCTACTAACTGTAATTCCAATACCATTCTCAATCCTACCCACTGATTACAGACACAATTCTAACTAAATTGGGCAGAGTACAAATTTAGGCCTAATCCCTAACAAAATAGCAGCTAATACATCATTAGTTCTTAGTATGAAACTAGACAATCATTAACTCAAATAACTGCTAATACAATAGCAAATGGTTTCTCGACACTTCCCTGCTGTCTGTGGCGATGGAAGGTATTGTGAAATATTTCTGTCATTACAATATGAAGTACAGTACACAAGAGAATATATTAAAAAATACTCTCTGATGTTAAAGCAGGACACGATGTTGGCAGGGAATTGTCAGCAAATTTCTGTTTGTGACAGTACATTAAAAAACCACTAGGCAGAGAAATAACTACCTGTACAAACTTTCTTGTATTCGCCACTAAATACATATTCACGACCATTTATTGCATACACTGTACCTAACATTTTATTTAGATCAAATTCCATATAAAGAAAATTAATGTTGTAAAATGACTAAGGCACCAGTACACTAAAGAATAATAAAAATTGAATTTCATTACAACCCATATTACATTAATGTGTGTGTGTGTGTGTGTGTGTGTGTATGAAGATATAAATAGTATACTGTATATACTGTACCTGTATACATATATATATATATATATATATATATATATATATATATATATATATATATATATATATTAAATATATATATACATACACAGTAAAACCTCGATATAACAGACTTCATTAGACCGGAATTAGCTTTTATCGGACTCGAGGAGCTACCGGACTAAATTCCTATATATCGGAAAAAGTCTGATAAAGCCAGAAGCAGTCCAGACTGCCTGACCACTTCAAGAGTGTTCACCACAATAAGGTAAATAAAAGACATGTTTATCAGTGTACAGTGCAGCATTATTATATAAATTATATCATCTGATTAATGTGGTGAAGTTATAACACAGTTCAGTACTGCAATGGTATTCAAAACAGTTTAAAAACTGTTCAAGTAATCTGGACTAATGTCTGATATATTGGAAAAGTCCGGGTTAGCAAGGGGAAGTCTGGATGTCGCTTTTATCGGAATTTCACGTTTTTTGGACTGGCTTGGGCCCCGATTAGTCCGAATAGTGAGGTCTTGCTGTATGTGTGTGTGTATACATATATATAATATATATATATATATATATATATATATATATATATATATATATACATATATAATAAATATATACATATATATATATATATATATATATATATATAATAAATAAATATATATATATAAATATATATATAATAAATATATATATATATATATATATATATATATATATATATATATATATATATATATAATAAATAAATAAATATATATATATATATATATATATGTGGCACCCAGGACCAGACAGGCATTACCCACAAGACCCTTGTTTTGAGTAATTAATCATTAAAGTTAGGGTTTAATTACATACATCATTTCGATAGTTAAGGCATTATATTATGTATCAATGGAAATGTCTCGTCAAGACGTGCTGCCATGTTTTTTAAGGTGTTTTTGTGTGTGTGTTTTTTTTTACACTCCCAAAATAAACCTATACATAAAACTTTCCTGCATGAAAGTAATGTTACTTTGTAATATATATATAATGGTATTAGTAACATGTTAGAGTTTTATTATCCTAGGCCCAATAGTTTTTTTTTTTTTTTTTTTTTTTTTTAAAGACCTGACAAAAACATACGAAGGACATTATGCCAGTAGTTCTTAAATATTGTCTGGACGTTGTCCCACCCCACAGCATCAAAACATCGTGCAGAACACTTGCAAGGCTCACCCACTGCCTGGGCATTCATGTGTTTACTTGTTGTGTGGCTTAAGTAAGCTTCACCACTATCTCTCTTCCTCTTCATTTCCCTCTTCTTCCAAGCCTCTGGCCGCCTTGCTCTCTTCCTGGTTAACTTCCTGGCCTCACCATCACTTACTGAATCACTATCACCCATGACTGTCTATTTAATCCACGAAAAAAGGGCGAAATAGAGGAGGATAATCCACGCAGATCCCAGCCATACATCACCAAGTGTAGCACTGAGTGAAGAGGCAGTCAGCTGTTCATGGGAAGTGCCACGTGATTGGCTGAGACCGGGTGTGTGGTCACCAGGCACACGCTCGTTGGCTGATGCCTATGCCCCTATGGACCTATGCCTTCAAGTACCTCTGTATAAATCCACGCACAAAAACATGCTACTTTCGACCTTCACTCGTGACCCGTAGGGGTTCTTTTTCCGTGAAGTGTTTGTTGTAAGATACTTTGGCACCTCTGAGCTAATTTTTCCCACTTTTAACTCCAAAAGTTGGGAAGTGTGCCTTACACCCCTATGGTCCTGGGTGCCTCATATATTAAACTCTTAATTATCCATCGCCACAATAACCGGCCCAACGCAATATCTGGTGCTTTTAGCTTGGCTCTATTAAAGCAACATCTAGCGCCAAAAATGGAAGCAACTAGCAGCCCTATGCAATATCCAGCAGAGGCATATCATCCGGCTCAGACACAGGACCCAGGCAGCACCTGGGAAAACCTCGCAACGTGCCAGCCAATCTCAATGCACTGCCGAGGGAGCAGCCCACCCGGCACGCCAAGCCAACCATCGCTCTCTCAGCCTCTCCCGTGGACACCATACAGTGAGGACGCATCTGTACGCTCTGCTCTTGTGACTCATGTGGTGATTAAACCCTACTGCTGTCACTTAGTCTGTGGCCTCCAATGCATCACTCGTTGCTGTAGTGCTGTGACTAACCTCGTCGCCCCACAGTGCTCTGACTACTGTATAGTGGGGACGTATCTGTGCGTATCTACCTTCTATCTATGCCAAGACTAGGTAAGTAAAGTATGATTATGAGTGTACAACACTGTATCATGTACTATATTACCATACTATATGTATTGTATCAATACTGTATTGTATTTTAAGTTTAATTTTACAATAGAGTCGAGATGGATAATAACACATTATCCAGTTCAACACTGAATGTTGAGCCAATCGGAGGGTACTAGACAATATTTGGTGTGGGAGTTGGCTGAATTATCCCAGATAACTGACAGTTTACTGTAAACATAAATATATAATTATATACCCTGTATATATATATTGTATACACACACACACACACACACATAAATGAAAGTTCTACTGCTACCTATAAAGCTGTTTACCAATTCACAAATAATGGTCCTGGTTGTAAGAAGAAAGTTGATACTGTATTTTGGAACACATTCCCAACATACAGTATAAGGATGACAACTGTAAGGAGCACATCCACGCTTCCTTTTAAGTGACTTCAGGGACTGGGAAAAACTACACACAGGAAGATTTACTTTAGGTAAATTATATTATATTATATAATATATATATATATATATATATATATATATATATATATATATATATATATATATATGTAGTATATTAGTACAAACTTTAAAATTCAAAATGTTTGGGTTCAAAGATGATGGGAAATGGAACAAAATACCTGTATATTGGAAGTACAATCATAATGATAATTATGATAAAATAATGTAAAAATAGCTACAGTAACATAAACAAAATGCAATAGTCTCCATGAAAGACCTGGGATGAGGTCATAGTGTGTGACCTAGGGGATAAGGGACTGAATAGGAAAGATGCCAAAGATCGAGCAGCATGCACTGCCACCATTAGGTGACAAAGGCCAACGCATGAAAGAATGTTGCAGCCTTGCTAAACTAAATGAAACTTAACGAGTGTATTGGCAACACCAATTTTCCAGCACCGTTGGTTCCACACCCTTGCCAGATGAATTGTTCTGGCAGACTGACAGTGGTCACGTCACAAAGTAACAGTTCAACGGGACCAAGAAAGGTCATGTATAATAATTCAACAATACACCTCTGACTATCTATCCTTCAAAGTAACCATACTCATGTTCTAAGTTAACTTCTTTATGGAACAGCTGACCCCAGTTCGTTATCAAGCTACAGTACCTGAAAAGTCCACTTCATCACTCTGACTGTCGAAGCCTTTCCATCAACACGTGATTGTACTCAGTACTCTCATCATCTTTTATACTTTTTCTAATGTTCATTTGCTTCTTTGAATCACTGTCTGCGTAATTTTTTTTTTAACCCCCCTTTCCTTATCATAAGCAGAAACCTGTACCACAATTCTGGGTCACAAATTTCTGCACAGGAATACCAAGGTCCAGTTTCTTCAAGAGTTTCACCTCAACTTGCTTTGCTGCTTGTTTTTAGCAAAATAAAAATATTTTACTGCATTAAATCCCCCCAGATAGCTGTTAATACACCACTGTGACCAGACTGGTGATTGAAAATACCGTTATACATGAAGATATGAGTGAGCCAGTGTGATAGGTCACTGGGTAGCTACACATCAATTACTATGGTAATGATATGTCTTGTGATGACTGGCTTTCACACACAAACAACCCCGCAACGTAATAACATTTTATGCTTTCCACACTCAAGTCATAAAGTTCTCAGCACATACCAACCAAGGAAATAACCTTTTGGTCTGACTGGTTATAACAAAGATTAAACTTAAACAGTGATATAGCTTAATAAAAAAAAACAAGAAATGTGATACAGCGTCATATTCACAAGAACAGAAACTCATGATTTGGAATGATTAATCGTATGAATCTTGTATTCACAGACAAAACGTACTGATAACAGTGCAAGCTCACATACTTAGGCAAAATTTTGAGAAAAGGATCGTCTGGTTCACAACGGAGTAGCAGAATTGGAGTAATTACTGCTGACCCTGTCCCTCCAGTCTTTTGGGGGGTCGAATGAATGGATGAATGAATAGTAAGAAAGAACTGGCACTAAGCCTGGAGAGGCTATGTGGTACTAATGCAGCAGAGAACAAAAGGACAAATTAAATACAGAACACGCAAAGCAGAAAGAAAAGCAATATGGTAATATTTGATACAGAAAAAGTAGGGGAATTCATTCATTCATCATCCAATCCTACACTGCTCCATGATGATCATCAAGGAAATCAGCAAGCAACGAAAGGCGGGGTGATACTTTATATAGGCTATTATTTGGGTATTTGGAAAAATGTAGTTGTAAACTTAAGGACCCTGAACCAATTAACATCTCTTCCCATTTAATGCTTTATTTGATTATTCAGTGGTTTCATCATTGCGGTAGTTTGGTAGATCAATTATATAACCACAATCAAGGAGGTCTGTACTGAAAGAGACTGGTGTTTACAGTTGACACCACCACTGACACTTACATCTTTCTCAAAATCCATAGCTAGGGTTAGATGTGAGTAATATAAGCTAACAATCTGACAAAATACAGGGATCACCACCAAGACATGCAGTGTAAGCAATCCACGAGAACGCACACTACACTGAACACTATCTAAGGCTGCCCAGTAAACCAGTCTGGCAGGTACGGGAATTTCAAGTGCCTTCTTGTAATTTTGTCCACATCATGAGCTGCCAGACCATCCAACGTTGGAAATATGGTGGTGTAATCGTATATTACCAGGTATCTGTCATACTTATCCACAAATAAACTTTCTCTTCAAATATATATACACTGTGTAAGGACAGCTGATGATAACACCCTCATATTGCATTTTTAATATGCTGAAAAGTGGTGGTCTTTGGAAATCGGATGTTTGCATTTGTGAGGTTGTATTGCATTTGAGAGTTGTGTGTACTGTATTGTCCCGAGAATGATATCGTGATAAGCTAAAACATATAACGTTTTATCTGATGGCCATGTTCTGGTGATGGTGCACTGATTGTTTTAATTTTTCAATTAACACTTTACAACAACGACCATAATACAGGAAAGCAACTCACTCACTGAGTGATGTAGAACAAAAGGTCAACTTTCAACTTTCTGATCAACCCAATTTCCTTTGATAATTCCTTACATGACAGTTTTGAAAAAAATATATAAATAAATACAAAAATAATAATAATGATAATTTGCCATAAAAGCCTCACTTGCTGTCTCTGATTTACAGTAGTAAATATAAGGGTTTGAAGCCACCCCTCAAGCTATTTTCTAAATGTGAGGTGAATAAGGATAGCTCATATGCTGCGTGAAAGGAAGTAACAATTAGGTAACCACATAAGGTCACAAGTTGAGGAATTCACATACAAAGGGGTGGGGTAAACCCTCTATAAAACCACACACACAGTGGGAAGTGGGTCATTAACTCCAACCCAAGTTTGAAAAATGCTAACCCTACCATTAACTAGTTCATCAGACATACCAAAATGTTCACATATTGCCTTAATCTTAGGGTGCAGCCACACTTGCCTGAAACAAGTGATTGACAAGCTAAAACTATACACTGGGTTAGAGCTGCTGCAACATCAGAGTCTGAATACTGGAAGGACCTGAGCCTAGCTTCCTCTTGCTGATCACATGTTTGGAGAAAGCATGGCTGCACTGTTAAACACAGCTACCTAACTGAACACTGTAAATCAATAAGAACTTTATTAACAATCAAGCATGGTTCAGTATCTTAAAATTATTTTTTCAAAACAGTTTCCAGGAACTATAGGGAAGCAATCTGCAGACTTTGGCACTTGTTTAGCATCCACTCCATAGAAAACAACAGCCATATCATGACCTGCCACAATATTGGAACTCCTTACTAGGAAGCATGAAGTCATTTTTATAAATGTATAAAACTGAGGAACCATACAACAAATACCGAACCTGTGAGTACCATTATGAACTAAATTAGATGCATCATTTCTACCCCCAGGTCCTCCCTCCCCATTCCTTCCCTTCACTACCCTTTTCTTATGGCTTACATGTGTCCAACTATAGTACCCCCCCGTCCAACACGCGTTTGTCCAGCATGATTCACGTCCAGCACAGAGAGCAAAAAATTAGAACAGTACGATTTAATTACTATAACACGGGTGCATTAGCATTACACGGATAGAGCTCCGAGAAGTCGGCAAAATCCGCAGAGTTCGCCTCTAGCACGATCACCCCCAGTCCAACACGGTCATACTGGATGTTCCTGTGATGCTGACAGCCAATCAAAACTTCCGATCAAGTAGCCTCCCCCGACCGCTATCATGATGTCGCCAAAATAAAAACGCTTCTGCTCTCATGCGACGTTTTGTTTAAATTTCTCCCGCCACAGCGCCACTCAGTCGCATAATTCGCATTGGACAGTGCTTTTTTCTCGCTGCATTTCCTGCCCTTGCTACTGCATTTTACCCAGCTCACGATGCCTAGGAAGCCTTCTGAGTACCCCAAGAAGCAGCAGCACCTCCCTCAGGCCACCAAGCTAGAAATCATCGAGATGAAGAAGAAAGGGGAGAGGAATGTGGACATCGCCAAGGCCTACAATGTGAATGAAGCCAGTGTGAGGACCATAATAAAAAACCAGGACAAGATCCTGACGGCAGTGAAGGCTTATGGGGGCGGGCCACTTGACTCCAGGTGCAGGCCTACTGACCCAGCAATCATCACAATGGAGCGGTACCTCAGAATGTACGTACGGAGGAAGGAGGCAGAGGGTGTTCCGGTACATTCTTTGAACATCAGGAAGATGGTGAAGAAGTTCTAAAGTGTGGCTGTGAGGAGGATTGAGTCACAGCCTGACTCATTCCGTGCCTCTACAGGGTGGTTTGCTTCATAATTTAAGAGGAAGGAGATACGGCGGGCCAAGTTGCACGGAGAAACTGCTTCAGCAGACCACATCACTGCCTCAGAATTCCTAGCTGTACTGAAGGACAGTAGTACCAATATATGTATAGGTATATGGTAGGTATTTAGGGTGACTTTTCCTAGGGTTGCTGACATAATTCATTTTTCCCCATAGGCTCTGTTGTTTGTCCAACACGTTTTTGGTCCAACACGGGACCCGTGCATGACAATATTACTGTGTTGGATGCGAGGGTGCAGTACTAACTTATTTTATCTAACGGTACCTTCCTATACGACTTAATGAAAAATCATTAAATACAAAATTTAACATACTTAATTCTCCCTTTCAATAAATGACAAATCCATGTAATGATATATATATATATATATATATATATATATATATATATATATATATAGTTATGACCTGAAAAATCAGCTAGTTTTTGTTAACCAAAAACCCTTTGGAGTACAAGAGACTCTCTGAACTAACAGGGCTAAATTACAGTACCGTAATGTTAAAGTATATTCCTATACTTTAAGCATTGTACAACAAAACATTAGATCACTTATCCAGGCAATGGGATAGCCATGAGTACAAACATTATTCCAAATTAAATGGAAACTGCACCCTCCTAGGCAAACTGACCACTTCCCCCTCTCCTTGCTTTAAAAAGTGATACCTTAGTTACACTGTTTTTGTTATCACGGCACATTTTCGTCTCAAAAACATCATTATCGCACTGCTGTTCTGAGCTAACAATCAAGACTGACAAACACTGGCCCAGCACATCAGCTCATGACATCATTACACAAGTGAGCTGTTTTCATCGGCCTGGACTTTTTAGCTGTGAATACTGTATACAACCAACGTTGGTCTGACCAGCTATTGTTTACAACTAAGTCAGCCACACACAGTCACAGACTTTGCCAAGTTAATTTAAGCAGCAGAAATACCTTACCAATTAACTTCTTCTTCCTGGCTGTTTTCTACATTACTTTAATCATATTTACGGTGATAAATAATTGTTTACTGATTTCTTTTCCATCCATCCACCCATCATCCAATCCTACGTTGCCCCATGAGGAGCACAGGAGCCCGGGGTTAAGCAAGTGGGTCCTGACATTTAAAATGAGAGTGACCAGCCTCATCCCTGAGTGGCAATCCATCCATCCACCCATCCATCATCCAATTCTACATTGCCCCATGAGAAGCGTAGAAGCCCGGGCTAGGCAATCTGGTCCTGACATTTAAGATGAGAGTGACCAGCCTCTCATCCCTGAGTGGCATTACATGAGCAATAACCCCAACCACCCCTTGGATATACACCTTCACCGGCTCAATCCGATTGGAATGCTGTAATTACCCACTAAACCACCAGGTGCCATAATTTGGTTATATGGTTGCCTCCCAGCATATTAAATGGATTCCTGGTGTACAGGAAACCATTAGGCTTGTCACTCAGTGTAGAGTCACCCATAGGCAGAAGGAAGAGGAAAGAATGAAAGAAAGAAGGACAAAAGAGGGAGTGTAAAGTCACCCGTAGGCAGAAGGATGAGGAAAGAATGAAGTAAAGAAAGACAGAAGAGGAAGGAAGGAATGGAGAGAGGAGAGGAAAGGGCAGACACCTGACAGCAGCCCTACATCGAGTAAGTGGACGGTGAGCGCCCCCACCCACCACAACACGTGAGCAATAAACCCCAACCACCCCTAGGATATAAACCTTCAACGGCTCAATCTGATTGGAGTGCCGTAATTACCCACTAAACCACCAAGTGCCATAACTTGACTATATGGTTACGACCCAGCATACTAAATGGTTTCCTGGTGTACAGGAAACCCTGTTCTATATATCAAGAACATCCCAATTCACTTATGCTTGTTTATCAAGCGTAATGGCAAAATTTCTAAAACCTACTCAACTCTACTGAAAATTACTATTACAAGCCTAACTGTACATATTCATACATCAGTCTTACTGGTACCTAACCTAAGCTGTCTAGCACATAAAAAAACAATATAACCTAACCCAACCAAAAATTAACTAGCCTAACCACTCAACCAAACCACACCTAACCTAACTTAACCAAGCCAAACCTAACCCAGTCTCAACTAATTTTATTTAACCATAACCTAGCCCAATCTATCCATCCATCATCCAATCCTACGTTGCCCCATGAGGTGCATAGGAGCCCGGGGCTAGGCAGTTGGTCCTGACATTTAAGATGAGAGTGAAACCTAACCTAATCCAAGGTAACCAAATACCAAAATAGCATAAAATATATTAGGTTGAGCTAGGATAGTTTTGCATTAAATTATTTATTTAAAGTGGAAATACATGACCATACAAATCTTTCACCGCTGCCTTAGTTCACTACCAGGCGATCAACTGACTGTTTACAATTTACTGATGCACTTGGCGTTGTGCAATCACTAGATTCTCCATGTGTGTGCATATCTAACCCAAAGAATGCTCGGTTTACTCTTTATTTATGATGTACTTATGATCATACACACTCATCTAAGTCTGCATTACTGAAGTTTTAATCATTAATAGGATCATCAAGTGATTTGTTTCTGCCTGATGGTGGCCTTTGTACCAGTCACCTCATCCTGCAGGTCTATCCCAAACCATGACCTTTGTGTCTGTGTTTTTTTAAAGCAAATTTTGGGGCAAAAAAGTACACATTATGCAGCTGGAAATACAGTATGCTGGGTAAAGTTTGGAAAATTTAGGTTTGGTTCGGATAAATCAGTGCTGCTAAGGGTAATTTCATGCCAAAAAAATGGCATTTGAAGATGGTGTTCATCTGTCCTCCACACACAAGATGGCCTCCGTCTCTTCGGCATCATTGGGGATTGTAACCACTATTTAATCATTGTGGCAATCATTTACCACCAAAAAAATAATAATAAAAATATGGAAAACAAACTTTCAATTGAGGAATATAGGCGACGCAAGGGTCTACTCATGGGTTCACCTTTTTCTGCCGTCATGGCCTGCCTATATGGAAGCCACAGAGGCTGTGTACAATAGAAGAATTATAGGTAGGGGTGCAACTTGGTACAGATATGTGGATGTCTTAGTAACTGTACCTAAGGACACCAATATTTTAAATAAACTGAGAATGTTAAACAACGTCAATGATGACATTCAGTTTACAACAGAAGAAGAAGAGAAAAAAGCTCTCATTATCAGATACTTTACTGTAATATGGAAATATAATGAGGGAACTAAATACTATGTGTACCAAAAACCAATCAACAAAGATGACTTAACCATTATTTCTCTGCACACAACAAAGGGACCAAGTCAGAAGTGGTTACAGGACTTTTTCCTAGGGCATACAGAATTTGTAGTAATGAGTTCATGAAGGATGAGATTAGATAAATGACAGAAGCCTTTAAGAAGCTATGCTACCCGGTAAGCATGTTCTTAAAACTAAATGGGAAGGCAACTGGTATCATTAAAAGAAAGGTTATAAAGCCAATGTTCAATTAAATGATGACAATACAAGATACAGCGTATGTATCTTTCCCCAAATCATCTAAAGCTTCAGCTATCATCACGTGCTCACAGAAAGCAGGCCTCAGGGTTTCAGTATTCTTAGGATGCAAAATAGGAGAAACAGTCAAAATAAAGGTGAAAGGATGTAAAAACCGTGTAATATACAGCATCCTGTGCAGTGGATGCTCGAAAACATACAAGGGGCAAACAGCAAGAAGAATGGATACAAGGATAGCAGAACAAAGCAGATGTACAGTGCCACAGAGTCTAATTCCCTCGTGTTGCTGCATACAGATCAGCACAATCATTTCCCGAAGTGGGAAGAAGTTACAGTGACTGAAAAAGAGCTGAGTAAACACATGTGAGAAATGTTGGGTGCAGTTCACATCTGTATAAAAATATGTCACTAACCATAGGGAGGGATTTTTCTGCCCAGGTAGGAATACAGCAAGGACAGCACTAATGTCACAATCATGGGTGGGGCTGGAAGACAATTTTCACTGAGGCAGCCAATCAGGCTGCAACAGAAGGGGGAAGGAATTTCCACGGGCATAAATGTCTTGGCACTGTCACTTTTGTTCAAACTCTCTTATGATAGGCTCTGTGTAGCTCCAAACATTGGAGAAAATAAAGAATTCAAGCTCTAACCTCTCTCTCCCTCCCACCCACCACTTCCATTACGTACTGTAATTAGTGGGTCTAAATTGATGTAAAAGGGAAAATTGGGATTTGAGCTAGGAGTGCCTCGGACCAATTAGAATAAATTCCATAGGTTGTGTGTGTATTCCGTTATCATGTGCCATGTTTGGTACCAATTACATGTGACAACTAAGGGATTATTGTGCCACAAGCATGAAATCTGGTGGTATATTGGTTTAAAGAACAAACCAGATTAATGATTCTGTCCCTTGCAGCTATAGGTATGAATCCTCAGATGATGGTTCTCCTATCAAGTAATGTTACCAGCAGAACACGAGGACTATTTTTCCTTGAATGTTATGTACCTGCTATGACAGCCTCACCTATGGCTGCTGCCACATCTCAAAGGTTACATGAGACAGTTACCTCTAGTTCTCACAGCAAAAAAAAGGATGTTTTTTATATAAATTCTGAAGAAGTTTAGAGGCCAGCAGTAAATTTATCTCCTCAGGGAACACAAAAGGGTTAAGCACACTAATGTTGAACTGACATCTTTAAGTCTGCATATTAGCTGATATATTACAGGACATTCAACACTGCAATTTCAAACAGAACTTGTGAGATTTACCTACGAAAATTACAGTACAACTGACTTTCCCATGCAAAAAAGAAGCAGCTGTTCTGAAACCAAAGCAATATCTTAACTCCTTCAATCCAATGACACTTTTTTCTTTTTGCTGCCACCAACTGATTTTATACAGCTTAAGTCAAACCTCTAACTGTGAAGGGGCAAACCCATTAACCAGAACAATTGCAATGATCACTAATCCCTAAGAATAGCCATTTCTGCAAGAATGAAGGCCTCAGAAATCAACTGCTTTTTCATATAAAGTCCTTAGAAACAATAAACAATGAAAAGACAGTAACATCCTGTGACTGACATGAGTGTCTGAAGGTAATGTAAAGCTTGGGAAGTATGGGGAAGGGCCCTTTTTTTTACAAACAGTATTAGCTACTACACTATGAAAAGGAAAACTTCTATCTATATCTACATTTCCCCAATAAAATGAGTCAAACATAACAATAAGTAGTAATCAATACAGTAAAAGCATTCATCAATTCCAGTAAACAGTGTTGGCGACATTTCCACTTCCCCAAACCTCACTCCTCACACACTCCAACATGGGATGGGACCAGCAGCCATAGGGCCTACAAAACATGTATGTTACAAATTTCTTCCACGTACATATTTTTACAAACAAAATGCCTGAAACATCACAATGCAGGTAATAATGAATATACATAACCTTTACTTATTCAACTTCCCTGCCATTCAACACATCCAGGGACAAACTGCAGCAATAGGGTTCATGAAGGCTACATCTAACTCCTCCAGTTTTAAAAGTTACCTCAAAGCTGAACATAATCGTCTGGCGCAACATGGGAATATCAAATATGTCACTGGAGTGGTGTTACTATTATAAAGCACATCAAAAACTGTCAAACAAAAGGAGTAGTTTTTTTTTCTGCTCCAGAGATGCATAACGCAACTTTCTGCACTACAAACACTCACATTTCATGACACACAAACATAATTTTACTTTGTACCAATGAATTATAAACACAACAACAGTTAGGTGTACAAAATAATGACACCGGTGCAGAATGTACACCAAGGGGGAAAAAAAAAAATACTGTATTACAGTAGGAATGTAGCTGCTTAGATTTGCATACCAGGTGCCATATTTGGTACAATGATGAACTGACACATGACAGGCATGAAGACGATGAAAATGTATGCAAGAAATGCTCAAAACCAGTCAAGCTACCAATATCTCACAAAGTTCCTATGGCATTGTTCTACTGTACACAAATAATCTACCCATGCACAATACTTTTTTTTTTTTTTTATCAATGTTTAATCAGACTAGCACTACAACAACTAGTTGTTTGACTATTTAGATGTTTGTTTTGAATACCAATATATACTGTAAACTTTCTGTTGTAAGCCATTTGTTTTGAATCGGAGCTATTGCAATATACTGAAGTTGTCTGAGGCAAAATGGACTAGAGCACCAGTGTGTCACTTGTAAGGTACTTCAATGAGTAAATGTATAGCCTATTACAACTTTTTCATATTTCTAGATCCATCGCATCCTACTAGTTCGTGAGAAATGGGGTTAGGATGAAAACTAACATGAAGCATAGTCTTTTCCGACATACTGTATCTACCTCCTCCAATACTAAAACCCTTTAAAACAGATACTAATACGTGTACAGGGCTACTTATTGTCCTAGGTAATTGCCAATACACACTATTGGTGGCATGACACTGGGCACTCTCCTCCCAACTGTTGGCAATTACTGCTGGCTGCTAGTCTGTCAGTCAGGCAAGCTGCAGAATTTTGCCTGCTGAGAAGAAGCGACAGTGATTGGAAGGCAATCTTTGGAGACTAAGTGAGTTGTCAAATGAGATTCACAGTTTCGAAAAATTAAAATACATAATAATGTAATAAAATACCTCTAATGCATAAAAAGATAAAACACTCGCATTTGTATCACTCTGAAGTTTCTACAACAATACAAACTCACTGTTCAGCTCTTCACAGACCAGGCCATTCTCTCTCTCACACACACACACACGTACGCACATTGTTCTTTCCTTGCAACATTCTTAGATACATGGAGTATCTAAGCACAACACAATTTAAAAGAATTGTTGCAAAAGCAGATAAAGTATTCATAGTGGTGGCAGAAGCCATGGTACTGAAACTAATCTGCTTTATGCTTTATACAAAATACAGTATTGTGGCATATCAGGTTGATGGGCCAACAAGACACCCTAGCATGACAAAAATTGCCCTCTTCCTGTGTTGCCCAGTCCATGTTAGCCAGCACAGCTGGGAGGAATGTACCTGTGTAGTGCCACCTTTAGCAACGGGATTCACAGTGGTACTACATCACTTCCAGTACTGTATTTTAATTTTCAAGGCTTCAAATCTTAGCAACTGTGGTGCCAGAGAGGGACAACTTCCTGTGGTGACACTGATGCACCTGGACAAAGGAGCTGCTGGATGGATGAACGTCCCCCAACTCCCTCTCCTCCTTTTCAAATGGAAGATAGTGGGCTGCAGTGCTATATTTGTGACACACGACCCTGTGGTTGTCATTATCGTACCCTGGCAAATTACCTGTAAACAGTGCATCCGATTTCATATATTATACATGAATTATATTATCATACATGAATCACATGCGTATCATATTATAAACAACATCGGATACACTAGTGACTGACAGGTTGCCAGGGCACGATAATGACAACCTCAGAATCACGCGCTGTGCCTGTAGTTTCCTGCAATCCACTGGGTGCACGTCCAGACAAGTCTGGGGTTATAACTACTACTGCAGTACTGTATTTGTAAAACAATAAATGACATTGTTAACGACTGTATCTCAAGCCTGGATAATCTGTTTGGGTATGTCATCTGTACCATTCACATTTTCAACTATTTATTCTCCTGCCAGTCAATACGCGTTAAAAATGAGCTTGGCAGTCTTAGCATAGTATCCCTTAACTCATTCTCTCTGTTTCTCTTTCCTCATTTGCATGTCATACAAGCATCACTGCATTACAGGTTTTGTACGAAATCATACTCTGGTCACCCTTATGTAAATATACCGTATTTTTTTCAACGAAGGAAGGACGTCAAGTGGTGAGGCAATCAGTACCAATTAACCTTCCCAACATATTGCTTCCTTACTTTTGCAACTAAGAAAATTTTATGCAAGTTAGGAAAGGCATAATCATACTGATGAGCTTAACTGCAAAAGTCCTAACAATGTACTGAATTTCAAATCATGAGAGGATTTTTCTTTTATGTACTTCTTGAATTACAGAGGGGCAACTCAATAACCTAGTTCCAATCAGAATCATTACACAATAGTCTCATAGGTAAGGAAAAGTTACATTATATAATTAATTTCTCATTACCATCCTTGAAATAATATCAATGCAAACCTTTCTCATGCTGACATACTGAGAAAAATTTGCACTTCTTTATACCATACGTATCATTCATATGGGAGATATACAGTACTTCGAATGCACACACAACAAAAGTATCAATCATTATTATTAGTGGTACTGAGATCCTAAGTTTCCTTCCATGCAAATTCCAGCAATATCCCAAAGACTTGAGACTCCTGTTTCCAACACTGTATAGTACTTATACAGATGTTTTTTAGCACATCCATTAACTTAGGTACAAAGCTTCTGTGTTGCATGTGCACAACCAAAGGGCAGTTAAGCACATACCTTAGAGACCACCCTTTCTGTGTACTTATGACATCTACTGTACATATGCAAGCTCAGAAGACAAATTATTACATGCATTACAATTGAGATAAAACAAAGAAAATTTTACGTTAACTGCAAAATACACTTACACTGTTGTCAACTAAAACTTTTTCTTATTAACTTTTATGAGCCTGTACTGCTGCACAAAATTATTGATGATAATTTGTTGCAGAGCCACAGCAACTCTCATTTTTTTTTTTCAATTTGAAGCCAAAATACTGCAATTATAATATGGGTCGCAATTGATTAAATATTGTTAAACTGTACTGTAATATGATACACAGATCAGCAAGTGTACAGTGTCTGTCAATAAAACATCATCAGCATTTCCCACTGTTTGATACCTGGAAGAATCTGCTTGGTAGCAAAGAAGTCCAGACAAGAAACACATTTCCACTCCCTTGTGACACTCCTCATGTGACTAACGAACATCTAAGCAAGCCTAAATGCATAAAATTTTGTATTATAGTAAAGAAAGAAAAAGGGTGTTGGACAATGTAATACCATATGATAAATTTACATGTCTGTACATACACATTCACTGTCCTGCACTAACTTGTACACAGACAAATTTATGCAATCTGCCATGACCTCTCTGAGCCACTTTAAGTCTAACACACAATTCACAACATGCTCATTCACCATAACTTACCAATTTCTATTTTCATCTTCTTCTCAGGAGGCTCTTCTGTTGTTTCACCATTCTGCAAGGGAAAAATAGCATTGTATAAACCTTTGTGGTACAATACAGTAGCACTCCTACATTAAAAGACACCCCTGATATAATAAGGCTAAGACTGCAGTTTTTGGTACTTTCCAGTTTATCACATTTCCAAAAAGATGACACCACTTTGGAAAGAGGCACAGAAATGTAGAAATGAATGTGCAGTAGAAGAATGATGACAAACAGAACATGAGGATTAAACGAAGAATTGTTTAAAAACTAATCAATGGGAATGGCAAGCGCAACACTGTGATAAAGAAGCTTGAACCAAATGATGAACACGAGATGGTTCTGGTGCCGGAGAACATCAAAACAGATGTACGAAATGCTGCAAAAAGGTTAAGGAAATGGATGGCTGCAAGTAATGGTGTGATACATGGTAAACAGAAATGCTCTCATGCAGTGGAGAATGGAATGAACGGAATTGTTTGAGGGATATAATCATGTCAGAATAGCTGAGATGAGTGGACCTGTACCAGCTGGATAGAAGGCAATAACTGTACCTCTGGGGGCAAGGGAAAAATAATAATAATAATAATAATAATAATGTTGCAACATACAAGTCAGTGCTAAAACTGTCACGAACTTAAGTCTGCCAAGTGCTATTGGTGAAATTTAGCATAAAATAGGTTAGGGTCGGTTAGGATGAATATGGCTGGGTTGTTGGAAAAAAGAAAAAAAAAAGAGTAAGTTTGGATAAATAGGCATTGTTCAGGTACTTAAAACAGAAAACAGCATTCTAAGATGGCATATGTCTGTCTTCGTCTCAGTTGGGGATTGTAAACAAACACTGCTTTTTAAACATTTTCCACCACTTTCAAATAAAAACATCAAAACTTGAAATGCAATCACAAAATACTCAAAGAATCACATGAACACCTAAGGAGAAAAAAAAAAAAAAAAGCAAAATAAGGTGCTTCTGCCTCCTCAAGTATTCTACAGAATCTGGGTTTTAAATTAATTTACAAGTATGAGAGGTAATCTTAGTCATTGAGTTTTCATATCTGTTAATGGGAGCACTATTGTAGTTTGTCCTACAGTATAATCAATATTTTCATATTAAAATCTATATATTACTTTGATAATCGAACTGTATCTTGGTAGGGGGATAAAATACTGCCTCATGCGGGTGGGTGCACCAAATGATGGGTGTTCACTCATCTCCGCTGGACCGTCTAATATTGAACTTAACTGCACGCTTTACATGCAGACTTATCCACAAAAACATTGAATTCCTCGAACCACATCCTCGTCAAAGCATATATCAACCATGTGAGCTAATAAAGCCAAGATAAGCATGTAGGGTGGCCCCACTCACACACAAACACACGCACATCAGCGGAGGCGACTAATCAATGTTAACGGGCTTATTCCCTACTCCAAAAGTACTCACAGGCAAACAATTCATTCCCACAGGCCTCAGCAACAAGTGCATCCTGAAAACCGAGTATACGAGCCGGTACAGTGACAACGAAATAGGAATCGCGAGTAAGATGCACGATACACTGCAAGTTACACCTATCCACGGTGGCAGTCAAGCAAGGCGTGGTCGCAAACATCGCTTTTTTACCTTGAACCAAACACAAAAATGTACCAAACTCAGTTTTTACCAATCCTCTATATGCTGCTTCTCACAATCTAACAAGAAAAATAGCCTAAATATTAGCTTACCATCAAAGTATGACCATTACTGATGACTGCTGGCGCTGGCACAAACTCTTCGGAAGCCATTTTGATTACGACACGTCGAATCGTCGATGGGTAAAGTAAAATTACAGAAGTTTTTGTGGCTGAGCTTTTTGCACACTTTTTATGATTCGTAAATTCACAATAAATGTGACGGCCAAGAAACTGCTGGATAATATTTTGTACAACTAAATATAGAGCAGCTATTGGACGAGCAACAAATAACAGAAAATGGAATATATTCCGTTATAAGGAGAACTAAAGGAAAATAAAAGTACCCTTCCCTGTATGCACTCTATCATTGCACTCCTGTGTTAGTGATAATTCTCTGTCCCTGTAGGCTACTTATGAGTTTATTCTTGGTGATATATTTTATTCCTTCCTGCCTGAATTTTATTGAAAAAGTTCCCAGAGTGGTGAAGGATATTGTACTGAATGGTAAATAAATACTTTAAAGAAAAAATACTATAAGCCGATCAAGGCAAGAGATCTACAATAGTTCTCAAATATAATAACAGGGAGCAAGTAGAAAAAGATAAAAGATGCAGGTCGTAAGTACACCTTGTAATTTCACAGCTATACGGTTACTGCTGGTAACATAATCCTCGAGAAGACGGAGCACTTGAAGCATACAACACCCACGCCCTACCAATGGTATAAAAATCGTATATTTGACACTGCTCTGTGACTTTAACTTCGACTTTTTATTCTCACAATCGAATTTCTTCATCCTTAGCTCTTCCACCAAGTTTTCTCCAAAATCAGCTGCTTGAGTTGTTTTGTTCACACACACACACACACACACACAGTAAATATTACCCTGCTCTGGCTGTCGTGAGAGCAAGTTTTTTAGAATATGTATGGAAATAATTATGCAAGCTTATATCGAAAAATCTGAGGCGGGGTGCCTTGCCCCTGGCCAAAGCAATGAAAGCTAGCGAACCTGTGCGGGCCTTGCAGTAGCTGGAGCTCCCATGATGCATGCTTATTCTCATGGCCTGACACCCTTCTGGGGCTCAACAAAACCCAGAACCTTCTTGACGTCAGCACAGGGCATGCGTATAGCTCCACAAATGCGTTTGCAGGGGTGCCTATTTCTGCTGCCTAGCTTCTGTGCTGCACGCACCCTCAAGACTGGACACCATCACACCACCACTACCTTAACCAATCATTGAACAGCCCCATCACGTTTCGTTTTCGTTTCGTTTTTTGAAGGCTCCAACATGCTTGCATGCGTTGGCCTCGGTCACCTAATGGCTCTCCATGCTGCACAATCTATGGCAGCCTCCCTGTTCAGTCCCTTAACCCTGAGGTCACACTTAATGACCTTGTTCCACGTTTTTCTCGATCTAACCCTCGAGACTCCACCCCCAGAATTAACACTTCCCACCTTCCTCATCCAGTTATCATCCCCCATCCTCTCCATATGCCCAAACCATCTCAATCTGCCTCTCCTGATCACAACACCAACACACTCCAGTCCCATCCTACCTCTCAACTCTTCCATCGTAAACCCAGCCCCCCCAGGCCTTGCACGCAGGGACACACTACACATCCACCTAATCATTGTCATTTCTGTACGTTTGAGCCTGCGAATATCCTCTTCCTTTACTGCCCAGGTCTCATTACCATACAGCATCACACTCCTAACACATGCTGCACACAAAGACCCCTTAGCACGTACAGGGAGAGCCCTCTCATTGTCAGGAGAGGCAACAGTTCCCTGAACTTCTTCCAATTACTTCTCACCCTAGCCACAGAGCTAGCTCCAGTCCCACCTCCAGCACATAACATGTCTCCCAAATAACAAAACTCTTTCACACACTCAAGAGATTCACCAGCAAATTCAATCCTTTCACGCCTAACAATCTCCACCTGCTCACCCCGACACGCCGTACACATAAAATCAGCATTATCTCACAGTCTACCTCTGATACCACTACATCTCTTATGCACCCATTTATCACAAATACTGCACAAGGTGGAATTACTTCCCACGCCCTTGAGGCAAACTGCACATGGCCACTCTCCCTCGTCTTTGGCAGTACCACCACCAACCCTAGATATCATCACTTTTGTTTTATCTGCATTTACCCTCAAGCCCTTGTGTCCCATACCATCTCTCCACTTCATCTTTCCTCCGCCTCCCTTTCGTTTGCAATCAACACCAAATCATCAGTATACATCTCCCACGGAAGTCCGCTTCTGAAGTCACGTGAGAGGGCTTCAAGTACCATGACAAACAACATGGGACTCAAGACTGACCACTGATGCACACCAACATTCACGGAAAACTCATCACTCAAATCTCCATTCACTCTTACTTGGGTGCGAGCACCCACATACATGGCTATAACCACCCTAACCAGCCACCCCTCCAAGCCAAGCTTTCTCATTGCCCACTTCACCACCTCTCTATAGGGACTCTGTCAAAGGCCTTTTCCATATCAACGGAAACAAAATATAGATCCCTTTTCTTACCAATATATCTGACCTGAAGCTGTCGAACAATGAATATGGCATCAGTGGTCCCCCTGCCTGGCATAAACCCAAATTGCAGCTCATCAATATTCACTTTTGCCCTAAACTTTCTATATAGCCCTTTAATACCCACAGTAACATATAATCCCCTTATCTCCCTCAGAAAATGAATAGATAAAAGTAAGTAAGTAAAAATATTCAGGGGCTCACGTCTGACACTGCCCAAGTGCAGGAAGGGCTGTCACGAGCCTGCACCCTCCCCCTCCCCCCAAAAAAATAAATGAATAAATAAATAAAACAATCTATGGCGGAATTATGTTCACATTTGAAAAAGGAAAGAGGATGAAAGTCGAGGCGAAACTGTTCATCTCCCCAGTCACTGATATTCCCAAATTTGAAAGCGATTCTTCCATTTGTGCAGGTGACGTCACAGTGATGTCAAGGCACAAGGAAATCTGTACAATATTCATCAAGGACAAACACATCCACACCGCATGGCTATATTTCTACGCATTTCAAGTGTGAGGTAGGCTACTATTTTCGCTTTGTTTACATCTTGACGGAATTGGACATCACAGTTTGAATATCAGGCCGTGGTTGCATAAAATTTAATTGGCCTACCTTTAGTTATGAGGTAGGAATGAGTCCCCTCGATCACTTTACACCTTTTCTTCTTACGTGATCTAAAATTAACATCCCTGTGTCTTGGATGCTGGGCTGTAGCAGTAGATTAACAGTGAAATACGATGCTAGTCACGAAGAAATACCGTGGAAAGGATGCACCGCCATAACATTGCCATTTTCTCCTCCTGAAATGAGTAAATTAAGCCTCCAAAATGACGAAAATTTGGACCAAGTTAAAATGGAAGGACAATAGTCAAATCGCCCCCGTTGAACCCTCCAGTCTGACTACACATGACCATCAACTGAGCAGAAGGGAGCTGGGGATCTTTATGAGATAAAAAAGTAGGGACACGCACTGAGGGCAACACGACGTCATGAGCCCGCCCCCAACCACGACAACCAAACCATACAAAGCCATCACCACTTGTACGGCACTGTATTACCATCACCACACACACCACATCACCGCCACCAGTGAAACAGTGTGGAAACTTTTGAGCTTAGCTGTACAATATTCCCACCTCGCCAGCAACGACAAAAACAACACAGAAAGTTCCCGCCAACACATACTGTACAAATTCGGATATCTTACAGTAAAACTAGCTCCCTATCTTGCGTCAAATTTGTTAATGTAGGAAGAACAAAAGACATGGGAGGATTTTGTACTCTCTTAAAAACAAATAACAGTTACGATACGAAACTGATTGGAAGTGTGTTTGTGAATAACATGTACGTAGCCTATGCCACACACTCACCACTACGAAAGTCTACGATCCTTGGAGTGATATATGACACCAGATTCACTTTCAAGGATCATGTACAAGAGATCAAGAGGCGGTGTACCCCCAGACTCACTGTACTCAGGGCAGCTACAGGGCCAGACTCTTGGCAACAAAAAGAAACACTCTCCTTACTCTGTAAACAACTGGCTACATTTGATAAGCGATGTCCATTTTCTCCCAGCATGGACTCCCTTCCTGTCTAATACCCACTACAACACCTTGCAAATCATATAGAACAATGTCCTACACATCACCATTGGCTGCACCAAAACCAGTCCCACAGTCCACTTACACTCTGAAACTATTGTCCTCCCTGTCAGAGACTGCCTCAATATGAGGGGCACAAAATTTTGTGCAACTGCCTGTGCCACTACACAACATACATCATCACATGACAGACATACAATACACACAGGCACAAAGCAATCACCATAAAACCTTTAACAACAATATCCCACCTCCAGACATTCCAGCACTAGCAGTGAAGAAACACCTGCATACTCACTTGTCATGTAAGGCAGTACACCTTGATCATAGCACCATGCTAACCCCCAACCCCCCACCTTACATCAACGCATCAGAGGCATTGTTAAGTAGGGATGATCCAAGTTCACCAAGCTAGGCATGGAATAGGACATCACCCAGCCTTCCTCAGCCCAGCTTAGCTTGGAGTTGGGTAGAATAACAGATGACACTTGCCAGGCTTGTAGAATTGGCCCACACAATGAAGCACTGCACAGAACATGCCACAGTAAGATCCAGACACATCAACAGTGTGTGGAACCAATGAGACAACCCTATAGGTGGTTACTTACCTGCAGTTGACGGGTGTGCTCAATCAGACGAACCTGGACTGAGTATCAACATCAGCATCATCAACACCAACATCAACAACATGCTCAAATACATACATTACGTTTAAACACTTCTGTGATGGTGTGAACGACTGAGTTGTGTCTGTGTGGGGAGTTACATGTGTACACAGTTGTACTTGGGTCTACAGTACGTGCTTGTACACCCACAAACCAAAAAAAAATATTCGTTACCCTTGCGGTGTGATACAATATGACATAAGGACCAAGGGTTCTGAACTACCAGTACCAAATGAACACAGTTTCACATTCACAAATCATTTCAGAGTTCATCACACACAGAGGAAGTAGGAGGAGGAGGAGGAAGAGAAGGAGGAGGAGGAGCAGAAGAAAAAGGAATAGGAGGAAGAAACAACAACAACAACAACAACATGAAAGAAGAGGAAAAAGAAATTGATGATGATAATGATGACGGCCGCGTGGATGGGAGCGAAATACTGTGTTGAAATCAGGTGCAAATTTTACCCACATCTGTTACTTTCTATTTAAACACACACACACACACACACACACACACACACACTTCCATCCTCTTAAACTGTCCCACAAACAAGTTATATTTGGTATTTGTACTTTCTTGTTTCATTCTTGTAATCTCGGACGCAATTTTATAAACAGGATGTCCTTAACTGTTCATCAATGCGTTTGGCTACCTATTCTTATTTTATCAATACACAATAAAAGGGGAATTTTATACATCATACAAGGTTCCTTCAGAAGTATTTGTTCTAAGGGAAAATGCTTACACCAACAGCGCTCATTTCAAAACTTTCGATCACCCGGTTTGGATGCAGTGTGGCGCTAGGGTATACGTATGCCGTTTGGAATTCCCGCCCTCACTCAGTGTTTACCTACAAGGATTCTCTCTCTCTCTCTCTCTCCGGATGCTTTGAGATAATAAACACAAAAATACCCATTGTAACTTAATTCTCTTCTAAATCCAATAAAAGTACACGAAATCCCTCTTAGACAAACAAATGCTATTAAAATGTGTAAAATATGGGTTCTATTCTCAGTTGGTACGGAGCTAAGATTGTTAATGACCTTTTTGATGAATTAATAGGGTGACCATTTTTCTAATTCATATAGTTAGAAATTCTACGATAGCATAGTTATTATTCACTTCAATATTCGTGTGATTTGAATGTGTTAATTATACACCATAGACACTAAATTGTACGAATAAACAAATTTGATAGCATATTTTTTTCTCACTTCAATATTCGTGACATTTCAATATCTTTGCTAATTATACACCATACACACTAAAACGTAAATACGAAAAAAAATCTGAAACACGAATAAAAGAATAACTGAAGAGAAAAACTAAATTAAGCACCTAGGTAAACACAGCTTCGGTTAACGGGAGAATGGTGGCTAAGACAGGTGAATATTATGTTACAAGTACACCTGTTTCTCTAAGATTATTAACCCCATCAGCTCGAGTACCTTCTTTGTATTTCTTTTTTTCTTTTGGCAAGGAGAAAGGGACCGAATTGAAGCTAGATCCAGCCTTTATTAGCCTCTTCAGTACGAAAGGCCTTTCCTGAATTGAATGAAAGATGTAACTGAACAGAACTTGAATTTGGCTTAGCTTTTTTTTAACTTTTCTTAGAGTGAACAATCTTGTGGGCTTCTGGCCTTAGGTTCCTTCTTCCTTGCATAAAAAAAAAATAATACAGTAAAGAGTACGTCATATTCCTTGCATAAATAAAAATAGTAATACTGCAAAAAATATGTTAGGATCGGAGGGCTTAATTAGGATGAGATGGGAGTAGGCTTGGCTAAACAATGGCAGTCATGGCTGATCTCAACCTGTCTGGCTCTCAATGCCGTGAACTGCCCAGATGGAAGAAAAATAAGATCCACACAAATGGAAATGTTGTTTATTAGAACGATGACAAACATGGGTATAATTCAGGCATCTGATGTCAACATAATCCTTACCCTCCCCGCGGCCCACCACATTGAATTTCCCGCCACGCACTCTTCTCCATCTTCTTTAATGAGTTTGGTTTGAATTTCAGGCCTAAGCTTCGTAACCGCACAATCTCTCTCTCTCTCTCTCTCTCTCTCTCTCTCTCTCCAAGTATACACGTTTTATTTATCTGGACGTGTAAGGTATGTTTGGGAAGAATACAGTCTTGTTCAAAAGTAAGGCTATACACATCTCGTATTATCCACAGTGGTGTTCAGTGTTGGTGAGAAATTTACCTGTTTCCCTTACCACCTGGTGTAGTGGCAAGGAAAATGGAGACAGTAAGGAAAATGGTCGAGGGTTTGGTAAGCGGGAAGGTGGGGGGGGGGGAGCCATCTTGTTTTCCTATTCGTATCTCTTAGAAGTAGATATCATAGTCAGTCTTCTCAATAACGAAGTCCCGAGAGAACCATCAAGCGTATTTGCTGTCGTTTGTGCTCCTAGGTAAACATCACCAGCAGCGGATACAACAGAAAACGGGACGACGCGTATCTTTTGAATTTTGACATGCACGCGACTGTACATTTGACTCGTATTCAGACGCATGAGGCTGTCAGATTTCTTTCTATCAAGCAGGAGACAGGATTTTACAGCATATTTTCTTCTCCCAAGCACGACAGACAGCCATTCGATATGCGCCAGTCCACTTTCGTCCGACGGGTGGGTTGGGGAGTGGCTTTGCGCAATAGGTGCCGCAACAGACTGAGGTGGCGCAGCATTTCTTTGGCCCCAGGCACTCCGAGTCACTGCGGCAGGTTACCCGTGGATGAGT
>NC_136974.1:555016-610016 GCF_032717465.1 Coenobita brevimanus
AATATATGAAAGGGAACCAGACGAGTCAGGAACATTTCCATATACGTCAGCTGTCGTCCCTAATTAGAATAACTTAAGCAAGATAATATAATGTATTTACATAATTTGTACAGAAAGTGAAGAACCTCGCCCAGCAGACCACCATCGACTGCAAGTGCCCAATACCTTCCTATATTGCACACCGACACACGCTCATCTTAAATACCCCGCCCTGGGTGTTTATAGAGGGACAGGTGCTAAAGAAAGAAAAGAAAAAAAACGAAAGAATAAACAAAACAGAAAAAAGAAGGGAAACGAAAAGCCAGGGGGGAAAAAAAGAATACGAAATTTTCCGTCTTTACATTTTGAAACGATGGACGAAGCGAGTGAAAATACTTCCCCCGTAAACTTTTAACGTGTATGGTGCCGTTTTTCATCAATACACCATATAAAGGGGAATTTTATACAGCATACGAGATACAGTGTCCCTTCAGAAATATCTATATTAGGGGAAATTGCGTACAACAACAACGTTCACTGCAAAACTATCGGTCACTTAATTAAACAGATGATTTTTGGCGCGAATGTGTACCCAGTCGCCGTCAGGAACCCCCGCCCATCCTCACTCACTCAATGTTTTCCTACTTCATTATTTTGCTCTCTCTCATTCGACGAAATGCTTTTACGTCACCATCTCTCTCTAGTACGACGAAGAGCATTTACATCATCATCATCATCATCATCCCTCTCTCTCAGCTCGACAAAAAATGTTTACATATTTTACCTGAGGGAACAGGTCCACTCCAACAAAACGAATATCAAGTCGTGGTTATGTGGAATTAATTGAGTCTGTTATCAGTTCGTCTCCTTGGTTACTAGAGTCTGCCCTGAGGAGAAGAGAGAGAGAGAGAGAGAGAAACAAGATAATATTATAATTATAAGGATTAAGTGCCTGTCAACTACACAAAGGTCATGAAGGTAGACATCAATATTTCAAGTCACCATCTTCCCATAGTTCCAGAAAGCAACATTTTTTTTTTTCTTTTTTAACATCCAAGTCCCTAATTGTATCGCTGGGTGAAGAGGGGAAGGGAAACTTCATCCCACAGTCTGATCGGCCCAGGCACACACACACACGTTTGAATCTGTTTACGCCCAGTGTTGCCAGGTGCTGGCCCTAAAATATCTGTAGAATCATCCATAAAATTTCTTGAGATTTGAAAAAAATTCTGTAGATCACAATTTCACGCATATACTGACAAAAGGTATGCAAATATAAGTCTTAGAAGTTATATGTGCCTTTATTTAAAAGAAAAAAAAATATGATTAATTCCATATGAATAATCTAAGATTAATAGTTTTATTAAGACTATGGTATGAATTTTCGTATTTCAAATTCATAAAATGCGGATTAACACACAGTTACTATGGGTCAAGTTAGACACGAACCTAACTGAAAATACTGAAAACAAGGGCTAAAAGAGCGAGCCTCTTTTTCACTTGTCGTTTTGCTCATAACTTTCTAGGCCAAATAACTATAACCTTGTTATATTAGATAACCGTAGGAACAGTCGCTAACACCACTAATATATTCCAAATATGTCCAAACTTCCGAAACTAACTCTGACATACCTGCTTCTGACTCCCTCAGAATGTAAACAAAAATGGCAGTACACCGGCGCATTCGATAGTAGAAAAATGTATATATTTAATATTGAAATTTTCGTATTAGTTCACAGATTAAGCAGTTTATAAGTATATTAATTGTTATACTGCAAGTACTAGTCTAATATAGCTTAAGCGACATAATTTTAAATTAAAGAAATTACATTACTTCATAGAAAACTTTGTTTCAAGGGTTAACTACTGTATACAATACGCTTTCTTTCAGGACTGTCTTCTTGCCCACTGCTAAATTTCTCTATGGTATTTGTAAATTGAATTCCTTTCCATATTACTTGTAAAATTTCTTGAGAATTTCTGTAATATATCAAAATATCTGTAGATTAAGCACAAAATTCTGTATTTCTGTAGATCCTTCCAAAAATCTGTAGAAATACAGAAATTTCTGTAGACCTGGCAACCCTGTAAAATTACGCCGTCGAGCTGCACGGGTCCTCCTGGAAGGCTGGGGGTTGACTGAGCCCAAAACACAAAATGATGCAGTTGCCACTTTTGTCTGGAGTGCTACCCACAAAAATCGTACATTTTACCCACAAAAAACCCACAAACTTGGATGGAATACCCACATATTTACCCACAAATATTTTTCTTTATTTTTTATACAAATTATATTTCATGGTGGTTAATTTAATCAAGTCAACACAATAATTGTGTTCATGTGTTAATATATTTCTGCATTACTTTTTGACACAATTGTAGTTGAAAGATTGACAAAATCAAAATAACAACCTATTTCCAATATCAGCAGTCTGGCAATCAGTCAAGCAGTCTAACATAAAGAAGAAATTTCATTAATAGGACTACAAATGGCTTTACTGATCATACACTGTCTTAGTCCATGTCTATAGAAATCACATCATCACTGCCCTCGTCTTCAGCACTATCTTTAGCTCCAAAGTTTCTTATCATATCATTGGAGGGTACAAAACTTGAACAGTTCAGGGACTGCAGTGCCAGTCCATAGCGGATCTGCAGTATGGCTTCTACTGTTCTCACACTTAACCTATTCCTTAATTTTGAATGAACTACATTCATTTGCGAAAAAATTCTCTCAATGCTGGCATTAGAGAAAGGCAAGGACAGTAGTGAGAGTGCAAGTGATGATAGGTTTGGAAACTTTTTTGCACCTGTGGACATTGTGTACTCATTTACCTCAGCCCAGAAACTAACAGTATCTCTAAGACATTCTTTGGGCCACTGTACAAAGCTGACGTTATCCCATTCAGTCTCCAATCCATCCATATCTACAAAGGTTGATTTATATCTGCAGGCAATAGGCATAATAGACCGTTTGCACTGGGAGGTAACATTAGATGGATGGAAGTTCTTTAACATCAGGAGAATGTCAACATTGTCTGGAAGGCGCTGCTCTACTTGAATTAAAAGTTCTAGCATGAAATTTTTGCAGCGTTCCTTAACATAACTGATCTGATTACTACTCAGAGAACATGATTGTGCACATAAGTTGAACTCATGACCAAAGTTAATGACTGTGTGTGGTAGGATGTAACTCTGATTGTTAAGGTTAGGCAGATTTTCTTTGGGACACTTTGACAAGTAATTTGAATCAACTACTACTTGCATAAGACTACGGTACATATCCATTAGACCATCGGTGATCTTTGTAATATCAACATTCTGGCTCTGAAAAAGTTTATTTTTTCTTACAACCTCCTTCAGGATCTTTCGAAGAAACAGGAGGTACAGCTTGATTTGAGGATCCTTGTAAATATTTGCAAGCTCTTTTGCTGTGTGACAACGTTCTTTTGAAGCACACATTTCAAAATGAAGTTTCAAAGCATCCCATTCATCAAGTATGACATTTATTGCTTCCAAGCGTGCTAGCCACCGTGTAGCAGCCAACCCCGGGACTTTCTTGGGCATACTACCACTTCCTTCTAGCACCTTATACAGCTCTTGGTATGTGTGCATTCTTTTTGGGCTGTTTGAGAACCAAGTATGTGTTTCCCTAACTAAAAACAAAATAACCGTAGGAAGAACATCACAGGCTTTGGCAGCAGCTAAATGGAGTGAGTGACATACGCATCTTACAAGAACTAACTCAGGATTATTATTTTTTAGTAAAGTTGAAAGAGAATGTGTTTTTCCAACCATTGCGCTGGCCCCATCAGTACCTATGCCAACCAACTTGTCAAGACTTAAACCATCCTCCTCAAGACAGCCTTTTAATGTTGTGTAGGTAGTGTCTGCAGTTGTATCTTTCAAAGGTACAAGACGATAAAATGTGTCAACTATGGTTCTTTTCTTTGCACTGTAAAACCGAATACTCAATCCCAAGCATGCGATATTTGCCTCATTAGTGCTCTCATCAACTATTAAACTGTAATATTGGTCACCTATCTCATTTCTCAGATTCTGTACCAAAGATGGGGCCAATACATGTTTCTGCAATCGAGCACACTTTGTACGATGGAGCTTTATTTTCTGTAGTGTACTTGATTTTTTGTCTAACTGAGATATTAATTCACCTAAATGGTCTACTGACAAAGTAGAAGCATGCTCAGAGATAAACACAGCTAATTTCAGTTCAGCTACTTTTGTGGGGTCACTTTCTGCAAGCATAAAACTGTCTTTAATTGATGACTGAACTTTACTTCCAGATGGCTTTATGGTCTCGATGTGACTCTTTGTTTCAGCATGGCCAAGAATGGTTTTCAAGTGCGCTTGTAAGGAAGTGCCACAAACTTTGCATCTGGCTTTGGTGCTGTCACCCGGGAATGCCTGAAGCCATCCTGAGGAAAAAAAAAAAAAGTCCTATGTATTTACTATTTATTTAAATATTGAACTATTCGTTTACTATAACTGTACACCACCTACTGAAAATTAATTTTTACCACTGTCACACACACACACACACACACACACACACACACACACACACACACACACACACACACTTTGCCGATATGCAAGGCAACAATTAGTAGGAAGGTAAGATATACTGTATATTGTTTCGAATAAAATGAGTAAGTATTTATGTGCGTGAAAATTGAATCTAAAAATAAGTGTCAGTAGGTCGGTTATATATATATATATATATATATATATATATATATATATCCGAAGTCGCTGGATAATGAGAATGAAATCATGTGAATTTGTGCTAAAAATGCTAGTTCCAAAGACATGTCACTAGCCTATAGGAAAAAGCATTGGCTATAATATAGGCTAACACTAGTTAAAAAGATGTGTTACGTACGATATGTCAAGAGTAACATTAAGAAACATTAACGAACGTCAAAAATATATGACAGTAGGTCTATATAGCTTACTCGTGTGTGTGTGTGTGTGTGTGTGTGTGTGTGTGTGTGTGTGTGTGTGCTGCCACACTAAACCATAAAATGGAATTATAAAACTAACCTTTGAATCGGCCGTCAATTTCCCAAGCTGATCTGTAATGCTGAGTGTATTTTTTGTCACTCATGGTAGGTTAATTAGGGCTACCACTAGCCCAGAAGCTGGAAACAGTACTCTGTAACTATGTAGTACAGTTGTACCCTGTAGGGTCACTTGTGGTTGAACCGATCTATTGACTGGCTGAGTGAAGAGTGGCACTGTGACCGTGGTTACGTGGAAAGAAAAACGTCAACCTCTCTGAACGTGATCAAAACAGGAAGCCTACGGGAACGCACGCTCAGTCAGGACACAGTAAGAATATGATATAATTTCATATAGCCCACATAACCATTGTATATTAATGTTTTATCACATTTTACTTCTTGGAAAATGAATATAATCGCAGATTTATATATTTAGCATAAACACCCCTAAAACTACCCACAAATACAATGAATACCCACAAACTTTACCCACAAATAGACGTAAAATCGCCTCACCCATAAAGGCACCCATAAATAGCCTTCTTACCCACAGATTTGTGGGTAAAAACCCACAAAACGGCAACACTGATAATGATGTGTTTATATACAAGTGATGTTCGTTAGGGATGTGAACCCAAACATTACAGCATATATATATATTTTTTAAATTATTATACGTGTAGGTCTGCATCTTGGGGGGGATGTGGAATAGTTTAATAGGTGGAGGTGTACATGACAATACTGTTTTTCCCGAAGAATTAGAAAAAAAAAAAACTAGAAAGAACTATTTTGCCTATCTATCTATCTATAGCCAGACGCCATAATCCCATAAGGGGTGGTCGTTTGTCGCTGAGTTAGGTGAATGCGATCGCTCTACATACTTTCCATAGCACTTCTTTGTGACTAGCATCATGATCTAGTGTCAATCTATTCTCGCAACTCTGCAGTCAAGATGGAGAGAGAGATGGGAATTTTAGGCCAAGTTAGAGTGAAAAGAGTATAGATCACCCAGGAGTCAATGAAATCCAAGCCAAGCACTCTACGAAGGCGCTGACAGAGGAACGTTTCTCCAGCTGACAGAGGAACGTTTCTCCAGCTGACGAAGGAACGTTTCTCCAGCTGACAAAGGAACGTTTCTCCAGCTGACAAAGGAACATTTCTCCAGCTGATAAAGGAACGTTTCTCCACCCATCCCCCCAAAACGTTCCTGATCCATGCCTGGGTGTATCTCCAACAGTGTTCTGAACCTCTGGCCATATGCAAGGGTGAGGGGCTGTGTAAGTTATAAGGACACCCTAATTAATAAGAACCACAAATAAGACACTTGTTACAACTATACTCCTTTTGCTCTAACCTGGCCTAATGTTGCCATCTCTCCGTGTTGAATTCAGAGTTATGACAAAAGGCTAGCACTGAAATATGATGCAAGTCGCGAGGAAGTCCCTGTGGACAGGAGGTAGAGCCACATCATCTTTTTCTCTTTTTCGGCCACAGATCTACGTGAAATAAGCTGCAAGAGGACCAAAATCTGTGCCACGTTAAGGTAAAAACAGTACAGCACCGCAAGTATATCCTACACCTGTGACATCACGGACAATGCTGAGAAATACCACCTCCGCAGTGAATGTTACGGGTATCACTCGCAGCACCCAATTATTCTCGCGCTGGTGTTGTGACTGTCTGGTTCACGCCTATTACCGACACACCCAAACTACCCACGGGTGTTATGGCTATGGCTGTTGTTGCCGCTGTGCCTCCCGATACCCGTAAAAGGAGTTGCAGTCAATGCCATTACATAAATCCCTAAAATGATGATCCAGTACCAAACACCCTGACGGAATGGAGCGTCTCTTAGGCCACTGCACATCTTTCTTGTATCCCGCTGTCACTGTCATTCATATCACTGGCACTTTTTTTTTTTGGGGGGGGAGGAGGGGGAGGGGGGAAGTAGGCCAAATTTTCGGCAGTCTAATGACTACTTATAATTAAAAAAATCTGTTTCCCATAATATACAAATATCTGGCATAAATGTTACCACCAAGTCACTGAAATGAGAGAGAGATTTGGTGATACATTTTCAGGAAGATGATAACGAGTCGGCATTAAATCAGTTGTAATTTTGCTAGGAATCTCACACACACACACACACACACACACATACCTTTGTCAAGATCAACAAGCAATGCGAAACAAAACATAAACAGACATAGCAAGTCCAAACGCTTTACTGAAATTTGTTCTTTGCTGTGGGTGTGATGAGTTACTGGTTCGAGGATGAGGTGGAAGGATGGAGTGGAGAGGGACCTGAGGGACAGACTTGATGGATGGGGATGAGGAGGACAGAGGAAGATGGAGAGAAAGCATTAGGGAAACTGACTCTTGATGTTATAAATACCCTGAAGACATGATTCTCTACGGCAGTGGTTTCCAACCTTTTCTAATTCTCGTCCCCCCCCCCCTCAATGACACGTTCCTTGCGCCCCCCTTCCTCAAATACTGTATTATACTGGCATAGTTGGCACGTCAATAAATATCATAGATTCTTAATCTTTTAAATTGTTTATATATTCAGATAACCAGATTTCTAATTCATATCTGAAGTATTTTCTCCATCTTTAGAAATTACTGAATTCCATCATAATTCATAGTTTTCAAATATTATTACCCTCTTTATCAAGCCTTCGCACCCCCCAGGCAGCCCTTCGTGTCCCCCTAGGGGGGGCGCGCCCCACAGGCTGGAAACCACTGCGCTACGGGAAGTTGATGGGCGAGACGGTGGGTCCAAAAAAAAGATATTTATTTTTCATGAACAGTTTATTTGGTCATTTGGGTGGAAGACATGATACTCCCAATCTTTCATTTATGCAACAGGTCAGCTCTGGAACTGTCTCCCTCTATCTGTATTTCCTGCTGCCTATGATCTCCAGTCTTTCAAACGCAGTGTGTCCAGGCATCTCAAAATGATCGGATCTTGAATTTGGCTCTCTATTGTATTTTGTTTTTCTCTTGGAGGGAACTGTTACCGCGGGCTCATGGCCTTTGGTTCCTTCTTCCTCGCATAAAAAAAAAAAAAAAAAATACGGGTAGAAAATGGATGATGAGATAATTAAAGATACATAGATTTTTCTCAACAATTTATTGACACTGAGATTCTTATAAGTTTGATGCGTTACTCCTGTACAGTAATATCAAACGGCAAATGAAAATTACGGTCCTTCATCCTTCCCATAGCACTTCTTCGTGACTGGCTCAGTATTCTAGTGTTAGTTTCTTGTTACATCTCAGCATTCTAGAGGGACAGATGGCAATTTTAAGCCTAGTTGAAGTGAACAGGGTAGAGGAATTGTGTATATCCGGCGTGATGGGTTACAGGAAGTAGACAGGTGAGGTGGTGGGATGGGCGCAAGTGGTTCCGCAACACACCCCCAATGGACAGCACTTCTGCACCCCAGGGCAGTCAAAATCGCTGCGGCAGGCGTAGTGGTACTGTGGATCAGGATCTACGAGGCTGTGGGCAGGATAGGGTACAGTCTTGAGCAAAAGTTCCGTGACACTGCTGGCTGTGACAAAGAAAGGTGTTACGTGACCTGAATTTCCGTGACGTCAATATGAGGCACACACACACACACACACAGACACACACAAAATGAGGAATGATACTCTCTAGCAGGATACATTCCCATCACCTGGGGCCCCCTAGCACCTCTTCTTTAGCGATTTAATTTATGATATGACTGGTTAATACCCATTTGTATGAAATTTACGCAGAGTATGGTGATGTTGGAAGGATTTATGTAACAGAAGAAAGTGAGGTATACTAAACGAAATAAATCGCTAAGGAAAAGTGTTAGGTAGCTTCTTCAACCAACGAGAATAAGGTCATGTCAGGATGAGGAATACAGAAGGCAGGGGATAATATTGGGAGAGGAATATCGGAGAAAATTTGCGCATAGGTTACCTGGTTGAGGTCATTAGCCACCTGAATCACCTTGACCGTACACCTGACATGAAAATGGCGTCCCCTTTTCGTCTTTTACCTGTTATTTAATGGCAACAAAAGATTATATTACATACATACATCGTTTCCTTACGTTTTTCACAGCCAGCCACATTTCACTACCCACTTCCTGTAACACCTTAGCATACGAGAGAGAGGTAGTTTCCGGTTAGATGAGAATATGGTAGCTACGGTAATAATGCTTCGTCACTCCAAAATGGTTTCTCTAGTTAAGCAAATCGTCTGTATGCAGGAAGGGGAATAAAAACGGCACTGGATTGAAAGGGTTAACCTCCTCTGATCGGCCATATTGATTTTTTCCCCTAGTTAATTCGTTCCTAAATCCCCTCAAACGACAGGCGAACAACCACAAAAATTTACTGAGCACCGCCTCTTATCTCACAGCTCGAAAACTCTCCTCAGCTGAATAAAACCGTCTGAAAGGGGGTTAGATGGAGAGGAAAGCCCCTATCACCTACATACCACGTCCCAGATAGCAGAAGGCGAATTTTCTCTTCCCAGGCTGTTGCTGACTTGTACGGTAGACTCTTCTCTCATCATTATTCTGCCTCTTACATCTAGTTTTCCTTTTTTCTTTCTTTCCTTTCCATGTGAAGGTCTAACTTATGCACTGGGACCATGGCACCTCCTTTATGGTCATTCGCTGGTATGAAAAGTGAAAGAAAAATGAACTTTCTCAAACACAGGTGAAGAAATATTATGCTTTATGGCAGCGAAACTTGGTCCGTAAGAGAAGAAGACAGATACAGACTGGAAACACATTGAAATTAAAAGGCTGAGATGGATGAGTAAGATTTAGTAAGCGACAGGACTGAGAATAGTGTGCTACGAAAGATCTAGCATGGAAAATATCAGAGAAGTGACGAGAATGGAAGGCGGAGGTGGTTTGGCCATGTTGGAGGGAGGTGAGAGGCTGAGGAGGGTAACGGGTGAATATGTGGAGGGAGGAGAGGCCAGTGGTAGACCAAAAGGAAGACGAGGAGTGAGGTCAAGAATGGGTACCTCTAGGCCTGGGGACTGAGCTGGGAAATGGCACAAGATGGCGTCAAATGGTAAGCTGGCATCGAGAGAGAGAGAGAGAGAGAGAGAAACTACGCGTACACGTGGTTAAAGGTTTCTAGACGTAAATGGGAGCGTATAACAGCATCCGTCCCACACTTAGGCGAGACAGAAAGCGGTTTATGGTCAGCTATGCGTTTAGAAACTACAATTATTTCCATTATCACTAGGGCACTGTCTATACTGCTAGGTGTGGAGTTACGTTTAAGCTTCGATCAAGGTAAGGATAATTTAGAACCGAGAGGAAACGTAACCAAACACTTCCTCTCGCTTAGTGGGTGGGGCTGCAGTTAGGATCTTTATTATTATCTGAATTATGGACAAATAAAGGAGGCAAGGATTATTTACGTAACTCCCTGATATAAAAAGGTGAGTGTAAGATTGTAGACTTACCCTCCTGAGATGGGTGGTGGAGGGGCGGGAAAGAGTGGACATTCCCCTGGCTTGCTTTTATATTTGGCGCCGCCCTCTGCTATCACCTGTAACACCATCGCCATGTGTTAATATGTACACACACTCACACCCCTTTATTATTCAGAGCTCATACTTGTCCTCATGCATCTAGAACGATAATATCCCTTAAGAGAATTCCGGTATATTCTTAATGTGGTCTCACCTACAAAGTGGCCTCCATGCATCCGTAAAGGTAAATGATTTCACACCTGAAGTGCTTGTGACAATAAAGAACCAGTAATTAATAATGTAATAACGCTGCTTTACTCTAATTCATCTATTAAAACCGTGGTATTCGTAAGGACGCTAACACATGGAGTAAACCAAACAAAAACATAGACAAGAATTTAAAAACGACGCTCGGGCAAAGAACACTTCTGGGTTTTGAGGACAAATCATAAAATGGCGGTAACACAAAGAAGAGACAAGATAACCATCTAACACTAACAAAATAATAAAACATCAACACCAGCTTCCGGCCTTTCTGACAACACGGAGGTACGATATTTTTCCTAGACCTAGATTTTGACACTGCCAGGCGCACGACCATCCCAACACTACCCACATCCCCCCTAGATACAAGCCCCACCTTCAGCCAACATTCATCACAATAACCAAACCAGGGGAAGGGAGTTGCTAAAATTCCCTCAATATTATCGTACTTAATGTTAAATAATTCTGACCCACGTCTAGCTTTGACTTCTCCCGTAATTCAAACTTTCTCTTAACCCTTTGGATGCGGCTGCAATTCTCCAGTATCTTATTTGGACTTCAGCCAGTTGAGGAAAGAATTTGCCCTTTGTAACGGTGGAAACATGATAACCTTTGTAAAATATTCATAAACTGCATAATGAGACGGGTAATCTGTACTATACATTAACCGTTGACTTGGAATACATTTTTCTTCTTCTCGATTAGACTATGATGAATGACCAGACTATGTTACTTGATATTAAACCCTGCTTATTACACATTACCTCTTCCTTTACATCTTTATTCCTATCTTTAATATACCATGAAACTGTACGCTAAAGCAATTACTGATAACACTCACCACACAACAGATCGCCATCATCACCACCACCACCACTACCCTCTCACGCATCATCTGCAAACAGCAAAATGACATCAGACAACCACATAAACCAATATACAAGCTTTAAATATACGACTGAGTAAACCAATTTGGGATACTGAATATTAAACCCAGATCTTTTTCTAACAATTATTTAACTCCGCTTTGTCATTCGGTTTAAAATATGCTTCAGGAAAATCATTGTGTCTGGAATATATCTTACCTCGTCGTGTTATACTAGGCTAAAATATATCGCTTTTCGTATTAGGGTACAAAAAAACAGACGATTTAAACTTTAAGACATAATTTCATCCAAGAAAGATGTTTTTGATTAATTTTTTCTTCAAAGTTACATTCGTTAAGTTTTTGTAGTGCTGTTATTATTATTGTTGTTACTACTACTACTACTACTACCAAATATTATTATTATTATTATTTATTTCGGTCACTTCTGTTGCTCTTCTCAATCTGGCTAACTTCACTTTGGTTAACATTTTAAGTCTCAGCCTACCTTACACCACTATACTTCGTTCACATTAACTTGGCACAGATTTTCGTCCTTTTGTAGCTTATTTAACGTAGCTCAGTGACAGCAGTACGTCTCAACACTTTCCGTAGCACTTCTTCGGGACTAGCATCGTATTCTAGTGTCAGCCTATTGTTACAGCTCAGCAATGAAGACAGCATCTTAATCCGTTGAGAGAGAGAGAGAGAGAGTTACATGGCAGGGTTTGCTCACCTCTCGCTCGCTTCACCGGACAGTGAATGTACACTCCCCCGTCAAAGGCTGAGGGGTGACTGGTAGCAAAACGGAAATTACGAGCTTATTTATACATGCCAGAGCCTAAAGCACTATTCATAAATGCACTTGAGCCTCAGCTGACTCAACTGCGTAACATTTCAGAATACGTTTGCCAAATTATTATGTTCAGTACGATGACACACCCTAGATAGATGTGGCACGGTAGATGGATAGATTTTGTTTCCATCATTACCAAAAATTGCTTTATTCAGTTGTGGGTCCTTTACTAGTGAAGAGGTTAAAGAATGCTATAATTATCTAACCTCCCGGGCCGCTAAATCTCTCGAAGATAAATTAATACGTCTGGAAGCGCTAAGAATTTAAAAGGCGCTAGAATGATGGGCATAGAAAACGTAAGTGGTTTTAAAAAATGCTAAATATGTAGGCGAAATTCGAAAAAAATCTACAATATACAGATGCTCTCGTCGAAATTCAGAGTTAGGATGATAAAATTGCCTACAAGGTGTCATAAGCGCTAATTTATAATCTTTGCTGTACAAACAAAGTACAGTAGATTGAATGATAACGTGAGCGACACACCAAAAAACTAGTTCCGATGACGATAATAATAATAATAATAGCAAGAAAATTTTCAGATAATAATGATGATGTATAACAAAAATCATAGTAATAAAAAACTTCCGATAATAATAAACTTTAGGAAAATAATAAAATCTCCAAAAATAATAACGATGGCGATAATAAAATAATGATAATGATAACAGAAACTTGCATCCCGTATACATAATCCAAGACTCTTTATAAATAGGGTCCCTGTTGTTTACACAGTGGCCTTACTGAAATCCCCAGCAAGTCAAAAAGTTTTCCTACTCTCCAAGGTTAAGCACACACACACACACACACACACACACACACACTCTCTCTCTCTCTAATAAACAGGCTACTGAACAAGCTCCCAGTTATTTTTCTCTCTCTCTCTCTCATACGCAACTAAAGCCTCCAGGTTCTCTCTCTCTCTCTCTCTCTCTCTCTCTCTCAAATACTGAAAAAGCCCGTTATAAAAGTAGTGGATGTTTTATTTTCTAGATAGATAAACTAGATAGATGTCACACAGGTAGACAGACTGATAGATTAGATAGATAACTTAGATGCTATTAACAGAAGCGCATTTTAATTTGGTTTATTTTTTTAATCGGAAATTTTAATATATTCTCATCATGTCAGTCCCTCTCATCACCAGTTAAATAAAAAGACAATTATTTTATTTTGAGAGAGAGAGAGAGAGAGAGAGAGAGAGAGAGAGAGAGAGAGAGAGAGAGAGAGAGAGAGAACTGAGGGGGACATGAGGGTGGGCGGTGTGGAGTGGTGGAAGTCAGAAGGAAAGCTGACGGATTTGGAAGCGAAATTTGGTGTCTTGGATCCGTCGACTTTTTTTTTTTCGTTTACAGTATTCTTGCCAATGAGAGGCTATATCTAACCTCCTCTAGGTCGGAGGAGGAGGAGGAGGAAAAAGAGGAGGAGGAAGAGGAGGAGGAGAAGGAAGAGAAGGACGAGGAGGAGGAGGAGGAGGAGGAGCAAGATGAGAGGAAGAAGTTACTGGAATGAATGGGCACTGATAAAAATATAAAGTTTACTAATATACGTCTTGCAATACACAGGTATATACAGATTAGTAGATATATAATAGATAAGAATAGATTAATATATCTAACAGATAAGGACATTAATTAAGAGACAGACCGTTCTCAGTTTGTTTATATTTTTTCATTCGGTTCATCTCGTAACATAGATTATTATTATTATTATTTTTTAAGAAGATAACAGAGAAAGGAAAAACAAAATAATTTAAAAAAATCCAAATACCAGATTACAGGCGTCCTCCACTTATAAAAAAAAATACGTATAGTTTTAGATTTATATATAACTACGGGATTTTATAACAGGCAGCTCCCCCGGCCGGTCTTATCAGTGCCACCACGCGAAGGAGCCCCCCCCCCCCCGCAGCAGCGTACGGGTCAGAAGTAGGGTGAGGTAGAGGGCAGGACGCAGAGGGAGCCGCGGCAGGCCCCCCCCGTAGGACAACACTTCTCTCGCCCGGGGCAATCAAAGTCATTACGGCAGGTGGGTTCCAGGGCGTCCAGGTGTGCTTGGCTGGGGAAGGAGAGGTTTTGTTTTAGTCTATCCATCTAACTATCTGTCTGTCTCTCTGCCGATCTATCAATCAGTGTGTCTATCTACCTGTCTTTGTATCTGTCTTTCTCGATCTGTCTGTCTGTCTCTCTCATTTTCTATCCCCATACGCCCTTCGAAGCGCCGCCCTCCGTCACCGCCTGCGACAGTGCAACCAGTGTTTAATAATAATAATAATAATAATAATAATGGTGATAATAATAACAATAATAATAATAATAATAATAATAACAATGATGATGATGATGATGATGATAATATGATGATGGTGATAACAATAATAATAATAATAATAATGATGATGATGATAATGACTGCGATGCTGCTGATGATGATAATAATAATAATAATAAATATAATGAGGCAGCAATGTCTCCTTGGTTACTATGTAAACTGCCCCTCCAGAGTGACTACACCTGGCCATCAATCAAGGTGACAAGAGTGACGAAAATTCTCGCCAGATTTCCGCCTTCATTATCCCATCAATCACATCTTCCTTCTTAGTGTAATTAAGAGTATTATTACTGTTTAATTATACTCTCACCACACAACAAAGCGCCGCCACCATCATCATCATCATCATCACCACCATCACCCTTTCACTCATCATCTGTAAACACGCAAACTATCATCACACACACACACACACACGCACACACACACACACACACACACACACACACACACACACACACACACACACAGACGCACGTAAAACAGAGACGGCGGATTGCTTTGATACGTGAGACAAAGATTACATTCAAGGCTTCGTAACACCCTTTCCTAAGCGATTTATTTTGCGTATGACACCTTAGTTTCTCCTGTAAACTATTTGTCACTTAAAAAAAAAAAATGTTGGCATAAGTCACGTAGAAGATAGGAAGGTGTAATGTGGGGAATAAATCGCTAAAGAAGAGGTGCTTAGAAATATCCAAGGCCATTTTAAGCGCATCCTTAACCATTTTATTGAGGAAGATTATATACCTCATTCAGATACGCTGACATTATATTACTTTATGATTTATTATTATTATTATTATTATTATTAGTGGTAGTAGTAGTAGTAACAGTGATAGTAGTAGCAGTAGTAATAGTAATAGTAGTAGTAGTAGTAGTCTTATTATAAAATTATTACACTAAATTACTATTGTTAAACTAATCTCCTTCATATTACTATTTACCTGTTAGCTTACCTTTCAGTACAATCACAGGTACTTTCACTAGTCTCAGGTTTACTCATTTTCACTAAGGTATATTATGCAGGTTAATGGTGGTGGAGAGGGACGCCTTCATGTGGTGGCACCTACATTACTGGGTGGTGGAGCTGCCTCGTTATGCAAAGGTCCTTCAACTCCCCCCCTATCCCCCGAAAGGAGAGTGGTGGATGCAGGAGTGGGGAAGTTTCAGCCTGCAATCCACTAGGTTCACGTTTGGATGAGCCGGGGGTTGCAAGTACTACTACTACTACAACTACTTCTACCACTATTACAGCCATTACTACTACTTCAGCTACTACGACTACCATCACCACCACCCCACCACTACTACTACTACCTACAACTACTACTGCCACTACTACTAGCATCACCACCACCACTACTACCACTACGCTTGTTAATCTTTAAGTGAACTATCATTAACCATAATTACACTACACGTCAAACGGTCGGGTTAACTCACCTTAATTACGCGAGGCTGTGAGACGCAGGTGCAGGTGGAAGGCCAGGGGGTGACTGGGAATAAGGCGGAGTAGGATGATGTTATATACACCCCCTAGGTCAGGTGTGTGTGTGTGTGTGTGTGTGTGTGTGTGTGTGTGTGTGTGTGTGTGTGTGTCCAAACAAGGGATAACAAGTTTGCCTTCAAAATTTCCCTGCGCTGTATTTTGATATGCACACACACACACACACACACACACACACACACACACACACACACACACACACACACACACACACACACACACAAAGGAACTAGTTATACATTCAAACAGATAACGGCACACACACTTTCTATGAGCACACACACACATTATAATTATTTTTTTTTACTGCGAATTATTTACCGTATCAAAAATCTAGAACCACCAATGGAAAGTTTATTATATTTTCCTTCTAAGCAAGATCCTAAAAATTATTGGTTGTACGTGAAGCCTACCTGTAAGACCAAGAATTATATATTTACCTTTTTCTTTAATTTTATGTCACCGTTCAGATAGCCGTAGTATCGTCTCTCTCTCTCTCCCACCCTACCTCTCTCTCTCTCTCTCGACGCTAACAGACCTATACGATGCTAATGACATGCCAATAAATTTTTTGAGGGGAAGGTAAGAGAGGCAAAAAAATGAAAATACTCCCCTGGCGGTGTAAACGTAAATTTCCCTCAAAAATAATGAAGTGGTGAATATAAAAGGGTAACGCCGTCCACCTTAGACCAGGGACTTTGCAAGAGCTAAATCAGATACCTAATTCCGATGTTTTCCAAGATTCTCGAAATGGATGTATCTTGATTCCGGCTTTAATTATTTATTGCTCATTTATTTATTCATTTCTTGCCAGGAGGGGACAACTTTGCACCCTTGAAGTATATGGTTCTTCTCGGCGTTACAAAAGTCAAAGTTTTCATCCGCTTCCTTGCACTGTGACTATTGCCAAATCTATGTCAAAGTTCAAAGATAGGAATGGAATACTTTGAAGCAACATTAGGCCAACATGCAGTATTTTGACTTCATATAGGCGAGGAAATATTTACTTTCACTTCCACAGTTGACGGGAAATTGAAGGTAAAGGATGATCGAGACTGAGTTGGAAAGATGAAGTGGGGGTGTATGTACTGTATTTGCCTTAATGTATAGCTGGTTGTATGGTGTAACGGCAGGAATGCATAGTGTAGCTGGGAGGAATTTTTTGTGTGGCTAGATTGGGGAATTTGCAAGCTCAGCGAAATGTGACCACCTTCTCTCTCAGGTAGTAGCAGAACCTGATGTAACCCACACCTGTCACCTGTATCAATCAGCACAGTACATCCGGAAACCACCAGGATCCTACTGAGCTTCTAACACCTGTACCATCTACCTACTCCAGGTACATGTATGAAGGAGGGTCGCTTGGAGTGGGGAATGAGGATGAAATGAGACAGGAACTGAAGGTGACCACAACGCAACTAGAAACAGGTGTCTGGCAAAAGGACGGCGGAAAAGGAAACAGACAGACAGGTAGGTAGTTCACAGTTTATTATTTGCCCATTTGACCCACCTGGTAGCAAATACACACAGAATAATTCACAGATAGATTCATGGATCATTTGAGTATAGTCTTGCTTTCATCTGAGGGAACTGGCCCACTGCTAAAACCTTAATACTAAATTGGGGTTACATAATATTCAGTCTTCATTATGAGGCTTCTTGGTTACTATAGTCCTCTTATCTCAACTTGATCCAGATTCTTCCCCATTTTGCAGCATATTTCACACAGCTCAGTGCCAGAAAAAGTCAATGCCACGGCTCTACATTCCTTCCCCGGCACTTCTTCCTGACTAGCATCATGTTCTACAGCTCAATATTCAAGATGGAGAGGTAGCAATTTTAGGCCAAGTTAGAGTAAAAGGGATCTTAGGTAAATCCCTCAAATTTACCCACACCTGGCCATCAACTGAGCTCCAGGTGGTTCGGGATCCAGGTAAGGTTAGTAGAAAGGTGGGAATGGTGAGGAGACAGGTGTGTCACAGAAGGTGCCGCAACACGCCCCAGTAGCACAGCACTTCTTTTCCCCGGGACAGTCAAAGTCATTATAGCAGGTGTAATGGAAGTACTCACCAGGGTCCTCAGGGCTGTCGAAGGAAGGTTTATTGCTGATGGAAGGTTTCTTGCTGGTTTTACGCCTGGGTTGGCATTGATTAAATCAAACTGATTTAATCATGTGATTAAATCATTGATTTCTTTGATTTAAAAAAAAAAAAAATTTCTAAAAGCTAACAAAAACAAAATATGAAGGTTTATAAGAGTTGTGTATAACCTTGTGCAGGCATTCATTTATTCAGATACTCAAGCATTAAGTTTGCAGATTTTGGAGAATGGTGCCATTAGAAATTGCTTATAAAAATTCATTTATCCCCAGAACTACTACTCTCTGGAATTCACTTCCTGGGAGTTGTTTCCCACAAACATTTAATCTACTTCAGTTCAAATCCAGTTGTTATAAATTGTTTATGAATGGAGGATGCCTTTAGGCACATGGACTTATTTTTTTTCCTTTGTTTTTCCTTCATTCATTATCTAAAAAAAAAAAAGAAAAAAAGTAATAAACAGTAACACAGAAGCCTTCCAATGTAACTTTCGATTTTTCATCAGTACTTATTTTAGGCGTAAAATCTTTGGCAGACAAAGCAAATATGAAATCATATGGAAATAGTGATGGAATTTCAACTGAGATTTAGGCAAACCTACCCTTCTTGCTTGGCCTTCAGCGGCAACGTTCCCTGAGTGTTGGGGCTTGTACTGAATGGTAAGGGGAAAAAAAATAATCTACCGTACCTTTAATTCTACCAAGTACCTTAGCATCTGAAATCATGGGTGCTTTAAAAAAAAATAACAACAGAGGAAGGAAAAGCAAATGAATGAAAAGAAAAATCCATACTCCAGATTAATGGCGTCCTCCATTCACAAAATATCAGCAACAGTTGGACTTATAGCTGGTGGTTGAAGTTTGGGGTGAAACAACTCTGGGGAAGCGAGTTCCAGAGAGATGCAGTTCGGGGAATAAAAGAATTCTGATAGGCAGAAGTTCTGCAATATGGCTGAGTGACATTCCAGTCATGAGCACTACCAGATGTAGCACGAGGGAAGGGATGGAGAGGTGGCACAATGGACGCAACTTCGTCTGAGCATTTGCCATAAAAATATCTGTAATATAATGCAAGGGAGGCAACATTCCTTATTTCCACGGGAGGTAGTTTATTTATAACAGAAGGGTATTAATAATTCCAACAGCTTTGTTCTGAAATTTGTCTAGTTGTTTTAATGCAACCTCTCCACATCCATTCCACAAGGGTGAGCAATATTCAAGCCGAGAGCACACATGACTTATAAATTATAGCTAATTGCTCGAGAGTGAAGAAGTTACGGACTCTGTACAATAATCCAAGTTTCTTTGAGGCGGTTTTAGCAAGTGATCTAACATGAGAGGTCCAGCTGAGGGCACTGTTAGGTGAGACAGCAAGAATTTCAATATTTTTGGAGATGGGAATAGTAGTAGCATTGAAGGCAATATACGAATCTGGCATTATGTCTATTAGTAAATTGTATGTATTTGGTTTTACTAGCATTAAATGAGACAATGTTATTTTGTCCCCATTCACTGATCACAGATAAGTCTTGATTTATGGAGATGGCTGTACTGAGTTGCGAGTTAGAGATATCAGACTTTGTAAATGGGTGTTTGAGTGTGAATGAACAGTGAAGTGTTGAGTCATCTGCATATGAATGGATGGGACTGTGGGTCACAGATAAGAGATATGAACCTGGAACAGGGTTGGCACCAGAACTGATCCCTGTCGCATGCCGGCGTTAATTGAGTGGAAATTGGAATATACATCATCTACTTTTACTCTTATTATTCTGTCGCTAAGATATGAGGAAAGCAGAGGAACAAAAGACGTTAGTCCATAGCAAGGGAGTCTGGACAGCAGGAAATGGTGCCATACTCTGTTGAAAGCTTTAGAAATATCTATTCCTGTTGCATGTATGGAGGAGGCTGGCTTAAAGTGGGAAGGAGAATGAAATGAGACAGGAACTGGAGGTGACAACAACGCAACTAGAAACAGGTGTCTGGCAAAAGGACAACAGAAAAGGTAACACACAGGCAGGTAGGTAGTTCACAGTTTATTATCTGCTTATTTGATTCACCTGGCAGCAAATACACACAGAATAATAGACAGGTAGATACGTGATTATTTGTGTATAGTCAGTTTTCATCTAAGGGAACTGGCCCACTCTCTCAACCTAAATACTGTGGGGTTACATAATATTCAGTTTGTCTTAATTATGAGGCTTCTTGGTTACTATAGTCCTTTTACCTCAACTTGACCCAGATTTTTTCCCCTTTTGCAGGATATTTCACGGAGCTCAGTGGCAGAAGAAGACAATGCCACGGCTCTACATCCCTTCAAGGCGCTTCTTCATGACTAGAATCATATTCTACAACTCAATATTCAAGATGGAGAGGTGGCAATTTTAGGCCAAGTTAGAGTAAAAAGGGTCTAGGTAAATCCATCCTCAAATCTACCCACACCTGGCCATCAACTGAGCTCCAGGTGGTTCGGGATCCAGGTAAGGTTAGTAGAAAGGTGGGAAAGGTGAGGAAGCAGGTGGGACGCAGACGGTGCCACAACACGCCCCAGTAGGACAGCACTTCTCATCCCCGGGACAGTCACAGTCGCTATGGCAGGTGTAGTGGAGGAACTCATCAGGCTCCTCAAGGCTGTCGAAGGAAGGTTGATTGCTGAAGGAAGGTTGATTGCTGAAGGAAGGTTTATTGCTGAAGGAAGGTTTATGCTGAAGGAAGGTTTATTGCTGAAGGAAGGCTTACAGCAGAAGGAAGGTTTATGCTGAAAGAAGGTTTATTGCTGAAGGAAGGTTTGTTACTGAAGGAAGGTTTATACTAAAGGAAGGTTTCTTGTTGGTTTTACACATTCTCTGCTTCTCACCGCAGACATTATCAAAATCATCACTACTATAAAAGCAGCTTCACTTCTCTCTCTCTCTCTCTCTCTCTTTGCGTATGGAAACTTATCATCAGGGTGACTTTTGAGGGTGACGTTACACCTTCCATTCGCAGATCAAAGAGGAAGGAGCCAGGGGATATGACACACTGGGCAGGATAGTGAGCACAGCCTTGGAGAATGATTATAGCACCTCCCATTGGCTAAGATCATAGAGGAGACTGCAGGAAGTGGTGGGTGGATGGGTTCCTGAAGGACAAGGAACATACTGTACTTTTATCTTTTATCGCGACAGTCTCCGGGCGTGATGTGCTACCTGCCGTAAACTAATGATTTATTTTTATTAACCACAAATATAACTGTTCTTGCCGTCTCCATAGGTATAATGTATACACTGCTAGGAGGGAAAAATATACTCTGCAATAGATGGCACACATGGTGCTGATGCCAGCTCTTTGGCTTCGAAGCTGAGGCCGAAGCCCATCAAAAGTCATGAAGCTGAAACTGAAGCCACCACCCTTGGAAAGTCGTGAGCTGAAGCCAAAGCCAGGTAAACATTCACAAAGACAAAGCCGAAGCTGTATGAATTTAATGAAGCCAGTAATCAGCTTGGTGTCACAGTATACTCTTACAGCAAGATTAAGAAGCATTGTTTCCACTGTCCCACATCTTGTAAACATATTCTGTTCCTGTAACAAATTATCTGGCCCTGGTGGTTTAGCCAGTGGTTGAAGCCAGCCCCTTGGCTTCGAAGCCGAAGCCAAAGCCCTTGGAAAGTTACAAAGCAGAAGCTGATGCTGAAGCAACGACCTTAAAATTATGGCTTCATGAAACCAAAGCTGGCTTCGGCCCCATGTCTGATAGATGGTGTGGGTAGATAACGCTGATATCCTTGTGCGAGGGGAAATTAAGTGGTGAGATAACTTTTACCTGACTCTGTGTTCTGGCAGTTTCTTTTTTTTTTTTTTTCTTTTTTTTTTTTTTAGGGATTAAGTATAACAGAACAAAACACTGGTTTTATAGGAAATACAGATAATGTAATAAACAGTGACACAGAACTCCTCCAAAATAACTTTCCAATTTTCTTCAGTACTGGTATTTATTGCAGGCATAAAATCCTTGGCAAATTAAATGTGGAATTATATGGAAATAGGAAATTTCACGATACTTAGACAAGTTTACCCTTTTTGTTGGCCTTCAGCGACAAAGTTCCCCGAGTGTTGGGGCTTGTACTGAATGGTAAGAGGACAAAATAATCTACCTTTTATTCTACCAAGTACTTAACCCCTCCCGTCTGGGTGACATGTATACATGTCTTTCTGGGGCCGTCCGGAGGTCATGTATACATGATCTAGCGTTTTGTAGTATTATTGTTATTGTATTATTATTATTATGATTACAGCACTATATTATAGTTTTAGCTAAGAAATTATGGTTTAAATAAAGATGATTTTTAAGAAAAACACCTCCTGGTGGTTTGGATGGTGAAAACAACCTCTGGATGTGATGGGTTAAGCATCTGAAATCATAGGTGCTTAAGTAGTAATATCGGGTGAAAAGTATGGATATGAAGAGTGATGAAAAAGGTAATTATATGAGTGGGTTTGAGGGCAGGATGAAAGTGAAGAAGCCAAGAGGGTGGATGAGTATGGAAAGTGAATTTGTAAGATAAGGGAACTGAAGAAATTTGAAAAAATGGTGATGTGGTATTGACTCCCCCCCATTCCTTCTGCTGTTCAGTAGCTTTCTGATCCTTCCCATCCCAGGTAAGGCCACGATGAGAGACATGGTTAGGACGAGAGTGGTGAAGACTGAAAGGCCTACCTGAGCTCTGGTCCCCCTGGGCTGGGTGGCGCGGCAGGGTATGGTATGCAGTACCCTGGTTTACTCCCAGTCCTCACGCGACCCTCCGTACCCACCTGTAATGCCATAACCACAGTGTTAAGAACGTGGAATAGCTACAGGACTGCCTCTCTCTCTCTCTCTCTCTCTCTCTCTCTCTCTCTCTCTCTTACACACACACACACACACACACACACACACACCAAGAGACATGCAGAAAGAGCAAATCCACATTAACTTAGAAGTGGCTGTGAACCTACATTCTCCCCATTTTATTATTATTATTACTATTATTGTTGTTGTTGTTATTATTATTATTATTATTATATTTTTGGTGTTTTTGAAGCATGGGAAATTCTCTGTGAAATCAACACTCATACTCCAGTTTCCCTTCAGTAACTCCCTATTCCACTGGCTCTTCCTAAAAACAAATCCAGCTCTTCCTCATTATTATCTATTTTTCTTTTTCCGGGTCTATCTCCAACCACGTCCTCCACTTCCTTCTCACCAGCGGGGTGGGGGGGGTAAGGAAAATAGGGATCGTGACCGCACAGTTCATTCAATTTACCGTAACTAGGCGGATATTTTTATTCTTTTGCAGTTTATTTCCCGTAGCTCAGTGGCAGGAAAAGGTAATCCTACGGCTCTATAGCCTTCCCTTAGCGCTTCTTCGTGACTAGCACCACATTCTAGTGTTCATCACCTGTTACAGCGCAGCATTCAAGATGGAGGGGGGACAAATTTACGCCAAGTTAAAGTGAACCAGGTATGGATAATTACAGTCTTCATTCGCCCTTTTGGTGGTGGATAGGGACCCCTTCATGTGGTGGCACTGATATAACCGGGGGGGATGAACTACCTGGTTGTACACACGTCTTATTTACTTCCTTATCCCGTGTGGATGTGGATGTGATAGGAAGCGTTAGGAGAAACACACTGAAATGGTTTGGCCATGTGGAGAGGATGGAAAGCGAGAGACTGACGAGAATGGAGAGGGAGGGGGAGGCCTAGGATAAGATGGAGAGATGGAGTGGAGAGGTATATGAGAGAGGGAGTGTGAGCTGGTAGCAGGGCAGTGAAATGGTGGGGGACAGGCCGACATGGAGGCGATTGTTTGTGGCCGCCCTTTACGGGACTGAGGCGTCTGGCAATAGACAGACAGATAGATCCCGCGATACAAGGACTGCAGAAGAGGAACTAAAGCCTGCAGTCCACGGAGTTCACATTCAGATAACCCTGAAACTACTACTACTACTCAGCTCTCCATTACCAAGCGGCTCTACGAAGGTGCTGCCATCTTATACTAGCAAGAAATAAAGTTAAAGAAGCCTAGATATGAATGGAAAGGTTAGGACATTTATCTTAGAACTGTTACCTGGCTTTCTTACACGATTTTCTTCTCTACCGGACGTCCTCTGCCTCTTCAACTATACCACTTATCCCCTTCATCTTTCAACATCCTTTTCTTTTCTCTCTCTCTTCTTTCCTCTATTGAGTTTTGGAGAGTTGTATTTTTTTCTCACATTTTTCAAAACTATCTCTCAGGCTATTCCCTTCAGTTTGGGATTCCTCGTGTGTGTGTGTGTGTGTGTGTGTGTGTTTAGGTTAGATGTCTGTTTTATTTGTCGCTTCACCACAACAATCTCAAAAAAAGCATAATATAATCGTCTACAGGAAGCAAAAAATAAATAAAGAAATAAAGTCACCGGTTATAAGGGCTTGATAATTAAAGGTAAATTTGTTATCATTATCCTGACACATACACGTCATCGCTACGTCACTCCTGGTTTTCCTTACGTCATCGCTACATCACTCCATCCTTACGTCATCGCTACGTCACTGCTGGTTTTTCTTACGTCATCGCTACGTCACTCCTGGTTTTTCTTAAGTCATCGCTACGTCACGCCTGGTTTTTCTTACGTCATCGCTACGTCACTCCTGGTTTTCCTTACGTCATCGCTACGTCACTCCTGGTTTTCCTTACGTCATCGCTACGTCACTCCATCCTTACGTCATCGCTACGTCACTCCTGGTTTTCCTTACGTCATCGCTACGTCACTTGGTTTTTCTTACGTCATCGCTACGTCACTCCTGGTTTTCCTTACGTCATCGCTACGTCACTCCTGGTTTTTCTTACGTCATCGCTACGTCACTCCTGGTTTTTCTTACGTCATCGCTACGTCACTCTTGGTTTTCCTTACGTCATTGCTACGTCACTCCTGGTTTTCCTTACGTCATTGCTACGTCACTCCATCCTTACGTCATCGCTACGTCACTCCTGGTTTTCCTTACGTCATCGCTACGTCACTCCTGGTTTTTCTTACGTCAACGCTACGTCACTCCTGGTTTTCCTTACGTCATCGCTACGTCACTCTTGATTTTTCTTACGTCATCGCTACGTCATGCCTGGCCTTCCTTTCACTCCCTTTTATCGCTTTTATATCACGCTAATCAGGTCCACAGGTAAAGGTGAGGGACGCCTTAGGGTGGTGGCACTGATATCACGGGTCGGCGCAACTGCCTGGGTATACAAACGTCCCATACTCGTTCTCTATCCCCCGAAGAGAGGATGGTGGACCGCAGGAGGAGGGGAATCCAAGCCTGCAGTCCACTGGGTTCGCGCTTCACATGAGCCTAGGCCCACAAAAACAAGACAAACAAAACAACATCAATAAACAAGAAAAAAAACAATAATCAATAAACAAGAAAAAAAACAATAAACATCAATAAACAAGAAAAAACAATAAACAACATTAATAAACAAGAAAAACAATAAACATCAATAAACAAGAAAAACAATAAACATCAATAAACAAGAAAAACAATAAACATCAATAAACAAGAAAAAACAATAAACATCAATAAACAAGAAGAAAAACAATAAACATCAATAAACAAGAAGAAAAACAATAAACATCAATAAACAAGAAGAAAAACAATAAACATCAATAAACAAGAAGAAAAACAATAAACATCAATAAACAAGAAAAATAAACAATAACAAGAAAAACAACAAATAACATCAATAAACAAGAAAAACAATAAACATCAATAAACAAGAAAAACAATAAACAACATTAATAAACAAGAAAAACAATAATAAACATCAATAAACAAGAAAAAACAATAAACAACATTAATAAACAAGAAAAACAATAAACATCAATAAACAAGAAAAACAATAATAAACATCAATAAACAAGAAAAACAATAAACAACATTAATAAACAAGAAAAACAATAAACATCAATAAACAATAAACATCAATAATAGAGTCCACAAATCCACTCCATGATCTGAAACACAAGAAACAAAAACAAAGCAACAAAACAACAAATAAAAACAAAAAAACGACAAAAATATCAAGAAAAAGGCAATAACGACAAAAACAAGAAAAAAAAACAAGAGCAACGAACAAGAAAAAACAACGAACAAAAACAAGAAACAAAACAAGAAATAAAAACAAGAAAGACAAAAACATCAAGAAAAAGGCAATAACGACAAAAAAAAAAAACGAGCAACGAACCAGAAAAAACAAGAACGACGAAAAACAAGAAACGAAAACAACAAAAACAAGAAATAAAAACACATCAAGAAAAAAACAATAACGACAAAAACAAGAGCATCAAATAAGAAAAAACACGACCGACGAAAAGCAAGAAATAAAAACAAAAAAAACAAGATATAAAAACAAGAAAAAAACAATAACAAAAACAAGAAAAAAAAACAGTAAGAAAAACGAGGAAAAAACAAGATCAAGCAACAACAACAACAATCACGCCTACCAACCCACTCAACACTCTAACTACTCACCACACAGCAGAGCGCCATCATCACTACCACCATCACCATCATCATCACTACCCTCTCCCTCCTACACTCACTCATCATCTGCAAACATCACCATAGCAGCATCAATCTCATTATTATTATTATTATTATTTTTATTATTATTATTATTACCGGTATTATTATTATTATTATTATTGTAGTAGTAGTAGTAGTAGCAGCAGCAGTGGTAGTAGTAGTAGTAGCAGTAGTAGAAGCTGAAGTAGTAGTAGTAGTAGTAGTGGTAGTAGTAGCAGTAGCAGTAGTGCAAGTAGTAGTAGTAGTAGTAGTAGTAGTAGTAGCAGTAGTAGTGCACCCGATGGACTGAAGGCTGAGACTCCCCTTCCCCTCCAACCTACCATCCACCTTCCGGGGGATAGGGAAGGAGTTGAGGAACACCTGTATACCTGGGCAATACACCTGGCCGGCTATAACAGTGCCTCCACGTGAAGGCGCCCCTCTCCATCACCAGGACACCCTCTAACACGATTATCTCCTTGCTAACTCTACACGATGAGAGAGAGAGAGAGAGAGAGAGAGAGAGAGAGAGAGAGAGAGAGAGAGAGAGAGAGAGAGAGAGAGAGAGCATTAGACTGTAACTAACATCTCAAACTCAAACAAGTCTCCAATCGAGCTGAATAAAATCGTCTGAAAATGGAGAGAGAGAGAGAGAGAGAGAGAGAGAGAGAGAGAGAGAGAGAGAAACTACGTCATGGTACTGAAGGGGTTACCTACGAAACGAGGATATTATTGAAGCGTAACAACCAGTTCAACTTTTCGTCATTAATGATCATTTTAAAAAGAAAAATTTTGGTAAAGGTGGAAAAATGTATATCATGAAGGATAAAAAAAGGTGTTGATGATCGTGTGTGTGTGTGTGTGTGTGTGTGTGTGTGTGTGTGTGTGTGTGTGTATTTTGTGTACGTGGAGTATATGTATATGCGTATGTATGCATGCACGCCTGTACTTAGGCATACTCGTGTGTGTGATACATGTGCAGTGCGTGTGTATATGTATATGATATGCATGTGATGATGATGATAATAATAATAATAATAATAACGACGATGATCGTGGCGGTGTCCAAGATAAGGAGGAGGAGGAAGAAGAAAGGAAGGAAGGAGAAGGAAGGAAGGAAATAAGAAGGAAGGAAGGAAGACATAAGTAATCAGAGGAAGAAAGTGAAGATTATAAGAGAAAGAGAAAGGAAGATTGGAAGGACGTCGGGAAAATGAAGGAAGGGAAACAGGGAGGAAAGAAAGGGAGAAGAAAGGAATGAGTCACGGGAAAGATGGAAGGAAGGAAGAATAGAAGGAAGCAAGGAAGGAATTCAGGGAAGGAGGAAGAGGAAACAGGAAGGGAGGGAGGAATGAAGGGAAAGATGAAGGAATGAAGGAAGGAATAAAAGAAGGAAGAAATAAGGTTGTGTATATTATCAGGTTTCCGGTAGATTACCCCAAAGTGACCGAGAGAGAGAGAGAGAGAGAGAGAGGGAGAGAGAGTGTGTGTGTGTGTGTGATTTGAGACTCTCTCTCTCTCTCTCTCTCTCTCCTCGAATAGGCCAAGCATAAATTAAAGTTTTTAGCTACAAAATGCCAGCTTTTTACCGTCAGGCGTGTGTGTATTGAGGCAAAAATAGGATATATTATTTACTGGGATTAATAATTGTCCGGAAATTAAATGCAGAATCGACCCTCCTCACAATGCCCCCCCCCCCCCGGGACAGTATGTATGTGCTCATGTATTTACGTTTATACCAACGTGGCGACGCTCATGAGTCCCACCCTACCCGATGCCTGCTCTGGGTTGAGGTCTATCACCGTGCAAAGTAAAGTGTTCCTAGGAAAAAAAGAAAGTGAATACGAACGCTGGTCTCAGCCCCAGAAGGCAGCCACCTCACGTGGGGGCGACTCTTGGGGTCCCGTCTTGTCTAAAACCTCAAGCGCGTGGAGAATTGTGTAGTCTCGCTTTCCTAACACCTTCTCCCTCCCTCCCAAGTCCTGCACCCCATCCTTCAAAAGGGTACAGTAACAGTGAGTGGGCGAGTGCCATGGCTAGGGACAGGCTTTACATTTGTCCGGCCCCGTGGCTAAAAATTAATAAAACATAAATATCTCTGGGCCACTTTCTGGGAATACCGGTTCTCACTGTCACCTGCATTATGTGGCACTGGTGAGGGACGCCTTCACGTGATGGCATCGCTATGACCGCACGGGGGAGCTGCCCAGTTATACATACGTCCCTCAGTCCCCTCCCTATTCCCTGAAAGGATGACGGTGGACTGCCTGGGATTGGTACTACTACTACTACTACTACTACTACATAGGGATAACTTCGGTCTATTAATTTTATGCACCCGTGAGTGAGTCATAGGAGCCTGAGAACCTTCTATCATCGTACCGGTAATTATCTTCTAAGAGACACTTTTCACCTAGAACTAAGTGTAAATTTGCCATCTGTCCATCGGGGCTATAGTGCTTAACAACGGAATACGGTGCTAGTCACGAAGAAGTGCTGTGGGAAGGGATGCAGAGAATTAACATTGTTCTTCGGACGCTAAGCTACGGAAAATAAGCTGCAAAAGGCCGAAAATCTCCGCCAAGAAGTGAATGAGGTATAGGTGGGGTGGTGGTGGTGGTAGTGAATGATGATGATGATGGTGGTGGTGGTAGTGAATGATGATGATGATGATGGTGGTGGTGGTAGTGAATGATGATGATGATGATGGTGGTGGTGGTAGTGAATGATGATGATGATGGTGGTGGTGGTGGTAGTGAATGATGATGATGATGGTGGTGGTGGTGGTAGTGAATGATGATGATGATGGTGGTGCTGGTAGTGAATGATAATGATGATGATGATGATGGTGGTGGTGGTAGTGAATGATGATGATGATGATGGTGGTGGTGACAGTGAATGATGATGATGATGATGACAATGATAATGATGGAGGTGGTGGTGCATGATGATGATGATGACAATGATAATGATGGAGGTGGTGGTGCATAATGATGATGATGAATAAATGAATGAATAACGACGGCTAATGATAAAACGACTATGGTAACTATGACGATAACGACGATGGTGATAATGAATGATGATGATGATGATGATGATGAATGATAATGAAGATGATGAATAACAACAACAACAACAATAACGATAACGGTAACGATGTCAAATGATGAAGAGGTCATCATCTGAAACAGGGTCAGGTCAAAACTCAAACCCATAATTTTCGTTTTTTTTTGGGGGGGAGGGGGAGGGGGGTCAGGTCATATGGACGGCCTGGGGAATGACGCCCCTTAAACTCCATGGCCTTGCAATTGTACGGGATTTAGGGTCACAGGTAATTAAAATCTACGGCCGTTTCACTCCCGATTTCATGAGAGAGAGAGAGAGAGAGAGAGAGAGAGAGAGAGAGAGAGAGAGAGAGAAGAGATCTACGGACATGACGTGTAATAATTCAAGAGTAGTGACCATTTTTCTGAAGCATCCATTTAACTACAATACGATCACAGAAATACGACCATAAATTTCACGTACATTGCAAAAATCCATGAAAATCACTTCCGTAATTACCGTACATTCAGGCAGGTATATGTAAACAAATTAATGATATTCAAATGGATTCGTGACATCATACCCGTTGCGTCTAGGCGGGAAAGTCAGTGCGCGTCTGGCCGTCGGCGGGGTGGGTTGTGTCGCCCGCCGCTCCCGTGCTGTCACCCCCTTTTACTCGCCAAGGTATCGACAAATTCTTTTAAATAATTCAAAATATCGGCGTTTCCTCCTGCACGGCTGTCATATGGTGGTCGGTCAGGCACTACGCTGGTTGTTTTTTTTTGCTGGAAGAGGGGTGGTGAGCAAGATTGGTGCCAGAACCGCCCCCTCTCGTGACAATGTGAAACTTCTGTGCATATAAAGATTTCAAAACTTTGGACATTTTCCGCAACTCCAGCACTTCCGCGCCAAGCTAACGTTCATAATTCATCGGGAAGGGAAGAAGTTATATCTGTTTACATGATCGCATATTTACGAGCGATATACTGCGCAGGATCGACCGTACTAAATTTCGCGTAGGTATTCGTGGTTCCAAAACTGTAACAGAAAACGGACTGCCGGTCGTAAACACTGAGGGGGAACTTATGTAAAAAGGGGGAGGGTGAACGAGGGGGGAGGAGGACTGGGAGGGTTGGAGGAGGAGAAATGAAGTAAAAACAACATGAAAAACTGAAGGAATTATGCAGAAGATGAGAGTACGAAGCTGAAGAATGAATAACAGACAACAAAGAATGAAGAGGAGTTACATAGAGTTAAACAGATTACAGACCTAGAGCTATGAAGAGGGACCAGCTTAAGAAGGGAAACATATTGAAGGAAATAGTAAGAAAAACAATAATTACAAGAGATACACTGCCCACACAGACCTCCCCCAACCATGAATAGGGAGGAGCATTGAAGGAAGAGGAAGTAACAGGGAGAAGGAAGGAAGGAAGGAAAGATGGAAGGCGTGAAAGCAGTACTCCTGATAACGCTTCTTTCACACACTGCAGGTAAGAACAAAGAGGGTGATCAATGAAGCAATTTGAATAACATACACAAGATGAATAACATTAAATGAAAACAACATGAGTAATACATAACACACTGAATAACCAAATAACACGAATAACAAGATAACACAGAAGATAACACATGATGAATAACACAGATAACACTAAATGAATAACACAGAAGATAACACATGATGAATAACAGATAACACAAGATGAATAACACAGAAGCTAACACAAGATGAATAACACACGATAAAATGAATAACACAAGATGAATAACACACAAGATAACACATGATGAATAACACACAAGATAACACGATGAGTAACACAGATAACACAAGATGAATAACACAGATAACAAGATAAATAACAACACAAGATGAATAAAACACAAGATACCACAATGAATAACAAGATAAAATGAATGACAGGAAAGTAAGCTACCATATATGAATCAAAAGATATCCAGCCATACTACATCTTTCATTCAGATTATTTATTTATATATTTATTTATTCTTGTTACTTTCAGGCGACTTTCTTTCGCTTAGGAGGGACTGAAGGCGTTTGGAATATCATTAACTCAATATTGCGTGCGTGTGTGTGTGTGTGTGTGTGTGTGTGTGTGTGTGTGTGTGTGTGTGTGTAAGTATGTATTATGTATGTATGTATCTATACATCTATTCCAGCATTACGGTGTGTATGATAAATAATTAACAAGGGAGGCGATAATGAGTGAGGCAGCACTGAGATGGGTAACGTTAATGTAACGTGGAAATGGACAAGGTTAGTAAGATGAGCAGATGTTGAAAAAACGAACATGAATAACAGAATGAATTAATATGAATAGGACCCGTAACTTAAGATAAACCTTGAGGTGATTCAGTTAAGCAATATTAGGATGGCTAGGAACATAAGATATACAAATTAGGCCAAAGTTAGGTTAGTAAGACAAGGATAACATTTATAAAGGTAAAATGGTTTGTACAGAACTGCAAACGACATTGATATGGAGACGCATCAAGATCGGCGACATGAATAAATTACGTAAAATCAACCACAATAATAGGAGCATGGAGCACTCACAGAGCACCACACCCACCCCCTGCAATAACTGGTCTATGGCCCTTATAATTGACCGCCTGTGACCTCGTTTGACAGACTATTCTCAAAATCTGTTTCATCCATCCCCCCCCCCAAAAAAAAAGAAGAAAAAAGAAGCAATCAGTCCATTTAATTAGTCTGCTCCAAATCAGGTCAAAACTGAATTACCTCTGACCTTTGACCTCTCGTTCTCAAAATCCCATCTCTCTCCTTCCCTGACCTTACACCTTTTCACCAAAATTAATCCCAATACAATCAAGAGCTGAGTTAAAAGGTCATGTATTTAACCTTGCCTTACGACCTTGACCTTGACCTCGGTGTGCTCAAAATCGAATGCTGTCACTTGCCTTACCCTCAACCCTTCCACCAAGTTTGGCTTACACCGGATCAAGATTGTAAGTTGACCCTGGCATGTGACCTTGACCTTTGACCCCTGGGAAGACCCTCAACATTCCAGGAAGTTCGGCATAGACTGGATCCAGACAGCGAGTTATTTTCTCTCTCTCTCTCTCTCTCTCTCTCTCTCTCTCTCTCACACACACACACACACACAAAGACAGAGAGAGAGAGAGAGAGAGAGGAGAAAGGTAGATGGTATGGAAGAAAGGGGAAAGACAGAGAGAGAGAGAGAACGATGAATAATAACAGACAAGAGCAAACCAAGGCTGAATGCCAGGTGAGGTGTGACAATTAGGAGTACACAGGTAGCTGGGTTACCTGAGAAGTGTTAATTACGCATAAAATGATTGATATTTATGGCAGGGTAACTTTCAACCTTTTTTTTGTTTTTTCTTTTTGTTTTTTTTGCACACTTTCAAGGGGATGTGACTCACTCTCTCTCTCTCTCTCTCTCTCTCTCTCTCTCTTTTCTTCCATACCATCTACCTTTCTCTTCTCCCTTTGTCCCTCCTCTCTCTCTCTCCGCCTTTCCTTCCATTCCATTTACCTTTCCATCCTGTCTTCTCTCTCTCTCTCTCTCTCTCTCTCTCTCTCTCTCTCTCATTTCAATCCCTTCTTTCAGTAGTCCCTCCCATCTCATTTACCTTTCCTTCCTTTCTCTCTCCCTCCATCCCTCCCTTTCTCTCTCCTTCCTCCTGTCTGTCTGTCTGTCTCTTTGCCACACCTTCCCTCCCTTCCTTCTCTCCTCTTCTTTCCTCCCTCCCTCCCTCTCCTCCCCTCCTGCCGTCATTCCTCCTATCCCTCCCTCCTTTCTTTTCTCCCTTTCCTGATCTTCATCCCTCCCTTTCGTTACCACCATCCTCCCTTCCTTCCATTCTCCCTCCCGCTATCCACCCTACGTAACATTCTGTTCTCTCTCTCTCTCTCTCTCTCTGCCTTTTCCTTCCATTCCATTTACCTTTCCATCCCTTCCCTCTTCCTCTCTCTCTCTCTAATGAAGGCCGTGTAGGTGACTCTGGAAAAAGTTCATTATATCACGATGAACAGGTGCTTGTGGGAGGGGCGTTGCCGGAGGGAGGAGAGAGAGAGAGAGAGAGGTGGAAGAAACAAACTAAACAAGAAACAGGAAAAAAGAAAGAAGAAACAAAGGAGGGGATGAAGGATGGAACGAATGAAGGAGGGAGAGCAAGGAAGGAAACGGGGGAGGGAAGGTAGAAGGAAGAGAAAATGGAAAGAGGAAGAAGTAGGGAAGGAGGGAGGAAAGGAGAAAGGAGGGAGGGAAGGAGGCATGATAATTAGGAGGAAGCATAAATAAGAGGAAAGACGAAGGAAGGAAGAAGGGTAAATGATGGTCGAGGAAGAGAAGGAAGACAATGATTGGAAGGAAGAGAGAGAGAGAGAGAGAGAGGAGAGAGAGAGAGAGAGAGAGAGAGAGAGAGAGAGAGAGAATAATGATTGGTAGGAAGCAAGAGGAGAGGGGGGGGAGGGAGTGCCGGAGGGAAAGAATGATGAAGGATGGAGGGAGGGAAGGAAGGAAGGCATGATAAAGGAGAGGAGTAAGAAGGAATGATGATGAAAAGGAAGGAAGGATGGAAGAAGAAAAGAATAAGAAGACAGTAAGGAAGACAAGAGAGGAGTATGAAGACAGGAAGGAAGAAAAGACAGCAGTAAGAAGACAGGAAGGAAGAAAAGACAGCAGTAAGAAGACAGGAAGGAAGAAAAGACAGCAGTAAGAAGACAGGAAGGAAGAAAAGACAGCAGTAAGAAGACAGGAAGGAAGAAAAGACAGCAGTAGGAAGACAGGAAGGAAGAAAAGACAGCAGTAAGAAATCCGGAAGGAAAGAGAGCACTAAAAAAACAGAAAGAAAAGACAGCAGTAGGAAGACAGGAAGGAAGAAAAGACAGCAGTAAGAAGACAGGAAGAAAAGAGAGCAGTAGGAAGACAGGAAGAAAAGAGAGCAGTAGGAAGACAGGAAGGAAGAAAGCAGTAAGGAGACAGGAAGAAAAGACAGCAGTAGGAAGACAGGAAGAAAAGACAGCGGTAGGAAGACAGGAAGGACTAGCATCATATTCTATTTTGCTTTTCTTTGTGTGTGTGTGTGTGTGTTAATCTATCACTATAATTCCAGGCCAGGTTAGAGTAAAAATAAATCTAGTAACCAAGGAGACTCATTTCTACCTCAAAACAACTACCCCTGAAATAACACCCACCCACGACCCAAAATTCCAGTCGTCGTGGTGGAGCAGTTTCGCCAGGTTAAAAAGACAGAGTATAGAAGGCAGGATATAATACGTCACCGCATTGAGAGGGTTAAGGTTGATTTTTATGCGCGCGTGTGTGTGTGTGTGTGTGTGTGTGTGATGAGTGAGAGACAGACAGACAGACAGAGATTGTGTGTGTATGTGTGTAGTGAATTTAGTACTGTACGTCTGATAAATAGAATATCGCCAATAAAAAATGTGGTATATATAACGGTGAATTAATCAGGATGGGAATTATTGACATATTACCCAAATTAAAGGTAATTATGGCCTTAATTAGGGCTCATTAGGGTTCAAATTGCAGTAGATACCAGTAATTATTTTTTTATTTATTGAGGTAGTTAAGATGTATGTGTGTATGAATGTATGTAGGTAACGATATGCGTGTTTGTATATAATGTATGTACGTAACGATATCTGTGTGTGTATTTGTGACTATGTATGTGTGTATGTACTGATATCTGTGTGTGTATTTGTGACGGCATGTATGTGTGTATGTACTGATATCTGTGTGTGTATTTGTGACGGTATGTAAGTGTGTATGTAATGATATTTGTGTGTGTGTTTGTTACGGTATGTACGTATTTATGTTGTATGTAGTCTATATGTATGTAAGTATGTTGTATTATGTAGTCTGTATGTATGTATCTGGGTAGGTAGGAAGGTGGTTATGTTGTATATGTAGACTATGTATGTAAGTATTAGTTGGATACAAAATGGCTGAGGCTTTGTAGATAAAAGGGTGTTGCGTGCCAGCCGTAATGGGGAAGGAATGGAAGAGAAGAGGTCAATCGAACACTGACCAGAGCAGTAAAGGGAGGAAATAGATGCAAGAAATAGATGCAACACTGTGCGAGAGAGAGAGAGAGAGAGAGAGAGAGAGAGTCAGCAAGGAGAGGAGACGAAATGCCTGACTCCACTTCTATTATTATTATTATTATATTTATTATTATTATTATTATTATTTAAATCCCTAATCCCTTATCTCTTTCTAATCCCTAATCCCTTATATTTCTAATCGCCATTCCTTACTTCCAATCCGTCACTTCCTCAGGTAATCCCCAATCATCCCTGTCTTCCTTCCTTCAGCTTTTATCGTCTTTTCTCACCAACCCCTCACATCCCCGTCTTTCCTCTCTTTCTTTAGTGGTTAGGGAAGTGGTCGGCTGTTCCAGAGGACGCGGGTTCGATACCGTACAGGGACGGGGTAAGGAATATTTTGTGTAATTTTATTTCCTTTTAAAAGATTAGGTAGGGTGAGAAAAGAAGGAAGGAAATATTACCAGCGGGGAAGAATATTAACTCCATGTTCTGTCAAATGGGTCACACACTCATTCATAAAGCATTCAAGACCACGCAATCCTGGTTCCACCTCATCAGCCTAACCGTGTGCATTTCTAGAGGGAGGTGAGTATGGAAGTTAAGATAGTAATGTGATCCCTACCCTGACGTATGGAAGCGAGGCGTGGACCTTGCTAGAGAGGAACAAGTCAAGAGTGAGAGCAGTGGAAATGAGTTACTTGAGAGAAGCATGTGGAGTGACGTGGAGAGACAGGTTGACGAATGAAGAAGTGAAGGAACGATGTGGGGTGGATGTGGATGTGGCTGAGAAGATTAGGAGAAATACACTGAGGTAGTTTGGACACGTGGAGAGAATGGAGAATGAAAGACTGACTAAGAGGGTGTATGTAGGTGAGGTGGAGGGAGGGAGAGGGAGAGGTAGACCGAGGATGAGGTGGAGGGATGGAGTTGAGAGGTATATGAGGGAGGGGGGAGCGATTTGGGGGGGGGCAGTCAAATGGTGGGTGGCAGCGACTTGGAGGCGTTTTGTCTGCGGACACCCTTTGCGGGATTAGGGCGTCGGGCTCTCTCTCTCTCTCTCTCTCTCTCTCTCTCTCTCTCTCTCTCTCTCTCTCTATATATATATATATATATATATATATATATATATATATATATATATATCGGTATATCTGTAACAAATGTATATTACGGTATGTAAAACACAGCATGCAGGGCGATGTAACCGGAATTCATTGCCACCGTCGGGCCGTTTCACACGCAAAATAAACACCCAAATAATAATAAATAATTATATAATGGAGGTAAAGTTTGAAAAAAATGGGCGAACATTTTTGGCTGGTACGATGAATAAAACAGACAGGATATGTGGCCTTGGTGCGTGTGCCGTGCGTTGCCTTTATATATCGGCTGTTTGGCGGGGAGGGGAGGGGGGAGGGGAAGTGAGAAAGAATAAATTGTTGTATATGAGAGAGAGAGAGAGAGAGAGAGAGAGAGAGATAAGCACACTAGAGCAAGTATGGAGGAGGGGAAGGAGTAGGTACGAGCTGCAACGAGGGAGGGAGAAGTGGAGAAGAGGAAGGAGGAGGAGGAGGAGGAGGAGGAGAGGGAGGAGAAGTGAAGAAGGAGGAGGAGGAGTTGAAAGTTGGAGAGGAAGAGGAGGGGAGGAAGAGAAAGAAGAAGGCGAGGACGATGAGAAGAGGAAGAGGGGGGTGAGAACGAGGCAAAATTAATGAGGGAGGAGGAGGAGGAGGAGGAGAGAGAGAGAGAGAGAGAGAGGGTGGAGTGGAAGGTAGAGTGCTGCTTAATGAGGCAGGTAATTACTGCCTTATAATGATCACAACAGGTACAGTACGTCACACTAATTAACAACAAGAAGTACCTTGCGTCACTGTACCGTAAACAACAACAACAACAACAATATAGTGTCAGTGATGATGATGATGATGATGATGATAATAATAATAATGATACCGGTAATAATAATAATAATAATAATAATAATGATGATGATAATGATGATGACAATAATAATAATAACAATAGTAATAATAATAATAATAATAATAATAATAATAATAATAATGTGACAGTAAGAACACATCCAGCTTTACAGACACCAATAATAATGCTTCAGTATTTCAAGAACAAGTAACAAATAACAGCAATAACAACAACAGCTCCACTCACACAAAACAAAGACAACAATGGCGAGCAAATAAAACAAGTCCAGCGAAATAAAACGCCATGAGGTACAAACAAACACACAAACAAACAAACAAACAAACAATCCCATTTACAAATACAACAAACACAGCACCGTCCAACACGATAACAATAACAATGAAATAATTAAATCCCAAAACGCATAACAAGAACAATAACAAACAATAACGAAAATTGCAATAACATAAACAATAACCAACGACAATAACAAAAACAATAACAAATAACAACAACAACGTAAGCTCCGGCCGATCTCGTATGTATTGCGTCGTAGTGTTAACCCTCTCACTATTTTACACACACACACACACACACACACACACACACACCTCCAAACACAAACACCTACACATCCTCACAAACACACACACACACACACACACACACACACACATCCCAACACAAACACCTACAAATCCTAACACACACACACACACACACACACACCTCCACACACAAACACCTACACATCCTAACACACACACACACACACACCTCCAAACACAAACACCTACACATCCTAACACACACACACACACACACACACACACACCTCCCAACACAAACACCTACACACACACACACACATACACACCTCGAAACACACACACATACACACCTCCAAACACAAACACCTACACATCCTAACACACACACACACACACACACACACACACACACACACACACACACACACATACACACCTCCAAACACAAACACCTATACATCCTAACACACACATCCAAACACAAACACCTACACATCCTAACACACACACACACACACGCACACACACACACACACACACCAGTGCTCTGAAACAACATTGCAGCTCTACATCCTTTCCATTGCACTTCTTCGTGACAAGCACCACATTTTATTATTCTAAGGCTGCTAGTGTTCCACATCCTTTCCACAGCACTTCTTCGTGACTAGCATAAACCTTCGTCTCCTAAATCCTTGTATACCTTAAAATCCACCAATAGGATTTTTTTTTTTTTAATTCGTCCTCCTGTCAGACGGATTTACTGAGATTTGGGGGATTTTTCCAGCGATTTTTTTCCGAACAGAAGGGAGGATTTTTTCCAGCGATTTTTTTTCGAACTGAAGGGAGGATTTTTTCCAGCGCCCCCCCCCGAACTGAAGGGAGGATTTTTTCGAGCGATTTTTTTTCTTCCCCCGAACTGAAGGGAGGATTTTTTCGAGCGATTTTTTTTTTCTTTCCAAATGAAGGGAGGATTTTTTCGAGCGATTTTTTCGAACTAATGGGAGGATTTTTTCGAGCGATTTTTTTCTCGAACTGAAGGGAGGATTTTTTTCCGAGCGATTTTTTTTTTTTTTTTTTTCGAACAGAAGGGGGGATTTTTTCGAGCGATTTTTTTTTCGAACTGGAGGGAGGATTTTTTCGAGATTTTTTTTTTTTTTTCGAACTGAAGGGAGGATTTTTTCGAGATTTTTTTTTTTTCGAACTGGAGGGAGGATTTTTTGGAGCGATTTTTTTTTCGAACTGAAGGGAGGATTTTTTCGAGCGATTTTTTTTCGAACTGGAGGGAGGATTTTTTCGAGCGATTTTTTTTCGAACTAAAGGGAGGATTTTTTTCGAGCGATTTTTTTCGAACTGAAGGGATTAGATACGGATTTCTTTTTTTTCAACCCCTTCAGTACTAGACATCATTGCAAAGTTAAAAAAAAATAATAATGTTGAGAGGAATGAAGAGACTGATAAAAATATATATATAATTATACTGAAAGAGTTAACGTGAAATACTAGTCTCTCTACGTGTCTGTGTATGTCTGTATGTCTCTGCCACTGTCTCTCTCTATGTCTGTCTGTCTGTCTCTGTCTCTGTCTCTGTCTCTCTCTCTCTCTCTTAAAATCGTCTATCGTCTCCAACAGACCACTAAAATTGTCCCCCTCTAAAAAGGTATTATTATTATTATTATTATTATTATTATTACCATTATTATTATTATTATTATTATGGCGACAGGACAAGCACTCAAGCTCCTGTGACCCACTCTCAGCTGAATAAAATCGTCCGGCTTTAACTGGAAGAGAATAATACGCATCGTATTCTCGTCGGTGAAGGAAGCTCCCTAACACCTCTTCCTTAGCGGTTTATTTGTGGATGAGGCTTAGGATTATTGATCTGTACGTTCTTGATGCGGCGTACGGCCATATTAGAGTGATTTATGTAACACAGAAGAGGGCGGCAGGGTGTAATAAGCAAAATAAATCGCTTAGGAAGGGGTGTTAGGGAGTTGCCTTAAAAATACGGGCTTCAAGAGTTCTCCCGAGCATTAGAAGGTCAATAAAACAGAGGAAGTGTTGAGGGTAATTTATATATATGTAATTTCCGGTTAATTCTGATCGTAATTCTTATACACCTGTGGTTATGTATATGAGAGAGAGAGAGAGAGAGAGAGAGAGAGAGAGAGAGAGAGAGTAAAGTGGTGCACAGGAAGGCACGATCTGTAAGTAGTTGAGGCAGTGTGTGTGTGTGTGTGTGTGTGTGTGTGTGTGTGTGTGTGTGTGTGTGTGTGTGAGAGAGAGAGAGAGAGGGGGGGGGAGCAGCCTGAGGGAGAGAGCACAACAACACTCAAGAGGAAGTAGAGGAGAGAGAGGAAGGGAGGGGAGGGGAGGGGAGAGGGGAAGGGTGGGTAGGTCGTGACTTGGGGTAGACCTATGGGGGGAGGGGGTCAAGTGGTGGGGTGAGAGGGGAAAATGGTAAGGGAAGGAGGAAGAAATTTGGGGGAGGGGAAAGGGGGAGGGGAGATAAGGGGATGGAAGGGGAAAGGGGGAGGGGAGATAAGGGGATGGAAGGGGAAAGGGGGAGGGGAGATAAGGGGATGGAAGGGGAAAGGGGGAGGGGAGATAAGGGGATGGAAGGGGAAAGGGGTCTGGTGCTGGGGTGGGGTGAGAGGGAGGGGGAGACGTGAGGGAGAGGGATGGGGGAGAGGGGAGGAATGCAGTTGTAAGGAATCTTTTTTGAGGGTGGGGGTAGTAAGGGGGAGGAGGGGGGTCAGGAGAGAGGGGGAGGGGGGAGTGTAGGGGTGTGAAGGGTGAGGGGGACGATGGGGAGGGGGAGGGGAGGTGAGAGGAGGGTTTGGGAGAAGTAGAAGGAAGGGGAAAGTGTAAGGAAAAGAGGAAGAGATGTGGGATACGGGGAGGGGAGGGGAGGGGAGGGGAGGGGAGGGGAGAAATAAGACAAGGGAAGGGAGAATGTTGGGAGAAGAGGACGAGAGAAAGCTGGGAGTAATTTTTTTTTTTTTTTCGTTAAAGAGGGTAGTGAAGGAAAGATGTGTAAGTGGAGGGGAAAGGGAAGGGAGGGAGAGGGAAGAGAAAGGAAAGGGGAAGGCAGAGGGGAAGGAAGAAAAGGTAGGGGGGAGAGAGAGGGAGAGAGAGGGGGGGGAATAGGAGCATTGCAGGTGTAATTAATTCCTTTCTTTTTCTTCAAGTTGATGAGGGTTTCGGACGAGGAAAGGGAGGGGAGGGGAGGGGGAGTGAAGGAAGGACAGGAAGAAATGTAGAAGAGGGGGGGGAATGCTATCTTTTCCCTAGTGCGGCCCCACCTGGAGTAGTGTGTTCAGTTTTGGTCACCTTATTTACAAGAAAGATAATGGAGAAAGGAGAGAGAGCGAGAGTACAAACACACACACACACACACACACACACACACACACACACACACACAAAGACTCAGATTAAGGAACAAACCGTATGAGGGAAGCGTAAACGACCTCATGCTGTTTACCTCATCAAAGCACAGATTACGAGTGGATCTGATTCATGTATATATATATATTTTTAAAGGAGATGACAATATAAAGATTGACAAGAACTTCAAAATGAATCCGTCAAATTAAACTATAGAAAAGCCATCAAATCATCGGGCAAACTCTTGCAGTGTAATGATGCAAGGCACTTTTTTTTTTTTTTTCAATAGAATTTTCAACATTAAGGAACAAACTGCCTAGAAAGCTATCTATCTATTGACGCCTTAATCCCGTAAGGCCACAAACAAATCGCCTCCATGTTCCCCTGTCCCCCGCCATTTTCACTGCCCTGCTCCGAGCTCACACACCCCTCTCCCAAATACCTCACCACCCCATCCGTAGCCTAGAAATCTCTATCTATCTATTTATCTATCTGTCTATTGCCAGACGCCTTAATTCCGCAAGGGGTGCCCACAAACAAATCGCCTCCACGTCGACCTGTCCCCCGCCACTTAACTGCCCTGCACCCAGATCACCCCCCGCCCCCTTCTCATCTAACTCTCCACTCCATCCCTCCATCTCATCCTCGACCTCCCCCTTCCCTCTCCCCCCCTCCACCTCACTCACATACACTCTCCTGGTCAGTCTCTCACTTAACAAAATGGCTGAATAATTCATCTGACTCTTCCTCTCTTGCAGATCATGAATAATACGTCAGGAGTTTCTCAGATATTGTTAACTTTCCATTACAGATTAAGTTGATGTAGAATATATAATTCTTCTTTCCCTTTCAGTCTTTCCTATAAAATTTCCATGGCAGTTTTTAATTAATGATGCATGGCGATCCTTCTTACTTTTTCCTGCCGGTTTCGACTGGAGGGTTTGGTGGGGGGGGTAGGCCTTTTTATTAACCTATTCTTATCTTACTATCTTCTTACTATGCCATTCTTATCTTACTAGGCCTATGCAAATCTTATCTTACTATGCAATTATCTTTCTCCGCAATTCTTATCTTACTAGGCCTATGCAATTCTTATCTTACTAGGCAATTCTTAACTTACTATGCAATTATCTTACTATGCAATTCTTATCTTACTTTGCAATTCTTATATTACTATGCAATTCTTAACTTACTATGTAATTATCTTACTATGCAATTCTTAACTTACTATGTAATTATCTTACTATGCAATTCTTATCTTACTATGCAATTCTTAACTTACTATGCAATTCTTAACTTACTATGCAATTCTTAACTTACTATGCAATTCTTATCTTACTATGCAATTCTTATCTTACTATGCAATTCTTAACTTACTATGCAATTCTTAACTTACTATGCAATTCTTAACTTACTATGCAATTCTTAACTTACTATGCAATTATCTTACTGTGCAATTCTTATCTTACTATGCAATTCTTAACTTACTATGCAATTCTTAACTTACTATGCAATTATCTTACTATGCAATTCTTAACTTACTATGCAATTCTTATCTTACTATGCAATTCTTATCTTACTATGCAATTATCTTACTATGCAATTCTTATCTTACTATGCAATTATCTTACTATGCAATTCTTATCTTACTATGCAATTCTTAACTTACTATCTTCTTACTATGCAATTCTTATCTTCATCTCATAGTATTAGATATCATAGGCGGAGTTTTCATTATAATAACGTCCCATTGTTGTTGTTTGGATTCCTTTGTACTCCTTTGTAGCGGTAGTGGAGGGGTGCAGGTTTGTAAGTGGAGGGGGAGAAAGAGAGGGGAGGGGAGGGAAGGGGAGACGGTGAAAGGAGGAGGAGGAGAGGGGAGGGGAGGGGAAAGGAAGTTGGAGAGGGGGAGGGGAGGGAAAGGGAAGGGAAGGGAAGGGGAGGGAAAGGAAGGGAAGGGAAGGGAAGGGAAGGGAAGGGAAGGGAGGGGAGGGGAGGGGAGGCAGGGGAAGGGAAAGGAAGTTGGAGGGGGGGAGGGGAGGGAAAGGAAATTGGAGGGGGGGAGGGGAGGGAGGGGAAGGGAAGCGAAGGGAAGGGGAGGGGAGGGGAGGGGAGGGGAGGGGAAGGGAGGGGGGAGAAGAGGGAGTGATGGTGAAGATGGAAGGAGTGCTGATGTCAGGGATTATTCCATTTTTTAAAGGGGAACAGATGTGTGAGGGGAGGGGGAAGAGGGAGGGGGGGAGAGAGGGGAAGGGGAGGGGAGGGGAGGAAGGAAGGTAAAGAAGGGGAGAAGAGATACGTGGGAGAGGGGAGAGAAGTCTATTTTTCTGACTGGGGAGGGGCAGGAGAGGGGAGGGAGAAAGGCAGGATGTTGGGGAAAGAAGGGAGGAGGGGAGGGTGAAAGGAGAGGAAAGAAGAGAGGAGGTAAGAGGGGAGAAGAGAAAGGGGGGAAGAGGGGAGAAGCAGGAAAAAGGAGGGCAGGAGGAGGGGGAGAGAAGTGGGGGAAAGGATGAAAGTGGGGAGGAGGGAAGAAGTAGGAGAAAGGAGGAAAGAGGGGAGGAAGTGGGAAAGAGGAAAGAGGGGAGGGAGTGGGGAGGAGGGGAGAGGAGGGAAGAGGAAGAAAGAGGGAAGAGAGGAGGAGGAGAAAGAAGGGAGGGGGGGAGGATGAGGAAGGAAGAGGAGGAGGAGGAGAGAGAAGGGGCAAGCTGAGCGAATTAAGGAAGAGGAAGAGATGGAGAGGGGAGGAAGGCAGTTGTAAGGAATCTCTCTCTCTCTCTCTCTCTCTCTCTCTCTCTCTCTCTAAGCTGTAGAGGGAAGGAATGTCAAATCTTGGGGGAGGGGTGTTGCAGACGTGTGGGGAGGGAAGGGGAGGAGAGGGGAGAAGGAGGAGGAAAATGTGGGGAGAATAGGAAGGGTGAGATGCGGGAGAGGGGAGGAAGGTTGGAGGAGGGGAGGTGGGGAGGAAAGGAAAAGTGTTGAGAAAAGATGGAGAGATATGGAGCACGGTAACGGGAGGGGGAGGGGTAGGGAGGGAAAGGGAGGGGAGAAATGAGGGGAGAGTGTGGGGAGGAGAGGAAGGGTGAAATTTGGAAAAAGGGATGAAAGCAGCTGATTTTTTTTCTAATGAAGGAAATGAGAGAGAGAGAGAGAGAGAGAGGGGATTATGAGCTGATGGAGGCGAAGGTAGGGGGAAAGGGTTGAAGACGGGGAGGGGAAAGTGTGGGGGGGAAAGGCACATGAGGGAGAGGAGAGGAAAGGAGGGAGAGGGAAAGGGAAGAGCAAGGCGAAGGGGTGAAGGAAGGGGGGAGTGTAGTGAGAAGACGATGGGAGATGGGGAGAGGGGAGGAATACAGCTGAGTTCTAATATTCTTAAGGGGAACACTGAGGGGAGAGGAGCGCATAGACGTAAGAGGGGAGGGGGGAGGGAAGAAGCAGGAGAGAGGAGGGAGAAGAGGAGGGGAGATGGGGAGGGGGGCACTAAGGATTTTTTTATAGGGAGCTGTGATGGGGAGGGAAGGGGAGGCATGTGCTTGTGGAAGGGTGAAGACGTGTGAGGGGAGGGGAGGGGAGGGGAGGATAGGGGAGAAAGGGGGGTGCAGATATATAGGGAAGGGGAGGAAAGCAAGACATATGGGATGGGAGAAACAGGGGTTGAGGGAGAGGAAGAGGGAGGGATCAGGGAGAGAGGAGGGGAGTGGAGGTGGGGAAGGGGAGGGGAGAGAGAGAGAGATGGAAATAATTGTGAATCTTGGAGGGTGCTTTCTAAACTGTGTGTGTGTGTGTGTGTGTGTGTGTGTGTGTGTGTGTGTGTGTGTGTGTGTGTGTGTGTGTGTGTGTGTGTGTTACGGCATCATACTATAATTTATTTTTATCCCCTTTGCTAAAAAAAAAAAAATATATGAATACCAGGTGTATATATTAAGACATGGTACTGAAGGGGTTAAGTGAGGAAGATGTAAGGATGGAGGAGCGGTATGGAGGTCTCTCTCTCTCTCTCTCTCTCTCTCTCTCTCTCTCTCTCTCTCATTCTCCCTTTATCACTTTCTCTTACACTCCATCAACCCTCCTCTCTTATGCTCACTCAGATCTTCCCCTACTTGTGTATGTGTGTGTGTGTGTGTGTGTGTGTGTGTGTGTGTGTGTGTGTGTGTGTGTGTGTGTGTGTGTGTGTGTGTGTGGGTGTGTGTGTGTGTGTGTGTGGGTGTGTGTGGGTGTGTGTTCACCAAGTAGGGGTAAATAGGAGCAGATCTAAGAGTAGTATAGATCAATCAACCAACCTAAACACACACACACACACACACACACACACACACACACACACACACACACACGGCAAAAGAACGAAACTCTTGGCCAAGTTAAGATGAAAGAACTATAATTCAAACTTCAATTAAATCCAGCAGAAAGAGAGAGAGAGAGAGAGAGAGAGAGTTAATGGGCTTTACTATTAAACTACATAAACGCAAAACCAAATCTCATCTTAAACGTTTAGCGAAGAAAGTTTTGGAAGCTTCGAATCAAACGAATCATGCTTCACGATTCTCAGTTTCTGTTTACGATTCGCTAGTTTTCATTAGCCTAATCTTCAAAAAAAAAAAAATAATAATAATAATAATAATAATTCCTTTTTATACTTGTGGTAAATCTAGTATATGAAAGGGGGGTGTGAGCTGGGAGCAGGACAATGAAATGGCGGGGGACAGGGTTGACATGGAGGCGATTTGTTTGTGGCCACCTTTTAGGGCATTAGGGCGTCTGGCAATATAGACAGATAGTAAATTTGGACCTCGCTGACGGTACAGGGAGAGTTGAAATAGTAAAAATAATAAAAATAAAATATAATCAATGGTTTTAATTTCCGCCGCCAAAATCCCCGTATTGCTTTATTCCATTATTCTCCTTTATTATGGTGGTAGTCATGCACGGGTGGCTCTATAAATATTTACTCCCTTAACCCCTGTCCACGTTTGATTTTACCCGCCCAATTTTCTACCTATATGGAGAGAGAGAGAGAGAGAGAGAGAGAGAGAGAGAGAGAGAGAGAGAGACCTGGCCTTTAAATACCATAGTTCCTTAAGACGTGACTGGAGGAATTTCGAGCAGGTAAGTCATGTGCCCTGAGATGACTACCACAGCCTAGCCCCGGGACCCTACGCTTCTCAGGGGGGGTAAATGAGACTGGATTAAGAGGTATATTAATCTTAAGACGTGTGTAATTATGATGCTGTTAATTACCTTATAATTTGTGAGTATAATTATCCTGTTTTCTACATTCGTTTACGTACTGCTAACCAAAATCAAGAGTACACACACACACACACACACACACACACACACACATACACACACACAAAGTACAAAGAAAATGCTTAAATAAATCACACACACACACACACACACACACACACACACACACAAAGTACAAAGAAAATGCTCAAATAAATCACACACACACACACACACACACACACACACACACAAAGTACAAAGAAAATGCTCAAATAAATCACACACACACACACACACACACACACACACACACACACACACACAAAGTACAAAGAAAATGCTCAAATAAATCACACACACACACACACACACACACACACACACACACACACACACACACACACACGCAACCAATACCACATAACAAATAACACAACAAAATACAATATCTTACCTGCCATCCTGCGATTGCTCCAAGTTCACACACACACACACACACACACACACACACACACACACACACACACCTTGCACCATTTTCAGCCACTCTGTACACACTACGGACTTCTGCTCCTGTCTCGTATTTCTGTATTTCTCTCACTGTCTGTCTGTCTGTCTCTCTCTAGGTCTTTTCAGTCTGTCTCTGTGTTTGTGTCTGTCTGTCTGTCTCTCTCTGTCTTTGTCTGTCTCTCGGGGTCACTGCCTGTCTCTATATCTTTGCCTTTGTCTATGGCTTTCTGTCTCTGTCTGTCTCTCCATGTCTTTTCTGTTTCTGTGTGTCTGTCTCTCGGCGTTTTCTGTCTGTCTGTGTCTGTCTGTATGTCTTAGTCTGTCTCTCAAGGTGTTTTCTGTCTGTTTCTCTGTGCCTGTGTCTGTCTACCTCTGTGTTTCTCCAGGGCTTTGTCTGTGTCTCTCGAGGTCGTTTCTATCTCTCTTTCTCTGTGGATGTCTGTCTATTTCTGTCAGCCCATGTCTTTGTCGTCATCTCTGCATCTACTTTTTACTGTCTCTCTGTCTGTCTGCATCAACACCTTTCACTCTGTCTGTCTGTCTGTCTTTTTCAATTAACCTGCACCTATAGCCTACCTTCCTTTGTATAGCTTCACGTAAACATTTCGCTGTCTGTCTGCCTGTCTGTCTGTCTGCACCTTCACCTCTCGCTGTCTGTGCCTGTCTTTATCCCTGCATCTATACCTTTCACTCTGTCTAATCATCATCTAAACTTCTATCTAACTGCTTGCCTAAATATTTACTCTTTTGCATTTCAGTCTGTCTTTCAGTCGTATCTACATTCTCTCTCTCTCTCTCTCTCTCTCTCTCTCTCTCATGTCACGTACCGAGACGACTAAATTATATTAATGTATCTGGTAACTCAATTCCTTTTTAATTTACCTCTGTTACCATCAGATTATTTAACTTTGAAAATACGTCTAATACTAAAGAAGTTAATGTGGATTTTTTGATGACGGGGCTTGTGTGTGTGTATGTATGTATGTTTGTATCTGTATGTCTATGTATGTATGTGTTTATGTATGTATTCTGTGTGTATATTTATGTATGTGTATGTGTGTATGTATGTATGTTTGTATCTGTATGTCTATGTATGTATGTGTTTATGTATGTATTCTGTGTGTATATTTATGTATGTGTATGTGTGTATGTATGTATGTACCTGTATGTCTGTGTGTCTGTCTGTCTGTATGTATGTATGTACGGTATGTACCTGTATGTGTCTGTCTGTCTATGTATGTATATGTACGTATATACAGTATGTATGTAAGTAGAGGTGCATGTTTATGTGTACAGGGGATACCGGTATGTATGTATGTATGTGTGTATGTATGCATGTATGTGTGTATGTGCAGATAATTTACCGGTATGTATTTCTGTCTGCTATCTATCTATTTATCTATCTGCATCTATCCATCCTTACCTGACGCCTCATCCTGTTAGGGGTTGCCTCAAGAGAGAGAGAGAGAGAGAGAGAGAGAGAGAGAGAGAGAGACCCTCCAATCGCGTGTCCCAACCCTCTCCCCACCCCACATCATCCCCCCTCATGCACTCCACTTCCACATCACTGTATTCCACCCCAATCATTACTATACTTCTTTTACACTAACCTGGCCCAGCTCTACATCCTTCCCACAGCACTTCTTCGTGACTAGCACCATATTAGAGTGTTAATGGGCTTGTTACAACTCGGCATTTAAGATGAGAAGGAAATTTTAAGCCAAATTGGAGTAACAGGGGTATAGACGAATGAATACCCCCACTCACTGGCACCAAGAGACTGCTTAATCATCTATCTATCTATCTACTGTCAGACGCCTTAATCCCGTAAGGGGTGGTCGCAAACAAATCGCCTCCACGTCACCCTGTCCCCCGCCATTTCACTGCCCTGCTTCCAGCTCACACACCCCCTCTCTCATATATATACCTCTCTCCACTCCGTCCCTCCATCTCATCCTTGGCCTCCCCCTCCCTCTCCCCCCGCCTCCACCTCACTCAATCTTTCAATGGTGTTCGTCCTTTTGCACCTCATTTCCCGTGGCTCAGTGGTAGGATATACGGTACTATGGCCCTACCTCCTTCCCCACAGCACTTCTTCGTGACTAGCACCATATGCTGAAGTTAATTATAGCTTAGGACTCAGCACTGAAATGAAGAGTACGGTAGAAATCAGTAGAAATTAGTAGCAGAAAATAGTAATAGAAATTAGTAGTGGAAATTAGTTGTAGAAATTAGTAGCAAAAATTAATATTAGTATATAATTAGTAGTAGAAATTAGTAGTAGATATTATAGTAGAAATTAGTAGTAGAAATAAGTAGAATAAGTACCTAGCAGAAATTAGTAGTAGAAATAAGTAGAATAAGTACCTAGCAGAAATTAGTAGTAGAAATAAGTAGTAGAAATCAGTAGAAGAAAATAGTACTCGTAGATGCACTCCCAGTCTCATCACCGTGAACCCCGTGGACTGCAGGACGTTACCCCTACAGTCCCCCACCCCCCCTTTTGGGAGGCTGGGGGGTTACCTGAGAGACACCTGTACTTCCGGACAAGTCCTCCGTCCGGATATAGCAGTGCCACCACATGAAGGCTCCCTCTTTAGCCAGCACCAATGTCCTAATAATAATAATAATAATAATAATAATAATAAAGGTACTGGTAATAATAAAAATAATAATAAAGGCAATAATAATAATAATAATAATAATAAAGGGCGTAATAATAAAGCAAGTCCGTACTCTCCCCTCTGCCCCTTTGTCCTTGGCCAGTTCGTTATCACCCCATCCAGTACGTGGCCGTTTATCACCTTATCTCACTAATTCCCCTATTTATCACATTTACGCCTTTATCTTACTCATTTGTCTCGAGCGATTCCTGGGTGTTTGTATGGCTACTGCCCTGGTGGGTGATTATTTATTTTATCCGTCACTGTCTGTCTTAATTACACGTGTACTCATACCGGTACACATAACCGCACACTACATACACAGCCATTCCTTAATGTACGCTACAGTGCACACAGAACCAAGCGGACAGGCGTGTACACACAACTAAACTGTACACAAACCGTACACACACTCAACATACAATACACAAGACTACACGTTCACATACAAGTAGGCCTAAGTACAGGGGTGCATACCGGTACATACACGCATGCATATACTCCACGTACACACACACACACACACACACACACACACACACACACACACACACAAAACGCGCGCACGAGCACAGGCACACAAACAGACATCACACACAACTCCCTACATACTCGTAATTATAAACACACACAAACAATTGCACAAACACACTACATAATATAAAGTTAACACCAGATTAAACACACACACACACACACTCACTCTCTCTCTCTCTCTCTCTCCCTCTCACCCACAAACAACACAACAATCACACAAACCCATCCACACACATCCACACCTATAAAATATACGACAGCCCCCCAAAAAAGCCCAAAGCCCAGTCTCTTATTAGCTCAAGGGGGCTTACATGAGGGATTCCAGTCCTCTCCTAATTACCATTTTCCAAAACCATGGCGGCGTAATGACATCTATATTTAATTACGTTCCCATCCCCTTCATTATGGGATTTTTTTGTGGATTAATTATTATTATTTTTTTTTTGTCATCTGATTTGTAGTTAATATTTAAGTGTTATGGTGATACGCTCCTACCTGTCTCCCTCCTGCCTTCCCTTTCCCTCCCTTAATTCTTATCCACATTTCTCTCCCTCCCTCCCTTCCTCCTCTCCCTTCCTTCGACTCTTCCCCTCTCCCTCAACTGCAAGTCTTTCTTCACACACACACACACACACACACACACACACACACACACACACACACACACACACACACACACAGCACCTGAATCAACGAGTAGTGACAGGTAAAGTTATGTGGTGTGAGGTGAGGTAAGGTGAGGTGTGGTATGGTATGGTAGGGTGTGGTGAGATGAGGTATGGTGTGGTGTCGTGAGGTGAAAAGAGGTGTGGTGTGGTGTGGCAGGGTGTGGTGAGGTGTGGTGGTGTGCTGTGGGGTAAGGCAGGTGATAATATTTCTTTTTACTAATTCTTCCATCTACATATGCACTCCCTCGCAGACAAGCAGAAAGGAATGGCCTGAGGTGAGGAGCTTATGTTTTCCAGTCAAGGTTGTATCCTAGAATAATGCTGTGGTATTGGCTGGCTAACTGGCCGGAGGGGGAGGGAAGGGGCGGGGGAGAAGTCTGGGGAGAAGTGGGTGGGGAGAAGAGAAGGAGGTGGGGAGAAGGGGACGGGATGGAGAGTAGGGTAGATGGGTGGAGAGTACGGTAGGGGGTGGGGAGAAAGGAAAGGGGTGGGGAGAAGGGAAGGGGATAGGAAGAAGGGAAGTGGTGGGGTGTAGGATAGGGGTGGGGAGTAGGGAAGGGGTGGGGAGGAGGGATGGTGTGGGGAGAAGGAAAGGGCAGGGGAAGAGTAAGAAGAGTAAGAGGTGGGGAAGAATGATAAGAGACGAACTAGTCAATGCTATTCCAACTCTATCAGATTCAAGGAGGATTAGATGGCAATTTTAGGCCAAGTTTGAGTGAGCAGAGTATAGCATCCATCACCGCCGCCACGCTAAACAACTTACTTATTTCTTCCGCAGCTTAAATAAGTTTAAGTAAATCCGTATGAAGTCCACTAAGCCCTACAGGAACTTTATATATTTAAGTAGCGGGCTGAGAATTAGGTTTTTTTCTCTCTCTCTGACACACACACACACACACACACACACACACAAATTTAGAGTAACAGGCTGAGAATTAGGTTTATCATACACACACACACACACACACACACACACACACACACACACACACATTTAGAGTAACAGGCTGAGAATTAGGTTTACCACACACACACACACACACACACACACACACACACACACACACACACACACAAACCTCGAACCGTAAACAGTGTCCTTGCTTAATACCATCTAAAAACATCGCATTAAAACCACATACAAACACACACCACCACTTGGTATACCACTTCTAATACCTGCTTCGCTGTACCACTAAAACACACGCTTCAAAACACCGTCATACCAAAAGCGTAGGGGCCCGGGGCTAGGCTGTATTGTTGGGATTTTTTTCAGACAGGTGTGGGCAGGTAAACCCCAATAAATCACTTATAGGCTTGAACCTGTTTGAGTCACGTTCAGTTTGAGCTGCCTATCCTCTGGTCACGCGGCTGGGTGGCAGAAAAAGACAATACTACAATTCTGCACTCTTGACAAAATAGCACTTCTTCGTGACTGGCAGCTTATTCTAATGTTAAACTCCTTAGAGCTCAGTATGTAAGGTGGAGAGATGGTAATTTTGGACAGTTAAACAGAACACGACTGCATTAAAACAAAAAAAAAAAAAAAAAAAAAAAAAAAACATCAGCAGTTACCCATTACAAAAAAGGAATACCAAGATGAGGACCTAAACGTGGTGGCCTGCAGTTTGACTCCTAATGGACCCAGGTTCGATTCCCGGCTGGGGCAGGGAACAGCTGAAGGATCTGAATTTCACAAAGCAAACTTAACTGATCTACCCGACGACCCGACATGTAAAAATACCCCCGCTAATACCAGTACACCTGTCCTGTATGAGACAGCCCTGGCATTTACCGGTATTCAATATGGACGGTGGGTGTTAGCGCCGAAGTGGTGGCATGTGAAGGTGTATGGTATGGTGGAGGACTACTGGGCCTTGGGAACAGTCTGTGAAGCCTATGCCCAAAGTAGGACACACACACACACACACACACACACACACACACACACACACACACACCACACACACACACACACACACACACACACACACACACAATTTAGAGTAACAGGCTGAGAATTAGGTTTATCTCTCTCTCTCTCTCTCTCTCTCTCTCTCTCCACACACACACACACACACACACACACACACACACACACACACACACACACACAAATCGCGCGGGAAAAACACAAAGCGGGCGCCTCATCCACCAAAGAGATTTCGTTGAGGGAGGGAAGGAAGGCTGGGTGAGGGAGCTTACGAAGTTTTGCGGCTCCAATAAACTTTTACGTTAATTAACAGGGGCAAGAGAGGAAAGGGGGCGAAATTAGGCTTAAAATGCAAACAGAGAGAGAGGAGAGAGAGAGAGAGAGAGAGAGAGAGAGAGAGACGTATTCCCAGCTCAACCCCTTCAATCCGATGACTTTTTTGTTTGCTACCTTCGTCTTTCTGCAGCTTATTTCACGTAACTCTGGCAGAAAGTGTTACGGCTCTACATCCTTCCACAGCACTTCTTCGTGACTAGCATCATATCTTTTGTGTCAAGCCACTGATACAATGCTTGAATACAGTGGAAAGGATGGCAATTTCAGGACAAGTCGGAGTAAAAAAGGTATGCCGTCTCACGAGAGAGGCTGGACAAAAGATGGAGGTGGGCAGATCGTCTCGGGACTTGGGATAGACAAAGGCCTGAGCTCCTAAGACATATGTGACCCCCGGGATGCCTAACCCTGCGTCCTGTGAGGGGGTTGAGGGTTTGAGAGGGGATAGGGGAAGGTTAGAGGGGTTGAAAGAGGTTCAGAGGAGGGGTAGAGAGGGGACAGAAGAAGGTTAGAGGGGTTGGAGGGAAACAAGAGGGGATGATGGTGTTAAAGGTGGATTGGAAGGTTAAGGAAGAGTTGGAGGATGTTAGGGGAGAGTTGGGAGGGTTGGGGGGTTAGGGGAGAGTTGGAGGGGGTTAGGGGAGAGTTGGAGGGGGTTAGGGGAGAGGTGGAGGGGGTTAGGGGAGAGGTGGAGGGGGTTAGGGGAGAGGTGGAGGGGGTTAGGGAAGAGGTGGAGGGGGTTGTAGGGGTTAGATGGTTGGGGAGAGAGTGGGATTGTAGTGCTAGACGTCTAGAGAAGGGTTGGAGGAGTTAACGAGGAATTAAATGGGGAGAAAGGGGTTGCAGAGGGGGGAGGGGGGACGGGGCGGGGTTTACAGGGGGGGCTAGGCTGGGAGACGGGAATGATGGGGGGTTAGAAGGGGGTTGGAGAGAGATGGACGGGGAGAGGTGAATGGTTAACATGATGCTTAACCCATTCGCTACGTCAGCCTAATTCACCTCACTATCTATCACCTAACAATTTTTTAAGTCAAACTACGAAATACATTCATAAACAAAAATCCATCGATCTTTTTGTTACAGGAAGCCTCGCATGACCTGAGAACAAGGAAGAAAAAAATAACAAAGGTCATCGGAGTGAAGAGGTCAAAGGTGTGTGGAGGG
>NC_136974.1:615016-622516 GCF_032717465.1 Coenobita brevimanus
GGGAAAGGAGGTCCGGATGATGATGATGATGATGATTAGGGTAGGAAAGGAGGTCCGGATGATGATGATGATGATGATATTTATATTATTATTATTATCATTATCATTATTATTATTATCATTACTATTGTTATCGTTAGTAGTAGTAGTAGTAGTAGTAGTAGTATTGATGTTATTGCACTTGTTCTTCTTCCTCTTGTTGTTGTTGTTGTTGTTGCTGTTGTTGTTACCAGTGTTTGTTTGTTTGTGTGTTGTCGTCTCTGCGATATTTGTTGCTGTTATTTTTTTACCCCTGGTGGTGCCGTGAGAAACTGTGATAAAGAGAGCTATATTTCTCTCTCTCTCTCTCTCTCTCTCTCTCTCTCTCTCTCTCTCTCTCCCTCTCTCTCTCATACAAAAATACATACATATATAAATACATACACACATACATTAAGGACAGACATAAATAGATATAGATAGATAGTTAGACTGGAAGACAGACAGACAGACAGACAGATAGATAGGGACAGATAGATAAAAGACAGACAGACAGACAGGCAAACCGAGATAAACATAGACAGAAATAGATAGACAGACAGATAGATAGATGGATAGATAAATTCAGCATACAGTATACTCTTTGTTCTTCCCTAGCGTTTTTCCTCCCCCCTCCCCCCCCTCTCTCTCTCTCTCTCTCTCTGGAGGTCTGGAGGGCAGATTCTAATTACTGGTGTAGTCATTAACACGGCCCCCACCTTAATGATGACGCCAACTCTATATATTCCTTCACCCCTTCCTTCCTTCATTCAACCCTTCCTTCCTTCCTTCCTTCTCCCCTTCCTTAATTCCTTCCTTCCTTCATCGCACCCTTACTTTCTTCCTTTACAATTTCCTTCCTTCCTTCCTTCACCCCTTCCTTCCTTCCTTCAATCCTTTCTTCCTTTACCATTTCCTTCCTTCCTTCCATCCTTCCTTCTCCTCTTTAGCCCGTTCTTACTTTCTTCCATCCTTCCTTCTCCTCTTTAGCCCGTTCTTACTTTCTTCCATCCTTCCTTCCTCTTTTCCTTCCTTCCTTCCTTCCTTCTTTCCTTCCCCCTTCCTGTTTTCCCTCCTTCCTTCCTTCCACCTACCCTTCTTTCCACCTTCCTTCTTTCCTCCACACCTCCTGTTTTCCTTCCTTCCTTCCTTCATCCCCCTTCTTCCCTTCCTTCTTTCATTCCTTCCTCTTCCTTCCTTCCTTCTGTTTTCCTTCTTTCCATTCTTCCTTCCTCCTGTTTTCCTTCCTTTATCTCCCCTTCCTCCCTTCCTTCTTTCATTCCTCCCTTTCTTTCTTCCTTCCTTCCTTCACCCCTCCTGTCTTCCTTCCTTCCATCGTGACTTCCATCATCATCAGCAGCAGCAGACAAAGGAAAATTACACCCGCCCTTCCAATATACCCACACCTGATATCCACACCCACACCCTACTACTTATATCCTCATCATCATCACCATCACCACCACCACCACCACCACCACCATCATCATCATTATCACCACCACCACCATCATCACCATCAACATCACCACCACCACCACCATCACCATCATCATCATTATCACCACCACCACCATCATCATCATCATTATCACCACCACCACCACCATCATCACCATCAAAATCACCACCACTACCACCATCATCATCATCATCACTACCACAATCACCATCATCATCACTACCACAATCACCATCATCATCACCACCATCATCACCACCACCACCACCATCACCACCACCATCACCACCACCACCACCATCACCACCACCACCACTACCATCATCATCATCATCATCACATACACACATCACACCTACTATCAAATGAGGTATGCACTCTCTGCTGTATACTGTATATCCACCCTGAATTTTTCTTTCTCGCACCGGTACGTCTGGCAGGCACAGTGGTTTCAACGAATTATGTGTCACTATACCATCCTTAACACATTTTCGTTTTTGATTTTTTTTTTTTCGCAAATTCTTACTCTCTCTAGACGCTTTCCTTTATCTGGGGGGGGGAGCTGAAGGGGGGGTTGGGAGACTAAATTAACCCCCCTTTACTGCCAGACGGTTTTGCTAAGCTGAATAAAATCGTCTGGTTGTAGCAAGAATTATAAATAAATCGGCGGAGGTAGTGTGTTAAGGCGTGTTTTTAATCTTAGTCTTGATCATTCTGTGCGGTTTTGAGAGAGAGAGAGAGAGGGAGAGAGAGAGAGAGAGAGAGAGAGAGAGAGAGAGAGAGAGAAACAGACAGACAGGCAGACGGACAGTTCAATACACAAAGACATAAATAACGAGAGAGAGAGAGAGAGAGCTTCCATAACCTCGCCTCGTGTTTTTTTTCCTATATTGAACAAAGAAGAAAATAATCCATACAAAAATGTAATTATGTATAAGGAAATAACACCTGCCAGGTATATCCTATTCAACAGAGCGAGTCCTAGTCACGAAGAAGTGTGGCTGGGACTCATATCTCTTCAATGCGATAGCTGACGTGGGTGAGACAGGGGGTTAAGTTTACTATCTCAGACGATTTCCTTCAGTTAGGGATTTTCTTTACTCTCTCTCATACGACAACCCTCTCTTTCCTTCTTTCCTTCTCTCTATCTCTCCTTCCTTCCCTTCCTTCTCTCTGTCCTTCCTTCCTTCCCTCTCTATCTCTTCCTCTCTCTCTCCACCTCCTCTTCCTCCCTATTCTCCCTATCTCCCTACTGTCTTCATTATCATCCTCTTCAGCTGCTTTGATGGTGGTTGTGGTGGTAATTAAAGTTGTCTCCTAAGTGTGGTTACTGTGGTGGTGATGGTGGTAGTTGTGGTGATAATGGTAGTGGTGATGGTGGTAGTTGTGGTGATGGTGGTGGTAGTGGTGGTGGTAGTGGTAGTGGTGATGGTGGTAGTGGAGGTGATGATGGTAGTTGTGATGATAGTGGTAGTTATGGTGATGGTGGTAGTTGTGGTGATGGTGGTAGTGGTGGTGATGATGGTAGTTGTGGTAATGGTGGTAGTGGTGATGGTGGTAGTTGTGGTGACTGGTAGTTATGGTGATGGTGGTAGTTGTGGTGATAGTGGTAGTTATGGTGATGGTCGTGGTTGTGGTGATAGTGGTAGTTATGGTGATGGTCGTGGTTGTGGTGATAGTGGTAGTTGTGGTACCTAAGAGACGCATGGTGATATAAATGAAGGTACTGTATGTTTAGTCTCTCTCTCTCTCTCTCTCTCTCTCTCTCTCTCTCCGTCCCTGTCTGCCTCTATCTTCGCTATCATCTCTCTATCTGTGTAACTGTCGATCCGTGTCTGTCTGTCTATCTACTTATGCTGTCTAATACTCCCCTCCTTCCCTCTCTCTCTCTCTCTCTCTCTCTAAATTAAGATAATGACGTAGGCCGCCAGTGAGGCTGTGTTTATAATGAAGTTATATTTTCACCTTTTTAATAATTTACTGAGAGAGAGAGAGAGAGAGAGAGAGAGAGAGAGAGAGAGAGAGAGAGAGAGAGAGAATCATAAACCCCTTCAACACGAGGCCTTAATTTTTCTTCATTCATTCTTCCCAACTTCAGACGATTTTTATACGATTTTTATGCGATTTTCAGATTTTCAATTTTCAGACGATTTTTATAAGATTTTCAGACGATTTTTATACGATTTCAGACGATTTTATGCGATTTTCAGACGATTTGTGCGATTTTTATACGATTTCAGACGATTTTTATACGATTTTCAGACGATTTTTCAGCCCAGGATAGACTTCTCGAACTGGAGGGGTTAGATGTGGCCTTCATTAACCAATTCAGTAAGAGAGGCCGTTCCTGAGCTGAGTAAAATCGTCTGGAGGTGGCAAGAAGAAAATATTAAAAAAGAAAGAAAATGCCTCTGAAGAATTAACCCCTTCGCTACGAGTACAGATTATTTTATTCTCACCCCAAAGACGATTTTATTCAGCTTAGGAAAACCCCCTGCAGATGAAGGGATTACTGAAGGCTCTGTCTAACCCCTCCAAAATCTCTCTCCTTATCGATTATTAAAGAGAATATTTGTCTGTCTGTCTGTCTATCTGCCTTTCTATCTATCTGTCTTTCTATGCATCTGTCTCAGTCTGTCTGTCTGTCTGTCTGTCTTTCTATCTGTCTGTCTGTCTTTCTACCAATGTTTTTCTTTCTGCCTGCCTGTCTGTCTGTCTGTCTGTCTCCCAATCTATCTATCTGTCTGTTTTTTCGCCTGTCTGTCTGTCTGTCCTCAATGAAAATCAAGGGGATGCATATACAGCTCTCTAAACAGCTGTAACAGGTGTAGCTTTTTACGACGAATTAAATATGGTACATCCCAGTGGCGAGAGTGGCGCCTCTGATGGCCAAGACGAGAACTACAGAAATAAACACGTCACCATGGTGGAAATATGGTGGTCAATTACCGTAGAGTTTATTTACTTCTACAACCCTAATATTACCTACAACATGGTGGAAATATGGTGGTTAATTACCGTAGAGTTTTTATTTCTACAACCCTAATATTATTACCTACAACATGTTGGAAATGTGGTGGTTAATTTCCGTAGAGTTTTTATTTCTACAACCATATTATTATTACCTACAACGGGTCATTCAGTATGTACAGTCACGCGTACTAATTTCTGCTCAGGGGTTACCCCTTCCTTCCCCCCTCTACCCTGGACAGAAGGAAGGGGGGAATCGCGAACAAGTCTACCCCGCCTTCTGCCCCCAACTCCCCCACCCTCCACCTCCAGCTGCCAGTTACTGATTAGACGCAAATTTTCTCATGTCCTGTAAACATGACTAAACTGTCGTCGCACACGCTTTCAACGGCCAAGATTTGGACTATATTTTTAGAATAAATTATTACCGTATTGAACTGCATTCTCAAATTGAAAATATTCACCATCATTGTAATCCAGTGTCGTCCGCTGCACAATTCTGGGTTCCAGTGCTTTCCTTTTCACTTCCCCCAGCTCTCTCTCTCTCTCTCTCTCTCTCTGAATTTACTTTTCCCACTCACTCTTTCTTTTTAAATTTTTATAACTTTCTCTTTGCTTCTCTCCCCCTTCTCTCTCGTTCTTTGTCTTAAGTCTTCCCCGCCTCTCACCCCTCCCCTCCCCCCACCTTAGGCCTGATCAGCAGTCAGTTATACCGTCACCGCTCCTTCGTATATCGTGTGCAGGCAACATTTATCACACACACTTAGGTCAGATGTATGGAAAGCTAATTCTTACATATATATATATATATATATATATATATATATATATATATATATATATATAAATATATATATATATATATATATATATATATAAAGGAGCGTTGTGGTGTTGATGTGGATGTGATAGGAAGCGTTAAGAGGAACACACTGAGGTGGTTTGGCCATGTGGAGAGGATGGAGGGTGAAAGACTGACGAAGAGAGTGTATGTAAGTGAGGTGGAAGGGGAGAGAGGGAGGGGGAGGCCGAGGATGAGATGGAGAGATGGGGTGGAGAGGTATATGAGAGAGGGGGGTGTGAGTTGGGAGCAGGGGAGTGAAATGGCGGGGGACAGGGCGACTTGGAGGCGATTTGTTTGTGGCCACCCCAAACGGGATTGAGGCGTCTGGCAATAGTAGATAGACAGATAGATTTCTCATTATGTGCCAAGTTCAAATAGAGAACACCAGACCAATATTCGTAATTTTTATTAGAGTGACCGTTCCACTTCACATAGCTGGGTAGCTGGGCTTATAAACTGCACACACACACACACACACACACACACACACACACACACACACCGCTGGTGCAGTGGTAACGTTCTCGCTTGCCATCTGGTAAACGGGAGTTCGAGCCTCGCTCAGCTTGCGAAAAGTTTCACTGACGAAGTGGGTGGTTACTGTCCCCCTGGAGCAAGGGGACGGGTGTGTGCGTGTGTGAAGGTCACAGCCTTGCCCTTAGATCGGACTATATGAGCTCTCAGCTCCCTTCCAGGAGGGTAAAAAGCTGACGATCACGACCATCAAGTGATCCTGACCGACCCGGTGAATTACACACACACACGACTTAAATTTTGCACTGACAGCGTGGCGACTACAAATATAGTCATTCTAACAACTGGATCTGCTGGCTCCAAACCATCCATGTCCCAGTCAAACTCCTCATTCAATAACCGGTTATTGAATGAGGAGTTTGACTGGGACATGGATGGTTTGGAGCCAGCAGATCCAGTTGTTAGAATGACTATATTTGTAGTCGCCACGCTGTCAGTGCAAAATTTAAGTCGTGTGTGTGTAATTCACCGGGTCGGTCAGGATCACTTGATGGTCGTGATCGTCAGCTTTTTACCCTCCTGGAAGGGAGCTGAGAGCTCATATAGTCCGATCTAAGGGCAAGGCTGTGACCTTCACACACGCACACACCCGTCCCCTTGCTCCAGGGGGACAGTAACCACCCACTTCGTCAGTGAAACTTTTCGCAAGCTGAGCGAGGCTCGAACTCCCGTTTACCAGATGGCAAGCGAGAACGTTACCACTGCACCAGCGGTGTGTGTGTGTGTGTGTGTGTGTGTGTGTGTGTGTGTGTGTGTGTGTGCAGTTTATAAGCCCAGCTACCCAGCTATGTGAAGTGGAACGGTCACTCTAATAAAAATTACGAATATTGGTCTGGTGTTCTCTATTTGAACTTGGCACATAATGAGAAATCTATCTGTCTATCTACTATTGCCAGACGCCTCAATCCCGTTTGGGGTGGCCACAAACAAATCGCCTCCAAGTCGCCCTGTCCCCCGCCATTTCACTCCCCTGCTCCCAACTCACACCCCCCTCTCTCATATACCTCGCCACCCCATCTCTCCATCTCATCCTCGGCCTCCCCCTCCCTCTCTCCCCTTCCACCTCACTTACATACACTCTCTTCGTCAGTCTTTCACCCTCCATCCTCTCCACATGGCCAAACCACCTCAGTGTGTTCCTCTTAACGCTTCCTATCACATCCACATCAACACCACAACGCTCCTTTATATATATATATATATATATATATATATATATATATATATATATATATATATATATATATATATATATATATATATATATATATATATATATATGTAAGAATTAGCTTTCCATACATCTGACCTAAGTGTGTGTGATAAATGTTGCCTGCACACGATATACGAAGGAGCGGTGACGGTATAACTGACTGCTGATCAGGCCTAAGGTGGGGGGAGGGGAGGGGTGAGAGGCGGGGAAGACTTAAGACAAAGAACGAGAGAGAAGGGGGAGAGAAGCAAAGAGAAAGTTATAAAAATTTAAAAAGAAAGAGTGAGTGGGAAAAGTAAATTCAGAGAGAGAGAGAGAGAGAGAGAGAGAGAGCTGGGGGAAGTGAAAAGGAAAGCACTGGAACCCAGAATTGTGCAGCGGACGACACTGGATTACAATGATGGTGAATATTTTCAATTTGAGAATGCAGTTCAATACGGTAATAATTTATTCTAAAAA
>NC_136974.1:627516-640016 GCF_032717465.1 Coenobita brevimanus
CAGTTCACGAAGCTTCGGAATTGCATTTTTGAACCCCCCCCCCACCGGAACCTCGAACCCCGGCTACGAGAAGCACACCCGTCCGATACATGTTATGAGAGAGAGAGAGAGAGAGAGAGAGAGGGAGGGAGGGAGAGAGAGAAATATGTGGATGGGTGTAATGACAGAGAGAGAGAGAGAGAGAGAGAGTAATGGACAGGAAAACGATAAAATAATTCTAACCTATCTAGATAGATATATAAATGAATGCTAGAGAGAGAGAGAGAGAGAGAGAGAGAGAGAGAGAGAGAGAGAGAGAGAGAGAGAGCGTTGTGATAGTGAAGAACGGTAAGACTGACCTACATAGATTAAAAAAATAGGTGTCAGACAGAGAGAGAGAGAGAGAGAGAGAGAGAGAGAGAGAGAGGCCAAATTCTTTCCCCCATCTCACCACGCAATGTCTTGAATATTTCCTACGCACCTTCACTCCTTCTTCTTATCATTATTTATTGCATTATTTTTCCACAATCTTTACTATTTATATTGCGATTTTATTTATCTTTATTTCTCTGCCTTAGTGGCCCCCGTGTAGTCGATAGGCACTGATTTAAACCTTATCACTTTAGTGGTTTATTAATTTTAGGTCAATATTATGTATGGTTTTGTTACCTGGATTATTATGTGTTTGTGTTTCTGTCTGTGTCTGTCTGTCTCTCTCAACACCCATCGACATTTTATTCCTCTCTCTCTCTCTCTCTCTCTCTCTCTCTCCATTTTCTATATTTTCTCACCCTTACACATCTAATTTATTTTCACCAAAAAAAAAAAAAATCGAATGAAGTTAATGAATAAGTCTGAAGGGGAGGGGAGGGGAGGGGAGGGGAGGGGAGGGGTTGAGGAAGGGACAAGAAGGGAGTTTGGGGAGAGGGGAGGGAGGGAAGAAGGGATGGAGGGGGCGAAGTATGAGAAAGGAAGGGAGGGAGGAAAGACAGAAGGAAGGGAGGAAGAGGGGTGAGGTAGGGGGAAGCAAGGGAGGGTGTGAGGAAGAGATGGAGGGGGAAGGTGGAGGGGTGGGGAGGGGAGAGAAGAAGGGACGGAAGGGGAGGGATAGGTAGGGAGTAGAGAGAGAGAGGAGGGGGGGGGTTGTGAAGGAAGATAGGGAGGGAAGGGTAGAGGAAGGGAGGAGAGGGGGTGAAGAGAGGGAGAGGAGAGGAAGGGAGAGGGGGATTTAGGAGGAAGAGGGTGGAGGGAAGGAGGGAAGAGGAGGGGGGGTGGGGGAAGGGGGAAGGGGGGTTGGGGAGGGGGGGGTAAGTGATGGCGGTGGTGTGAGGTAAACTGAGGCTTATGATACGTGTTTTTAGGGTTCATTTTCCAGTGGTAATGCGGTGTTTGTGTCGCTGTGTGTTTGTTATTGTGTAGCTTGTTTGTTTGTGTTGTTTGTTTGTTTGTGTTGTTTGTTTGTGTTGCTTTTTTTTGTGTTGTTTGTTTGTGTTGCTTTTTTTTGTGTTGTTTGTTTATTTGTGTTGCTTTCTTGTTTGTGTTGTTTGTTTGTTTGTGTTGTTTGTTTGTTTGTGTTGTTTGTTTGTGTTGTTTGTTTGTGTTGTTTGTTTGTTTGTGTTGTTTGTTTGTTTGTGTTGCTTGTTTGTTTGTTTTTGCTTTTTGCTGACATTTTTAGTAGTTCAATTTTGTTAGCTTGTTTATTTTGTTTGTTTTTCCTTTTTTAAACTCGAATCTAACAACATCTAACCAAACCCAAGAGATTAACCTAACTAACAAACTAACCTAACTTGACCTAAGAAAGCAAACGTAACCTAATCTTGACTTGCCTGGGTAAAAAAAAAAAAACAGTGAAAAAAATGGTATATGAAACAGAAATGAGTAACCGGGTCACCTTTGGTTGTGCAACTTCACCCGCACACACACACACACACACACACACACACACACACACACACATTAGGGATCAGAGGTCAGCGTATTTATTTTGGGGGTCAGAGGTCAGCATATTAGGGGTCAGAGGTCAGCATATTGATTTTTGGGGGTCAGAGGTCAGCGTATTTATTTTGGGGGGTAAGAGGTCAGTGTATTAGGGGTCAGAGGTCAGCGTATTGATTTTTGGGGGTCAGAGGTCAGCGTATTTATTTTGGGGGGTAAGAGGTCAGTGTATTAGGGGTCAGAGGTCAGCATATTAGGGGTCAGAGGTCAGTGAATTTATTTTTGGGAGTCAGCGGTCAGTGAATTTATTTTGGGGGGTCAGAGGTCAGTATATTAGGGGTCAGAGGTCAGCGTATTTATTTTGGGGGTCAGGGGGCAACGTATTTATTTTGGGGGGTGAGAGGTCATCGTATTAGGGGTCAGAGGTCAGCGTATTTATTTTGGGGGTCAGGGGTCAGCGTATTAGGGGTCAGAGGTCAGCGTATTTATTTTGGGGGGTCAGAGGTCAGCGTATTTATTTTGGGGGGTCAGAGGTCAGCGTATTTATTTTGGGGGGTCAGAGGTCAGCGTATTTATTTTGGGGGGTCAGAGGTCAGCGTATTTATTTTGGGGGGTCAGAGGTCATCGTATTAGGGGTCAGAGGTCAGCGTATTTATTTTGGGGGATCAGAGGTCAGCGTATTAGGGGTCAGAGGTCAGCGTATTTATTTTTGGAGGTCAGAGGTCATCGTATTAGGGGTCAGAGGTCAGCGTATTAGGGGTCAGAGGTCAGCGTATTAGGGGTCAGAGGTCAGCGTATTAATTTTGGGGGATCAGAGGTCAGCGTATTAGGGGTCAGAGGTCAGCGTATTTATTTTTGGAGGTCAGAGGTCAGCGTATTAGGGGTCAGAGGTCAGCGTATTTATTTTTGAGGGTCAGTGTGGTACGCTATCGAGGAAAATGGTCGCCAGGAGAGTCACTGGTGTTCCAGGGCAGGCCAACTGATTCACTCGCGTTGTTTATGACCTCGATGTTGGCTTACTTATGTGTTTGGTGTTTGGTTTCTCTCTCTCTCTCTCTCTCTCTCTCTCTCTCTCTCTCCCTCTCTCTCTCTCTCTCTCTCTTTTACTTATATTATTCTCTTCCTCTCTCTTCATTTTCCTTCAGGTTCTTCGTTGTCTTTACTTCCTTCGTTTTCCATTCTCCTGGTTTGTCGTTTTCCTCCTTTCTTTCCTTCCACTCTCTCTTTTCCTGTCTCAAACTTTCTCACCGCTTTCTTCTCTCTCCTTCAGTCTCTCCCCCTCTCTCTCTCCCTCTCTCTCTAAATTTCTCGAAGGCAGTGAGCGGGAATGAGAAGCCAGGGAGAGAGAGTGTAGTTTTAATTGAACCTTTCACCCACACCACACACACCCTCCTCTCCCCCTCTTCTCCCCTCCCTCCCCCTCCTCCTCTTTCCTCACCCCACCATCCCTCCTTCCTCTATCTCTCACCCCCTTCTCCCTTCCCCCTCCCCCTCTTTCCTCACCCCACCATCCCTCCTTCCTCTCTCTCTCTCTCACCCCTTACTCCCCCTCTTCCCCGCTCCCTTTCCCCTCCCCAAGTCTCCTTCCCCTCCTTCCCCTCCCCCACTCTCCCCTTCTTCCCCTCTCCCCCCTCCCTTCCCTCCCCCTCTTCTCTTCTTTGGACGCAAGGGAGGCGAGAGATGAAGGGGGAGAGAGAGAGAGAGAGAGAGAGAGAGAGAGAGAGAGAGAGAATGATAAAAACGGGAAATGGGCAAGGAAGAATAAGACAGAAATAGGAATGAGAGAGAGAAATGAGACAGACGGATAAGATAGATTAACAGAACGAGAATGGAGGGAAGGAAGGTATGAAGGGGGGAGGGGGGAGGGAGGAAGGAATACAAAGAGGAAGGAAGGGAGGAAGGAAGGAAGGATGGAAGAAAGGGAAGAAGGAAGAAAGGACGGACGGACGGACGGACGGAAGGAAGGAAGGACGGAAGGGAGGGAGACAAAGAGAATGGAAGGAAGGAAGGAAGGAAGGAAGACAAAGGAGGAGGATCGAAGGAGGGAAGGACCAGAGGAAATGAGGATATAAAAAAGGCCAGGAAGAGAGGAGGGAAGGAGGAAGGGAGGGAGAGAGAGGAGAAGGATGGGAGGGAGGGAGGAAGGGAGGGAGGAAGGAAGAGAGGGAGGGAGGGAGGGAGGAAGAGAGGGAGAAAGGGATGAAGGGGGAGGAGGGAAAGGGGAGGGGGAGAGAAGAAGAAAGGAATGAAGGAGGGAAGGTTGAAGAAGGATGAAGGAAGGAAGGAACGAAAGGAAGGAAGGCAGGAAGGAAGGAAGGAAAGAAAAGAAAGACTAAAAACAGACATGAAAGGAGGAAGTAAGGAGACCAGGAAGGAAGGGAAAGAGGAGGAGGAAGAGGAGGAGGAGGAGGAGGAGGAGAAAGAGGAGGAGGAGGAGGAGGAGGAGGAGGACAGTCACACAATGAAAGACAATGAAGATGAAAGTCACAGAAATGCGGGGTGAGAGAGAGAGAGAGAGAGAGAGAGAGAGAGAGAGAGAGAGAGAGAGAGAGAGAGAGAGAGAGAGAGAGCAAAAGACGGTGAAAAACAAGATAATTAACTCCCTTTCACAGTCGCTTTGTGTGTGTGTGTGTGTGTGTGTGTGTGTGTGTGTGTGTGTGTGTGTGTGTGTGTGTGCAATTCTCCAGACGGTTTTATTCAGCTGAGAGCCTAAAAATATAAGTACCAGGAAAATATATGGGAAAAAAGAAAAGGTGAGAGGACTGAAGAAACGAGAAATATTTAAAAAAAAAAAAAATGATGGCTATGACGTCAGAGCTGCAAATTTACCCCTTCCCTCCGAGTCCATCTATCTCTCTATCTATCTATCTATTCCGTGTCTATCTCTAGCTACGTATGATTGAGTCGTATGATAGCTAATGTCAGTGAGTCCATCTATCTATCTATCTATCTATTCCGTGTCTGTCTCTATTTATGTATGTTAACTAAATAGCTCACTACTGTTTAGTCCAATCAGAGTCTAAACTGGCCTATGGGTGGTGTTTGGGGAGGGGAAGAGGTCATTCGATTTTTGCCACAAGGGGTCTAAGGTCAAGTTCACACGCAAGGTCAACTTATTTTTTTCATCCGATTTTGACCTGACTTGGTGGAAAGGTTAAGGTTAAGACAGTGATAAAGAGATTCGAATTTGAGAACGATCAAAGGTCGTCAGAGGGAAAAGTCAAGGTCGAGGTCACTTGGTAAAGGTCAGAGGGAAAGGTCAAGGTCGAGGTCACTTGGTAAAGGTCAGAGGGAAAGGTCAAGGTCGAGGTCACTGGGTAAAGGTCAGAAAGATCAAGGTTGAGATCACTAGGTAAAGGTCAAGGTCGAGGTCATTAGGTACAGTCAACTCAAACATTTGGAGGAAGGGTTAAGGGTCAGGCAAAAATGACGTCAGACTCCGGGAGCAAGCAATCGAAGGCAGTGTGATGTATTCGGCCATTAGACCAGCTGATGGGGGTAATTACTCTCTGAATGCTCCTTCTTGTACTAACCCTCTCATGGTGTAGGCAACTCGTGCTATTTTCCATCTAAAGTCACGATTTTATTAAGATCCCGTTTTCACCTTGGTTAAGTAGCCTCCCCAACACCTGTCCCTCAGCGAATTATTTTTGGATCCGGCTGGTTATTATCATTTTGTATCTCACTTAGGCAGAGTTTATGGCGATATTAGAATGATTTAAGCAACACTGGAGACGGCAGTAACGTAAAATAAGCAAAATAAGTCGGTTAAGAAGAGGTGTTTGGGAGCTTCAGATGAGAATGCTGGCTACGGAATTATGTGGCCTTGAGGGAGTTAATACTGTTTTATTTTCTCGTGTGTTTCTCCTCAGCTGGCTCCCTCACTCCCCCTGCCTTCCCCTCCCGCACACTGCCTCCCTCCCCCTGTTTTCCTGAGCTCCTTCCCTCCCTCTGCTTTCCCCTCCCTCTGCTGGCTCCCTTCATCTGCCTTCCCCTCCCTCGCCTTGCCTCCCTCCACTGCGCTATCTTGCCAATAGATCAGAGTGTAAACACCGCCACGTGCTTAAGGCGCTGGTGTCTGGTTGTCATGGTAACGCGTCCCAGCTGACAAATGTAAACACAGAGTTGCCAAATGCCGCTACTTACGGGTCATTACGGGGGAAACTGCTTTTAATTCCTGATTATGTTTTTTATTTGCATACAGGAAAAATATTAGGGATATGTGATAATCTTATGATGGTGGTAATTTGTCCTAAATATAAAAAAAATGCATTAGTTTTGCTTTATATAATGAAAAAAAATTGGGCCTCATATTGTTATAATTATCAGCATTATTTTCACTCATCTTTATCACCATCATCATCATCATCACTGTCATCTTCATCATCATCGTTATCTTTATCATCATCATCATTATTATTATTATTATTATTATTATTATTATTATTGTGTTGTTATTTTGATATTCTACAGTATATTAGTGGGCCTTAAACAAGTGAGATTATTCCTGTCTATAAGAAAGGAAATCAGTTTGTCCATCTATCGATCTATCTTTCCATCTATCCGTCATCTATCTATCCATCTACCCATCTGTCTATCTATCCATCCATCCATCAATATATCTTTTCATTTACCTATCTATCCATCTATCTATATATCCGTCTATCTATCAATCCATCCATCCACCCAACTATCCATCCACCCATCCATTTATATATCTGTCTATCCATCTATCTATCTATCTGTCTATCTATTAATCCATCCAGCCATCCAACTATCCATCCACTCATCCATTTAACTATTTATATATCTGTCTATGCATGTCTATCTATCTACAGTATCTATCTATCTATCTATCTATCTTTTCTTTCAACACTTAATATTCAGTGTGATGCTCTTCCTACCCCCGCGGCTAATTCCTTCAACTCTCATGAATAGCAAGTATCTCTCTCTCTCTCTCTCTCTCTCTCTCTCTCACTTTCATCAACATTCATGAAAAACAAGTCTGTCTCTGTCTCTGTCTGTCTGTCTATCTGTCTGTCTGTCTCTCTCTCTAGGGTCGCACCACTCATAACCCTGCCTCACACACACACACACACACACACACACACACACACACACACACACACACCCTTGCTTCCTCCCACCGTGTCACTCTCAACACTTACTACAGAATTATTATTATCTTCGCCATTTTAGTCCTTCTGCAGTTCCCTATACCCCATTTCGAGGGATAGAGGGGAAACTTGAGGACGTGTATATTTTAACAGGGTGTACTCAGTCCTCGTATATAAGAATTACTAGTGTCATTAATTTTTTCCCTCCTATACGACCAGCTTAGAGAGAGAGAAAAGAGAGAGAAGAGAGAGAGAGAGAGAGAGAGAGAGAGAGAGAGAGAGAGAGAGAGAGAGAGAGAGAGAGAGAGAGAGAGAGAGCAACTTCTTTCACGGTTAAAAAAAAATGCTTTGAACGATGAAACAGACAGACTACGAACACTGAACATCTCTCTCTCTCTCTCTCTCTCTCTCTCTCTCTCTCTCTCTCTCTCTCTCTCTCTCGCGTTAGCGTGGAGCGAGAGAAAGCCACTGAAAGAATCACCAAGCAAGCAAGATATGAGACACAACACTGGACCAAAAATGATAAAGACAGATAAAGATGGGACGACAAGGTAACGATAAAAGACAAGAGGGTAAACAGACGCGTGAGATAATAAAGATAGTGAGATAATAAAGATAGTGAGATAAAAAAGAAATGCAGGTAACGTTATAAAAATACCCAAATTAACAGAAAAAGACGAACAGTAAAAAAATATATATAAAAAAACTCAAGGTATTGTAGGAAAGAGATGGTTTGGCAATGAGGAGGAGGATGGATGAGAGACTGACTAGAAGAGGAAATGTGAGTGAAAAGGGGAGAGGGGAAAAAGAAGCCCAAGGGTGAGATGGGGTATTGGAGCAAAGTGATATCAGAGAAAGGTGTGTGTAAGCTGGAGGGAAGGCAGCTGAACAGTAGAGGAGGGGGTGACATGGAGGCGATTTGTTTGTGTCCACCCCTACGGGGTTAAAGCGTCTGGGTGTAGATAGATAGACAGATAGATAGATAAACAGACAGACAGATAGATACATAGGTAGATGGATAGATAGACATACAGACAGACATATTAAAGACAGTAAGAAAAAGATGTTTGATAACACAGAGGTGAAAATGAGAGAGAGAGAGAGAGAGAGAGAGAGAGAGAGAGAGAGAGAGAGAGAGAGAGAGAGTTGATGGAGGGAGTGAGACCTATTGATTATTCTTCCTAACTTCTTTATTGGTCTTATCGTGGCTGTGTAAGCTGCACACACACACACACACACACACACACACACACACGTACTAACCCCTTCTCTCTCTGTTTTGCTTGTCCATCTGTCTTCCTCTGTCTCTGTCTGTCTGTCTGTTTCTCACTCTATCTTTGTCTGTCTGTCTGTCTGTCTGTCTGTCTGTCTGTCTCTCTCTGTTTTGACTGTCCGTCTGTCTGTCTGCCTCTGTCTGTCTGTCTGTCTGTCTGTCTGTCTGTCTCTCTCTCTCTCCCAGGAACCATCAATACTCGCTCACACACACCCATCGGTCACTTACATAACACTTAAGTGACGCGAGGCCACTTAAGTGTTGAATAAAGTAATTTGGAGTTTAAGAGTTACCCCTTACTTACATACAAATATATACATACATACATACACACATACATACATACGTACATACACATATATTACACAGATACATACATACATACACATATATACATACATACATACACATACTTAAATGCATACATACATACATACATACACATATACTTAAATGCATACCTACATACATATGTACATACACACATACATGCATACATATATACTTAAATGCATACCTACATACATACTCACATACATATATACAGACACACATACATACATACATCATACATAGACACAAAAACAAAATTCTCAGATATTTATGCACACACACACACACACACACACACACACACACACACACACACACACACACACACACACACACACTCTCTCTCTCTCACACACACACACACACACAGGTCTTAAGGAAGCACGTAATCTCGCTCCACCTCTTCCAAGTCCTCTCTTATTCCCGTGAGTCGTATCCTGGCGTGTATTTACGGTGTAGGGGGTGTATTGGCTTCCTGTGTATCATGTATTATGCACAGGACACAGGCTGGGGGGGGAGGGGTATGGAGCAGGAGGGGAGGGGGAATGGAGTGGAGAAGTATGGAGAAATATCGAACGAGATGGATGATGAGTATGAGGAAGTGGGTGAAGGAAGGAGAAAGGAGGAAGACAGGAAGAGGAAAAATAAGTATGAGGCATAAGGGGTACGGGGAACGGAGTGAAGTGGTACAGGGAAATTCGAAAAGGGGTATCCGGCGTTGCCCAGGAAAACCCCTATGATTGCGCATACCGGCATTATATACCCTGCATGGCCACTCCCCCCTGAGAGATGGACCTATTCCCACCATGGACCTATATTCCCACTACCCACCCACCTATCAACCTTTCCCAACCGCACTACCCACCCACCCTGCCCCACCACACCCTCCCACCCACCCCACCAATCCACCCATTACACCCATTGTAGGTAGTGTGATTGGAAAAGTAAAAACTCTACGGAAATTAACCACCACATTTCCACCATGCTGTAGGTAATAATAATAGGGTTGTTGAAGTAAATAAACTCTACGGTAATTAACCGCCATATTTCCACAATGGTGACGTTTTTCTGTAGTTCTCGTCTTGGCCATCAGAGGCGCCACTCTAGCCACTGGGATGTACATATTTAATTCGTCGCAAAAAGCTACACCTGTTAGAGCTGTTTAGAGAGCTGTATATGCATCCCCCTTGATTTTCATTGAGGACAGACAGACAGGCAGACAGATAAATAGAAAAGATAGACAGACAGAGAGACAGAGAAAGACAGATAGAAAGACAGACCGACAGAGAGACAGACAGAGTGATAGAAAGACACAGACAGACAGACAGTGATAGAAAGACACAGACAGACAGATAGATAGATAGACAGACAGACAGACAGATAGAAAGACAGACAGGCAGAAAGACAGACAAACTTCCTCTTTTATATATATACAGACGGGATGGGGCAGACAAGGAATATGAGAAAGAATATTTACGAAGAAGAAAGAGGGAGTGTAAGAAAGAAGAGAGTGAAAGAAAGTATGAAGAGTGAAGGGTGATAAATACGAGGAGGACGAGTATGACGGAAGAGAGTGAGAAAGTATGAGAGGAAGGGGTATGGAGGGGTGGAGCGAGGGGGAGAATGACGAAGTATGCAGCAAGAGGGGTATGTCCTAGCATGAAAAAGATGTGTGAAGGAATATGAAGGAATAAATATGAAAGCATGAGATAGGAGGGATAATAAGGAGCATGAGGAAGGAAGGAGGAGAAGAAGACTGAGAAGAATAACTGAGAATGAGATAAGAAAGATATGGGATGGAGAGGAATGGAGGAAGGAAGGAAAGAAGGAAGAAGAAGGAATAAAGGAAGTATGAGAGATGGTATGGGCAGAATTGAAAGGAGTGTAGGTGAGAGAGATAGAGATAGAGAGAGAGAGAGAGAGAGAGAGAGAGAGAGAGAGAGAGAGATCAATATTCAATAGTATGTACGGAGACACCTACATACTGACACATACATACATAATAACATACCTACATACATACATACATACATACACACGTACATAAATACATACATACATACATACATATACACATACATAAATACACACAAGTACATAAATACACACACATACATACATACATACATATACACATACCCATTCAAATACACACACAGCCTATTTCAAAATCCATTATCACGCTAACCTACACACTGTACACCCTCGCATCCACAGCAACTACACAGCATTTCCAACATACACAGCCATACACAGCGTCCATCCATTAGGCGACACACTGGCACTTACACCGCTATACACAGCCAGTATATTCAGCCAGGGGTATATCTTTCACTGAATATAACGAGCATATATGTAGGGAAAGTTTACAATTATTTCCCCGGTACGCTCATACACTACGCACATAGAGGCTTACACACACACACATATCTACATACATACATACAGAGAGAGAGAGAGAGAGATATCTGTTTGCATACACAGATACACAATCATAAATGGAGAGAGAGAGAGAATCAGTTCTCATACAAATACATAATCATACACTGACATACATTTATACATCTATCTATTACCTGACGCAGCGTCCTGAGAGGGGTATGTGTCCCTACTCATCAAGGAACCCCCCCTCCCCCACAGCCCCACCACCTCACCCCCCCCCACACACTCACCTACACTCCTTTCACCTTAACTTGGCCCAGATTTTCGTCCTTTTGCCGCTTATTTCACGTAGCTCAGTGGCAGATAAAACAATGCTGAGGCTCTACTTCTTTCCCACTGCACTTCTTCGTGACTAGCATCCATATTATAGTGAGATGGGAATTTTGTGTCAAGTTAAAGTGAATGGAGTATTGCCAATCACTCATTTTCCATTCGCCTTTTTTTTTTTTTAACGCTCTCTCTCTCTCTCTCTCTCTCTCTCTCTTACAAGGAACCATCGATACCGTGTGACATACTGAAACGCACACAACCTACACACACACACACACACACACACACACACATAGGGATAGAGAGAGATAGATAGAGAGAGAGAGAGAGAGAGAGGACATCAATCCATATACTCACTCAAATATACACAGAATTTATACGTACATAAATACACATACACACATACAGCCATCCATAACATACCTACATATTTCCACACATACATAGCCTCTACCTTAGCGCGTGCACACACACACACACACACACACACACTAACAGAGAGCCATCCAAACACACGCCCACACACACACACACACACAGTGCCATCCAAACACACGCCCACACACACTTCAAGGTACACATGGATTAGGTACACACACACACGCGCACACACACGCACACGGGAAAAACACACACAGTTACCGTAGTTGACCGCGCTTTTGACAAACTTTTAATGGTGTTTGAGAATTGACAGAGGGGAGGGGAGGGGAGGGGAGGGGAGGGGAGGGGAGGGAGAGGAAGGAGAAGGAATGAAAATGGAAAGGGGAGGGAAGGGGAGAGAAGGGGAGGGAGGGGAGAGAAAGAGAGATATAGGTGAAAGGTGGGGGAAGTTGGGAGAGGGGAAGGGGAGGGGGGAAAAGAGGGGATGGAAGGGGAGAGAGGGGAGAGGGAGGGGGAAAGGAAGAAAGAGGGAGGAGGGGAGAGGAGGGGAGGGGAGAAGAGAAGAAAGGGGAAGGAAAAAGAGGAAGGGAAAGAGAAGAGTGAGGGTAGGAAAAAAGAGGAGGTGGAGGGGAAGAGAGGGAGGGAGAGAAGAGGAGGAGGTAGGGAGAACGTGGAGAGGGAGAGGTGGAGAGGGGGAGAGGGGAGGAGGAGGAGATGGAGAGGGAGGAAGGGAGGGGAAGGGTGGAAGTGGAAAAAGTTTGTAAGTGGAG
>NC_136974.1:645016-647516 GCF_032717465.1 Coenobita brevimanus
TAACATGCCTCATTACATCAGGGGGGGTCACGCCCCTGTTAGCGGTAGGGGGGTCAGTGTCAGGTGGGTCGGGCCTAAAATTTCAAATGGGCATAAAATCGTCAATATTCACCAGATTTACTCCAAATTTGAAATGTCACATCTTATCACATGTATAATTTTGTACACACATTATTTCATGTACGTTTTTCATGCAATCATAAAGGTAAACACACATAAAAGTACCTGTACAATATTTAACTAATATTGGTACTGGAACCAAAATTAAGTATCGCGCTATGGGGAGCAAGGGATACGAATATTATCAAAAAATTCCAGACACAGATTGTTCCACTAAGCTGGCTGGACAATGTTGTACCATATGGAACTCTTTTACTCCCACAAACCCACGTAATACTGAAAAAAAAAAACACCTAAAACAAACATATATACTACCCAAAACCTATTACACACACACACACACACACACACACACACACACACACACACACACACATGAAAAACAGGAATATATCAACTTACACGCTTGCAGACTTAACTCTTCCTTCTCCCTCGATCTGATGCTGGTGTGTGTGATGATGAGGGGTGGGCGAGTGAGGGGGTGGGTGAAGAGGGGGGGGCGTGATTGGTGGTTATTTTAACTTATGAGAGCTTAGCCAATCAGAGGACGCCTGGTAGCACACGGAGAGGCTGTTGTGGAAGCCGGGCCAATCAGAGAAGAGCCTGTGACGTGTATTTAAATTCGACCAATGGGAGAAGGAGTAAGAAGGGGTGTGTGTGAGTCTGGCCAATAGGAAGGCACGATGCAAATTGTCCCTGCGTGGCTATGTGTGACGTCATGTGGTGTGTGTGTGTGTGTGTGTGTGTGTGTGTGTGTGTGTGTGTGTGTGTGTGTGTGTGTATATATATATATATATATATATATATATATATATATATATATATATATATATATATATACACATACACTGTACATCATCGTCATCCGGACCTTCTTTCCCACCCTAGGGCAGAGTGAGAAGTAGCTATGTCCAGGAAGCCCAAATTTGTCCAATCCAATGGGCCACGATTCCAGTCATTCATCATTCAAGCCCCCGGAATCCTGGCTCCATCGGATACGCCAAAAACATTCACCAAGTTCTGTAGCTTCACATAAAAGTATCGGATAGAGTCAGTGCGGACGCTACCACGTTAAAAACGGGTGCCAAAAATCCCTGATCATGCACTTCTCCTCAACATTCATCCAGCCAGCTCGATCTCTTGTCAGTTCCCAAGCCTCACCGACTTCCAAACCTCTCTTCCTCACACACTCATCCACCATATCACTCCACCTTCTCGTTGGTCTACCTTGCCTCCTCCTTCCTTCAAATTCGCTCAGATATACCTCTTTCACCATTCTATTGTTATCCATTCTCTCCACATGACCATACCATCTCAGTACATTCTCTTCGATTCTGGTGTCCAACGACTTCCTCACTCCACATCTTTCACGAATCACATTATTTCGTATCCTATCCACCCTCTGTACTCCACATACATTCCTCAGCAGTCCCATCTCCACTGCTCTTACTCTTGACTTTTCATTTTCATGCCACACCATAGTCTCACATCCATATGTTAAAGTTGGCACTAACACTCCTTCATGTATCCCTCGTGCAGCTGCAACACACAAGCCTCTGTTTCTTATCAAGGCCTTCATTGCACCAGCTACTTTTCTTCCTTGTATCACTCTACTTTCAACTTCTTTTGCACATTTTCTTCTCTTTTCTATCACCGTACCCAGGTATTTGAACTCTCTCACCAATTCCAGTCTCTCTCCATTCACTGTAACATCGCACTGGGAGTCACCTTCTCTCTCAGTAACCATCACTTTACTCTTTTCTACATTTACTCCCAAGTCACGACGCTTACAGACATCGCAAAACTCTACACTAGCCTACCAAGTTCTTGTCTGGTATTTGCAAGTAGTACTGCATCATCAGCATACAACAAATTTGAGATATTCCATCCATCACCATTCATTATCAACGCCATCCCTCTCTCCATTACTCGTGTTTTTACTTCTCTCATCACCCCATCCATATATAATTTGAACAACCATGGGGATATCACAAAACCTTGTCGCACGCCCTCACCGATCGTGAATCATTCACTTAGATGTCCATTAACCTTTACACATGCTTCACTACCATCATAAAAACTCTTGACGGCACCTAGCAGCTTACCATCTACACCGTACATGCGCAAAACTTTCCACAATCCCTCTCTGTCTACTTTGTCATATGCTTTTGCCAGATCCATGAATGCCATAAACACCTTACGGTCCTTCTCACAAGCCTTCTCTGCTATCTGTCTCACTAATTTTGGTACTGGAACAAAAATTAGGTATCGCGCTATGGAATGAGAGGGATATGAATATTATCAAATTTTTCCAGACACAGATTGTTCCATTAAGTTAGCTGGACAATGCTGTACCATATGGAACTCTTTTACTCCCACA
>NC_136974.1:652516-657516 GCF_032717465.1 Coenobita brevimanus
TCTGCCTATCAATGGTTAACTTACATACATATACAGATAGATAGATAGATAGATAGATAGACAGATAGATACTTCAGCCCTATAATTTTACTTAAACATTAATCATCAATTCTCTCTCTCTCTCTCTCTCTCTCTCTCTGTCGTCAGCAATTCTTCCCTTCATTTTACCCTTCCTTTCTCCCTTCCATTTTTTCTCCATCCCTTTGTGCACTCTCTCTCTCTCTCCCTCCTCCTCCCCCTCCCCCCTCCTCCCTTTTTCTCTCCCTCACTCCAGTCTCTCCCTTTTCATTTCACCTCTCTCTCTCTCTCTCTCAAATGTTCCTTTATTTCCCTCTTAATTTTCTTATTCATCTTCTGGTCTCTCTCTCTCTCTCTCTCTCTCTCTCTCTCTCTCTCTCTCTCTCTCTCCCCTTGTGATCGAACACTTGACTTGTTTTATTGACACACACACACACACACACACACACACACACACACACACACACACACACACACACAATCTGTCCACACAATTTCATCCACCCGCACACCCAATAAACGTACATACACACACACACACACACGTGCACACGACGCAGCCAAACGACACGCACATACATGGTCAATAGCAGTCACATCTCAATTTACGTATACACACGCACACGTACCACACCTAAATACGCACACATTGCATACCTACACACGCACACATCAAACGCACACATGAATAAATACACACACACACACACACACGCACATGTACACTTCTCTGTCTTTTCTCATGTATACTTTTTTGTTGGTTCTCTCTCTCTCTCTCTCTCTCTCTCTCTTTCTCGTGCTTTCTTTTCTTCCTGGTTCTGTTAATCTTAAAAGAGAGAGAGAGAGAGAGAGAGAGAGAGAGAATTAACCTTTTCGAAATATTCATATACATTAAAAAAAAACTTCAAAATTCTTTCTCCCTCAAAAGCACCTTAATGGATTACACCTGCTTTGAAAAAATTGTTTATATATGTATTTTATGAGCTGTTGATGTATTATTAATTTGGTTATTATTATTATTATTATTATTATTATTATTATTGTCGTTGTTGTTGTTGTTCTTGTTCTTGTTGTTATTATTATTATTATTATTATTATTTTATTATTACTATCATTATCATTATTGTTGTTATTGTTTAATATTTTCTCTTCTTCTTCTCACTATTATCATCATCATCATCATTTTAAGGATGTTCTGTTTCTCTCTCTCTCTCTCTCTCTGTTCACTAAGGTGCATGTGCATTCAATCTGCCATCTCTCCATCTCTGTCTGTCCGTCTTTCTGCTTCCTTACTCATCTGTCTGTCTGTCTCCATCCTTTGTCTGTCTGTCTACCTGTCTGTCTATCGCTGTACCTGTCCTTTTTATCTCTCCCTCAGGTATTGTTTCTCTCCAGCTCTCACGGTCATCAATACTCTCTCTCTCTCTCTCACACACACACACACACACAGTCCTTGTCTCCCTCTTCTCTTCTCTCTCCTCCCTTCCCTCCTCCCCCTCCCTCCCTCTCCTCCACAGCACTTCTCACCTCCTTCGCCTCTTCCTCCTCTTGCCACTATCTCCCTCCCTCCCACCCTCTCTCTCTCCCTCCCTCCTTGTCTCCCACCCTCCCTCCCTCCCCTTATGTCCGCCAGGGTCAATCATGCTATGGATTTCCACTCTATTGCTTTACTTCTCACACTCTCTTACTCTTTCACACCCACTCACTCTTTCTCCCTCTCACTCTGTCTCTGTCTGTCTGTCTGTCTGTCTCTCTCTCATTTCCACTACCCTGAGAGGATATTAAGCTTCTCCATTCACTCCTTCAGTCGCAGCGTATGATTTTTTTCGACTTATTCCTGCTGCCTTCAGATGATTTTATTAACAAAGAAAATGGGAATAATCATCTCTGCCCAGGTGACTCTCTTTCCTTACCTGTAATCACGGTAATTTTCTCTCTCTCTCTTTCTCTCTCTCGTGTTACCTCAGATGACCTAATTACGCCTTAAATGACCCTAATTACGTAGCCTAATATAGTGACCTCTCTCTCTCTCTCTCTCTCCTACCCATCATTAAAGGTCAACTGAGGTCATTAAAGGTGAGGTCAGCAGAGGTCACCAGATTATTACGTAATTACAAAGAGTGAGAGAGAGAGAGAGAGAGAGAGAGAGAGAGAGAGAGAGAGAGAAAGAGAGAGAGAGAGAGAGAGAATCACCTGACAGACCACCTCCCTACATAGTGCCAATTACCTAATGCTTCTAACAATTCCTAACTATCTATCTATTTATCTATCTATCTATTACCAGACGCCTTAATCCCGTAAGGGGTGGCCACAAACAAATCGTCTCCATGTCGACCTGTCCCCCGCCATTTCATTGCCCTGCTCCCAGTTCACACACCCCTTTCTCATATACCTCTCCACTCCATCCCTCCATCTCATCCTCGGCCTCCCCCTCCCTCTCCCCATAAAGAAGTGTGTGTGTGTGTGTGTGTGTGTGTGTAAGTGTAGGTATGAATGTGTGACTGGGAATGGAAGTGGGTGTGAATACGTGTGTGTGTGTGTGTGTGTGTGTGTGTGTGTGTGTGTGTGTGTAGGTAAAGTAATTAACACTGTAATTTTCCAACCCAACCACATCCACAATAATTCTTTTCCCTTCCCCAGCGTGAGAGGTCGACAGGTGAGGTGGTGGTGCTGTTGGGCGTGGGCGTGGGGGCGGGGGGCAGGTACAAGTGTGAGGTCGTGGGCGCCCCCCCCACCTTCCACACCGCCGACAAGAGCGCCACCCTCACCGTCCTGCGTAAGTTACACCTTCGTTTTTCTCTTCGAGTTATAACTCCAATAAGCTTATTTTCACCCTCAAGTTATAACTCCAGTAAGCTTATTTTTCTCTTCAAGTTATAACTCCAGTAAGCTTATTTTTACTTTCAAGTTATAACTCCAGTAAGCTTATTTTTACCTTCAAGTTATAACTCCAGTAAGCTTATTTTTACCTTCAAGTTATAACTCCAGTAAGCTTATTTTTACCTTCAAGTTATAACTCCAGTAAGCTTATCTTTCCCTTCAAGTTATAACTCCAGTAAGCTTATTTTCATCAAGTTATAACTCCAGTAAGCTTATTTTCACCTTCAAGTTATAACTCCAGTAAGCTTTATCTAAGTTATACCTCTAACTTAGCTTTCTCTCTCTCTTTAACACCTGGGTCTATTGAAGGTAGGTTCTTTCTTTAATTCTGTCTCTATCTATCGTCCCCTCAGGGCTATCTATTTATCTATCAGTCTATTACTAACGTTTTCAGATGTTGCCACTAATTTATCGATCAATCCCGGAGTTCATCCACGGTTCCCTCAAAATCTTCACTGTCTATCTATCTGTCTATCTCTCTCACTCATGCTAAAGTCTATATACCTATCTGTCTATCACTCACGCTCAAATCTATCTATTTATCTATCTATATCTACTGTACATCTATCTATCACACTCATGCTCAAGTCTATCTATCTATCGTTCATGCTCGTCTATCTATCTATCTGTCTATCTATCACACTCATGCTCGTCTATCTATCTATCTATTTATCACTCATGCTCGTCTATCTATCTATCACACTCATGCTCAAGTCTATCTATCTATCTATCTATACCCACAAACAAATGGCCGCCATGTCACCTTGTCCTCACCATCAAGCTGCCCTGCCTCCACCTCATCCTTGGTCTCCCCCCCCCTCTCTCTCTCTTTCCAAACCCCATCAATCCTCTCTCCATCCTAGCACCACACTCTCTCCATCCCTCCCTTCCTCCCTCCAATTCTCTCTCTCTCTCTCCACCTCAACACCACTCCCTCCCTTCAATAAGTAAATAGAAGAGACGAGTTTCGCACATACGGAGAAACTAGCTCGTCTATCTATCTATCTATCTATCTACTTGTCTATCTATCACACTCATGCTCAAGACTCTATCTATCTATCACACTTATGCTCAAGTCTACCTCTTTGAAACTCGCGGAATATATGAAACTTTTACCGTAAAGTCTAAAGGCCAGGTAAGGAGGCAGGTGAAAAGACAGGTGACGTATCGAATCAGCTCATTATTTCAAGCAGAGCACCTTTGTATCCCGTAATAAAATCGTTCATTGCTCTCCAAAGACACAGAGTCGATCTTCCCATTACGGAGAGAGAGAGAGAGAGAGAGAGAGAGAGAGAGGGGAGAAGGGAAGATGTGTGTGTGTGTGTGTGTGTGTGTGTGAGAGAGAGAGAGAGAGAGAGGAGAAGGGAAGATGTGTGTGTGTGTGTGTGTGTGTGTGTGTGTGTGTGTGAGAGAGAGAGAGAGAGAGAGAGAGAGAGAGAGAGAGAGAGAGAGAGAGAAACTATAATCCCCCCAGGTGTGCCAATTATACACCTGTCGACATCGCCGCAGGTAAGAAAAAAAAAACTCACGCCTCTTACCTTGCATTTTAAAACGTAGACGAAGCATTGTGATTCCCAGACCATCCTGTAAAACAAAAGACAGTAAATTAGCACCTATCGACCACACGAGAGTCATCAGAGTGGAATTAGCTGGTTAAGATGGTAATGATGGTGAGGTTTGGTCAAGGAGAGGGGCGCCTTCACGTGGTGGCACTGATATAACGGGGCGGTGGAGCTGCCTGGTTATACACACGTCCCTCAACTCCCTCCCTACTACAGTATATCCTTGACCCGGCACTTCTTCGTGACTAGCATGGGATTCGAGGGTTAATCTGTTAGAGAGAGAGAGAGAGAGAGAGAGAGAGAGAGAGAGAGAGAGAGGAGAAGGGAAGGTGTGTGTGTGTGTGTGTGTGTGTGTGTGTGTGTGTGTGTGTGTGTGTGTGTGTGTGTGTGTGTGTGTGTGTGTGTGAGAGAGAGAGAGAGAGAGAGAGAGAGAGAGAGAGAGAGAGAGAGAGAGAGAGAGAGCGATGACAATTTTAGTCCGTTAAACAAGAGCATACTAACCAGTCCACCCCCCCCCCCTCTCCGCAGATGTCCCCGAGA
>NC_136974.1:670016-672516 GCF_032717465.1 Coenobita brevimanus
TCAGTCATTTCGTGAAATGCCAAGTCAATTCGTGACATGAGTCTAAACTGGGTGGGTTACTTTAGATCAGGTTAATTAGGCTACGGTTAGGTCACTCTGGGATAATCTAGGTTAAGATTAGGTTAGGTTAGATGAGGTTACGCAGGGTCTGGTTAGGTTAACTTAGATGAAAGCTAAACGTAACTCACGTTCATCGAGATTAACCTAATCTAACCTCACTTAACAAACCCAGCCTCACCTGACCTAAACTTAACCCAACCTAACCTAACCTCAGCCTAAATTAACCTAACCTAAGTTAACCCATCCCATTTTACACTGATCTGACGAACTGACTAGGCATTTCACAAAATAACTGATTTCACAGAGTCTGCCTGTAACGGACATAAACCTTCACCGGCTCAATCCGATTGCAGCGCCGTAATTACCCACTAAACCACCAGGCGCCAAAATTTTGTTATATGGTTACCACCCAGCGTGGTAAACGGTTTCCTGGTGAACGGGAAACCATTTGGTTTGTCACTCAGTGTAGAGTCACCCACAGGCAGAAGGAAGAGGAAAGAATGAAGGAAAGACAGAAGAGGGAGTGTAAAGTCACCCGTAGGCAGAAGGACAAGGAAAGAATGAAGGAAAGAAAGACAGGATGGAGGAGAGGAAAGGGCATACACTCGAGTGCAGCACTACATCGAGTGAGTGGATGGTGAGCGTCCCCACGTATACTGTATATAAACAAATATATATATATATATATATATATATATATATATATATATATATATATATATATATATATATATATATATATATATATATATATATATAATTTAGTAATTATCAGATGCCAATGGGTGAAATACGCCGTGGAAAACAGAACACTTTGCAATTTATATATATCCATTCTGCAGTTAAAAAAAAAAAAAAAAAGGCACATTATTTTGGTCCATAATTTCTAGGCCACATTTCGCGTCGCCAATTGCAGTGTTGGTAATGTATCAGATCAACTTTTATTTTGTTCCATGATATTTTCCCGCCATTAACAGCTGGCCTGGCAGAACTGGGGCGAATACTCGTGGCCTGAGGAATATTCACAGCTGGGGAATATTCATAGGGTGAGGAATATTCATAGAGTGAGGAATATTCACAGGCTGAGGAATATTCACAGGCTGAGGAATATTCACAGGCTGAGGAATATTCATAGGGTGAGGAATATTCACAGGCTGAGGAATATTCACAGGCTGAGGAATATTCATAGGGTGAGGAATATTCACAGGCTGAGGAATATTCACAGGCTGAGGAATATTCATAGGGTGAGGAATATTCACAGGCTGAGGAATATTCACAGGCTGAGGAATATTCATAGGGTGAGGAATATTCATAGGGTGAGAAATGTTCATAAGCTGAGGAATATTAATAGGAGGAGGAATATTCACAGGCTGAGGAATATTCACAGGCTGAGGAATATTCACAGGCTGAGGAATATTCATAGGGTGAGGAATATTAATAGGAGGAGGAATATTCACAGGCTGAGGAATATTAACAGGAGGAGGAATATTCACAGGCTGAGGAATATTCACAGGCGGAGGAGTATTCACAGGCTGAGGAGTATTCACAGACTGAGGAATATTCACAGGCGGAGGAATATTCACAGGCTGAGGAATATTCACAGGCGGAGGAGTATTCACAGGCTGAGGAGTATTCACAGACTGAGGAATATTAACAGGAGGAGGAATATTCACAGGCTGAGGAATATTCACAGGCGGAGGAGTATTCACAGGCTGAGGAGTATTCACAGACTGAGGAATATTCACAGGCGGAGGAATATTTATCACCTTTCGTTTAAATATCCCTGCCAAGGACGCCCACGCCTGCCTTGGTCACCTGTACGTGGCAAGTCACTGGTTCGTAAATTTCTTCGTAACTAAAATGTCGTAAGTGCGCGAGTTACGAAAGAATCCTGTACGTGCGTCAGGGAAGGTTAGGAAGTGAGTATCCGGTGAATCAATGGAGGCGATTCCTCCTCCCCTCTTCCCCCTCCCCTCCCGTCTCCTCCCTCATCTACTCCCCTCCCCTTCCCTCCTCCCAACCCTCCCCTCTCTTCTCCTTCCCTTCCCTTCCCATCCCTTGTCCCCAACCTTCCCCTTTCTTCGCCTCACCTCTCCCCCTCCCCTCTCCCTCCCTCCCCTCCCCTCTTTCCCCTCTCCCTCCCTCCCTCCCTCCCCCTCCCCCGTGACGTCACACCGATAAATGCGCCAAAAAGTGTAATGCACGTCCAAAGTTTTTGTTTATCTGTTCTGTTATATTATCGACTGTCAATGTCCACACACACACACACACACACACACACACACACACACACACACACACACACACACACTGAAAATACATTCCATGGAAAGTTTGGGAATTTATGAGATGAGCAGAAGGGAAGCTGAGGGTAGGGTAGGGTAGGGTAGGGTAGGGAAGGAGAGAGTTGGGTAGGGTAGGGTAGGGTAAGGTAGGGTAG
>NC_136974.1:675016-680016 GCF_032717465.1 Coenobita brevimanus
AATTTGATATTGTGCGTTTACTCAAAGATCCCTAAAAGCGTAGTTATAAATAAAGCAAGAATTTGACTAGTAACCAAGGACACTCAATCCCACATCACACCTAACGCTGGTGTAAAGTGATTAATTTGACTGGTAACCAAGGAGATTCGTCTATGGGATATTTACTCCTACCTTTAAAAAGATTCCTAAATGCGTAGTTACAAGGCAGGTTAATTTGACTAGTAACCAAGGAGACTCAACTCCACCTCAAACTAAGAGGGCCAGGTGAGCACAAGACAGGTGTAATTACTCTCTCTCTCTCTCTCTCCCCGTTTGTCTGTCTGTCTGTCTGTCTCTGTCACTGTGTCTGTCTGTCTGTCTGTCTGTCTGTCTCTCTCTCTCTCTCTCTCTCTTCCCGTCTGTCTGTCTGTCTGTCTGTCTCTCTCTCTCTCTCTCCCCGTCTGTCTGTCTGTCTCTGTCTGTCTGTCTCTCTCTCTTCCCGTCTGTCTGTCTGTCTGTCTGTCTGTCTCTCTCTCTCCCCGTCTGTCTGTCTGTCTCTCTCTCTCTCTCTCCCCGTCTGTCTGTCTGTCTGTCTGTCTGTCTCTCTCTCTCTCTCTCCCCGTCTGTCTGTCTGTCTGTCTGTCTGTCTGTCTCTCTCTCAGGTGTGGTGTTGACGCAGGTAAATCAGGGTCAGAGTAATTAGCAGTGATATCGTTAATTAGGGCAGCTCGGGGCGGTAATTATGCGGCGTAATTGCTGGAGAGAGAGAGAGAGAGAGAGAGAGAGAGAGAGAGAGAGAGAGAGATGGGAGGAGGAATGAAGCGGGAGGGGAAGTGAGAGAGAGAGAGAGAGAGAGAGAGAGAGAGAGAGAGAGAGAGAGAGAGAGATGGGAGGAGGAATGAAGCGGGAGGGGAAGTGAGAGAGAGAGAGAGAGAGAGAGAGAGAGATGCGAGGAGGAATGGAGGGGGAGAAGGGAGGGAAAAGAATGGAGCGGGAGGGGAAGTGAGAGAGAGAGAGAGAGAGAGAGAGAGAGAGAGAATGTTTATAAATTCCACCACACTATATTACAATTTTGTTTTTCGGGTTAAATTCTCCCCTTCCCCACACACCTATCTATCTATCTATCTATTTATCTATCTATCTATCTATCCATCTATCTTCCGCCTTATTCGGTTATCCAGACTGCAAGGGATTATTATTTTTATTTATCCATCCCGTTATATTTTATCGCCTTTTATATTTCAAAATCCTCTCCACGTGCGTTTAAAAATAACCGCCACGTCATTCAAAACGGATAACGGTTGACCTTTCCCGTTTATGGCTTTATTATTCCTTTATTTCTTTACTTATTTATCCGCTTATTTATTTATTTACTTATTTATTTACTTATTGTCAAGGGGGCACTGTAAAAATTTTGCTTCCCCGAAAAAACTGCCATTCCTTCCTTCTTCGTTCTTGCCGTCTTCATCGCCATATTGTTTTGTATCTTCCCATTTATTTATTTATTTATTTATTGCTGTATCAGTTATACTCTTAAAACTTCTTCCTTATATCCTGTGTCCCTTCTCCCTCCTTTCCTCCATGCCATTCGTCCTCTCTCTCTCTTGCTTTACCAAATTGATAGGTATTTTCTCTCTCTCTCTCTCTCTCTCTCACACACACACACACACACACACACACACACGCAAAACTACTTACATCACACTTTTACTGTCTGTCTGTCTGTCTGTCTGTCAGTTTTAAAGCTACCGTGTTGAATATTTGAGAGAGAGAGAGAGAGAGAGAGAGAGAGAGAGAGAGAGAGAGAGAGAGAGAGAGAGAGAGAGAGAGAGAGAGAGAGAGAGAGATGCGGAGGAAAAGGAAGGAAAGAAGGAAGGAAAGAAGGAAGGAATGAAGAAAGGAAGGAAAGAAGGAAGGAATGAAGAAAGGAAGGAAAGAAGGAAAGAAGGAAGGAAGGAAAGAAGGAAGGAAGGGAGGAAAGAAGGAAGGAAGGAAAGAAGGGAGGGAGGGAGGGAGGAGGAAAGAAGGAGAAACCGATCGAGTAAAAGGAAGAAAAAAGTGCGTCAGGGAATGAAAGAGGAAAATATTTGAGAGACACATAAGTGAGAAATGAGAAAATTTAAAGCAAGGATGGAGAAAGGAGTCAAACGAGAGAGAGAGAGAGAGAGAGAGAGAGAGAGAGAGACCCCCCTCATCAGCTGAAGAGGCAGAGGCAAACATGTTTATGACAGGAATCTGCACATCACGTGTTTACCGTCATTTTTTCATATCTTGCCTCCCTCCCTTCCTTCTTCCCTCCCTCCTCTTCTCATTTACCTCCCCTCCTCTCTCCCTCCCTCCATCCCTTCTCATTACCTCTCCTCCCTCCCTCCCTCCTCCTCTCATTGACCTCCCCTTCTCTTTCTCCCTCTTTCCCTCCCTCCCTCCTCTTCGCATTTACCTCTCCTCCCGTCTTCCTCTTTCCCTCCATCCCTCCTCTTCTCATTTACCTCTCCTCCCGTCTTCCTCTTTCCCTCCCTCCCTCCCCTTCGCATTTACCTCCCCTCCTTCTTCCCTCCCTCTTTCCTTCGCACCCTCCTCCTTCCCTCCCTCCTTCATTTGCCTCCCTCCCTCCTCTTCTCATTACCTCATCTCCTCTCTCTTCCTCTTTCCCTCCCTCCCTCCTCTTCGCATTTACCTCCCCTCCTAACTCCATTCTCCCTCCCTCTTTCCTTCTCACCCTCCTCCTTCCTTCCCTCCCTCCCTCCCTCCTTCATTTGCCTCCCTCCCTCCCTCCCTTCCTCACTCAGTTCCTTCACGTTTTTTATTTTCACCTCTTAAATAATTTACTGTTTGTTTCCGGTGCTTTATATTGGTGTGTGTGTGTGTGTGTGTGTGTGTGTGTGTGTGTGTGTGTGTGTGTGTGTGTGTGTGTGTGTGTGTGTATTAATGTGTTTATGTTGTACCGGTTTGTGTGTGTGTGTGTGTGTGTGTGTGTGTGTGTGTGTGTATTTATGTTTATGTCGTACCGGTTTATGTGTGTGTGTGTGTGTGTGTGTGTGTGTGTGTGTGTGTGTGTGTATTAATGTGTTTATGTCGTACCGGTTTATGTGTGTGTGTGTGTGTGTGTGTGTGTATTAATGTGTTTATGTCGTACCGGTTTATGTGTGTGTGTGTGTGTGTGTGTGTATTAATGTGTTTATGTCGTACCGGTTTATGTGTGTGTGTGTGTGTGTGTGTGTGTGTGTGTGTGTGTGTGTGTGTGTGTGTGTATTAATGTGTTTATGTCGTACCGGTTTATGTGTGTGTGTGTGTGTGTGTGTGTGTGTGTGTGTATTAATGTGTTTATGTCGTACCGGTTTATGTGTGTGTGTGTGTGTGTGTGTGTGTGTGTGTGTGTGTGTGTGTGTGCTTTAAAACAACAAGTCAAACGTCAGGGTCAGGTTAATCAGTATTTTATCCGATTTAGACCAAACTTGGAGGAGGGGTTGAGGGTCAGGCAAAGATAAAGGGATTAGATTTCGAGAACAACCAAAGGTCAAGGTCAAGGTCAAGGTCAACTATTCGGCCATTAGAGCAACTGGAGGGCGCGGGTATTGCACTCCCTAAACGCTCCTTCGTGTAAATTTATTTGTTTATGCGAACTTTCCTCTCTTGACTTTCCTTCGTATTCCCCCTTCTCTCTCTCTCTCTCTCTCTCTCTCTCTTTCCTTCATCCTTTCTCTCCTTATGCGCTTGGTTAGGTGTTCAGGGAGGCGGTGGGGGTATGTGCTTGGTTAGGTGGAGGGTTGCAACAGCGTTTAAATATCTCTTCCATTATTTTTTTCTCGTTTTTACTTTTTTTTTTACTGGCTTCATTTATTGATTTATTTTTATTATACTTCCTCTCCTTTTTTTTTCACCGGGTTTCCTTCACTTCCCTCCATCCCTTCCTCCCTCCTTCCTTCTCTCCTTCCTCCCTCCTTCCTTCTCTCCTTCCTTCTCTCCCTCCTCCCTCCTTCCTTCTCTCCCTCCTCCCTCCCTCCTTCTCTCCTCCCTCCTTCCTTCTCTCCTCCCTCCCTCCTTCTCTCCAACCCTCCCTCCTCCAGCTCTCTCTTCCTCCAGGGTTAGGAAGGGTGAGGCAGGGTGAGGCAGGGTGAGACAGGATGTGGCAGGGTGAGGAACGGTAAGGCAGGGTGAGGCAGGGTAAGAGGGGATGAGGCAGGGTAAGAGGGGATGAGGCAGGGTGAGGCAGGGTAAGGCAGGGGTGAGACAGGATGTGGCAGGGTGAGGCAGGGGTAAGGCAGGGTAAGGCACGGTGAGGCAGGGGTGGGGGAAGATGAGTCAGGGTAAAACATGGTAAGGCAGGGTGAGGCAGGGTAAGGCGGGAGTGAGGCAGGGTAAGGCAGGGCGAGGCAGGGTCAGACATGGCGAGGCAGAGTGAAACAGAGTGAGGCAGTGTAAGAAGGGTGAGGCAGAGTAAGGCGGGGGTGAGGCAGGGTAAGGCAGGGGTGGGGGATGATGAGGCAGGGTAGAGCAAGGTAAGGCAGGGTGAGGCAGGGGTAAGGCGGGAGTGAGGCAGGGTGAGGCAGGGGTAAGGCAGGGTGAGGCAGGGGTGGGGGAAGATGGGTCAGGGTAAAGCAAGGTAAGGCAGGGTGAGGCAGGGGTGGGGGAAGATGGGTCAGGGTAAAGCAGGGTGAGGCAGGGGTGGGGGAAGATGGGTCAGGGTAAAGCAAGGTAAGGCAGGCAGAGGCAGGGGTGTGGTAGGGTAAGACAGGGCGAGGCAGGATGAGCAGGAGTATGGCAGGGTGAGGCAGGGTAAGGCAGGGGTAAGGCAGGGATGAGGCACCATAAATTAAGGCCCTAATATTTTTATCAGTTAATATTTTTTCTCTGAATTAATCCGTTGTGTACGTGTGTGTGTGTGTACGTGTGTGTGTGTGTGTGTGTGTGTGTGTGTGTGTGTGTGTGTGTGTGTGTGTGTGTGTGTGTGTGTGTGTGTGTGTGTGTGTGTGTGTGTGTGTGTCCGTGCGTTAATTAATAAATGAGTCTGCACTGTGTAC
>NC_136974.1:692516-720016 GCF_032717465.1 Coenobita brevimanus
AATCCTCTCGTCAACCGGAAGAGCCACCCCCAGGCGCTGCGGGGAAGCCGTGCCACTGCTGATGACAAGAGCAACTACGGGATCCTGGGTCGTGGTCGTGTTCTGCTGTGGTGGTTCTGTGGTGGTCTGGATGAAGAGTGCCTGTCCCTCCCCCTCTGCACCTCCATCTGCAGGTTCCAACACTCCGAGGAACAGTGGACGTCCAGCCACTGGTTGCACTGGCTGCTCTCCTTCCTCTACCGTCAAATGCCTTCCATCAAGTTCCACCGGTGTTTCTGCCTCAAGTGCCACATCAGGGAACACCAGTGGAACAACTGGCTGTCCCCGTCCTATGGCCAAACCTTCATCAGTGACGCCAGCGGGGACTGCATACAACTGTGTAGGACCTTCAGCAACCACGGTATCCGGGAAGATTTCATTTACTCCTGTGGGGACCTGATCAATACGGGTTTCAGTAAGGAACTCTTGTGCCACCACGGGAACTTGACTGACAAGAGTTTCTGTGGGAATTTCTTGAACTTCTGTGACAATCTCTTCAACAGTTTCTGTGGTGACTTCCTGTGCGTCTGTCAGAAGTACTGTGGGGTCTTGAACAAATACGGCAACTCCTGGGGCCTCACTGTCCAAAGTATCCTGTGTTCCTGTAGGCACTTCACCAACAGAGGAGTCGGTGAGGATTTCACTGACTTCTGTGGGAATCTGGTCAACGAGAATATCAAAATCAACTTCATTTTCTCTTGTGAGGATCTGATCAATTGGAATTTCTGTGGGTATTTGTTCAACTCCTTCTGTGGGGAGCTGTACAAACACAGCCACTGATGAAACCTCCCCATCCACGGTTTCTGCAGGACCCTCTTGTCTCTCAGTAGGAGCTTCTGTGGGGATCTGATCACCAAAAGTTTCTGTGGGAACTTCTGGTACATCTGTGGAAACCTGATCGACTGTAGCTTCCGTGGGGACCTCAACAAATACAGCCAAACCTGGGACTTCTTCACCCTCAGAGTCTGTGGGAACTTGTACTTCTGTGGGGACTTGGTCAACTGGAATTCCTGTGGGGAACTGATCAACAATGCTTTCTGTGGGGAACTGGTCAACAATACTTTCTGTGGGGATTTCCTGTACAACTGTAGTACCCTGGTCACCAAGAATGTCTGTGGGGATATCTTGCACTTCTGTCTGTGACCGGTCAACAGGAATTTCAGTAGCGATCTGATCAACAGGCACCTCTGTGGTGATTTCGACAAATACGGCCAAGCCTGGACGTTCTTCATCCACGGGTTCTGTGGAGATGGGCACTTCTGTGTAAACCTGATCATCAAGAGTTTCTGTGGTGATGTCTTGTGCATGTATCTGATCAACAGGAGTCTCTGTGGGAACTCGCACATATACGGCCACTCCCGGGACTTCTTCAATCACGGCATCTGTGGGGATATGAACGGCAGGAGTTTCTGTGGGGATTTCTGGCACTTCTGTGGGAACTATATCGGCAGTTTCAGTACGGATCTCTGAAGGAGCTTGGCCAACACGGGTGTCTGTGGGGACTTCAAATATTTCTGCGGGAATCTCCCTGATTGGTGTCTCTGTGGGCAATTCCTTTACTACAGCTTCTGTGGCTGTCACTGTATCTTCAAAGAGAGAAAAATCTGTGGGGGCAGCACTCTCAGCCTCTCCTGTGGGCAAACCCTCTGTGGGAGCAACATAATCCAAGTCCTCAGTAGTAATGCCTTCTATGGTTGTTACGTAGTCAGCAAACCCTGTAGCTGAGGTGTCTGTGGACCTTACAGCACCTTCCTCTGTGGCCACTGCATAATCCTCCACTACGAAATCTGTGGGCGCTGCCAAGTCATAATGGGGAATTTCTGTGAGGGTTTCTCTGTCACCTTCTGCAGCAACAAAGGAATCTGTGGGCGACGCCTGACCTGCCCGGAATGAAACCTCTGTGGCAAATTCGTCAGCTGGGGCTTCTGTGGCAATTTCTGTACCGGCATCCTCTACTGGCCCTTCTGTGGGGAAACCTGGAGAAAGTTGTGCATCAGAAACCTCCTCTTGAATGCCACCTTCTGGGATTTCTGTGGCGATTTCATTCACTGCAATAGCAGTAGCGATTCTCTGATCTGGGATTTCTGTGGCAAATTCCTGGACTGCGCCTTCCGTGGGGACTTCCTGCGCTGGGATGTCTGTGGTTGGTTCTTCGAGGGGGAGGTCTTCTGTGGTGGCATCGAAGAGTGAGATGTGCAGCGGCGTCCCCTGTGCTGTGTGGTAATCGTAGGTGTGCAGCTCCAATTCTGTCGGTAAGCCTGTGTCTTGGTCCACCGCCAGTCCTGTTCTGTCCACACTGATACCAATACCAGCTTGTTCCACCCTTCCTGCACCCACGTGTTCCACCCCTCCTGTAATGTCCAGTGGTACGCCAAACTGTTGTTCCACAGGGATAAATAGGTGTGGTTCCACGTGAAAAACTGGTCCCTGTTCTTGTTCCACTACTATAAACGGCTGCTGATCCACTGGTACAAATGGCTGCTGATCCACTGGTACAAATGGCTGCTGATCCACTGGCACAAATGGCTGCAGATCCAATGGTACAAATGGCTGCTGATCCAATGGTACAAATGGCTGCTGATCCACTGGTACAAATGGCTCCTGATCCACTGGTACAAATGGCTGCAGATCCAATGGTACAAATGGCTGCTGATCCAATGGTACAAATGGTGGCTGTTCAACTGGTGACACCTGTTCAGCTGGTAGTGGTTGTTCCACTGGTACTGGCTGCTTCACTGGTACTGTTTGTTCCACTGGCGCAGTTGGCTCCAATGGCTGTTCCACTGGTATTGCTTGCTCCCTTGGTACTGGCTGTCCCACTGGTTCCTCCGGTACTGGTTGTTCCACAGGCTGATCCACTGATAATGGTAGTTCCACTGGTACTGGTAATTCCACGGGTTGTTCCGCTGGCACAGGTAGTTCCACAGGTTGTTCCACTGGTTCCATTGATACTGGCTGTTCCACTGGTTCTACTGGTACTGGCTGTTCCACTGGTTCTACTGGTACTGGCTGTTCCACTGGTTCTACTGGTACTGGCTGTTCCACTGGTTCTACTGATGCAGGCTGTTCCACTGGTTCCACTGGTACTGGCTGTTCCACTGGTTCCACAGGTACTGGCTGTTCCACTGGTTCCACTGGTACTGGCTGTTCTACTCGTTCTACTGGTACTGGCTGTTCCACTGGTTCCACTGGTACTGGCTGTTCCACTGGTTCCACTGGTACTGGCTGTTCTACTCGTTCTACTGGTGCTGGCTGTTCCACTGGTTCTACTGGTACTGGCTGTTCCACTGGTACTGGCTGTTCCACTGGTGCTGGCTGTTCCACTGGTACTGGCTGTTCCACTGGTACTGGCTGTTCTACTCGTTCTACTGGTACTGGCTGTTCCACTGGTACTAGCTGTTCCACTGGTGCTGGCTGTTCCACTGGTACTGGCTGTTCCACTGGTACTGGCTGTTCCACTGGTACCGGCTGTTCCACTGGTACTGGCTGTTCTACTCGTTCTACTGGTACTGGCTGTTCCACTGGTACTGGCTGTTCCACTGGTGCTGGCTGTTCCACTGGTACTGGCTGTTCCACTGGTTCTACTGGTACCGGCTGTTCCACTGGTTCTACTGGTACTGGCTGTTCCACTGGTTCTACTGGTACTGGCTGTTCCACTGGTTCTACTGGTACTGGCTGTTCCACTGGTGCTGGCTGTTCCAATGGTTCTACTGGTACTGGCTGTTCCACTGATACTGGCTGTTCCACTGATACTGGCTGTTCCACTGGTTCTACTGGTACTGGCTGTTCCGCTGGTTCTACTGGTACTGGCTGTTCCGCTGGTTCTACTGGTACTGGCTGTTCCACTGGTTCTACTGGTACTGGCTGTTCCACTGGTTCTATTGGTACTGGCTGTTCCACTGGTGCTGGCTGTTCCACTGGTTCTACTGGTACTGGCTGTTCCACTGATACTGGCTGTTCCACTGGTTCTACTGGTACTGGCTGTTCTGCTGGTTCTACTGGTACTGGCTGTTCCACTGGTTCTACTGGTACTGGCTGTTCCACTGGTTCTACTGGTGCTGGCTGTTCCACTGGTTCTACTGGTACTGGCTGTTCCACTGGTTCTACTGGTACTGGCTGTTCCACTGGTTCTACTGGTACTGGCTGTTCCACTGGTTCTACTGGTACTGGCTGTTCCACTGGTTCTACTGGTACTGGCTGTTCCACTGGTTCTACTGGTGCTGGCTGTTCCACTGGTTCTACTGGTACTGGCTGTTCCAATGGTTCTACTGGTACTGGCTGTTCTACTCGTTCTACTGGTACCGGCTGTTCCACTGGTTCTACTGGTACCGGCTGTTCCACTGGTTCTACTGGTACTGGCTGTTCCACTGGTTCCACTGGTGCTGGCTGTTCCACTGGTTCTACTGGTGCTGGCTGTTCCACTGGTTCCACTGGTACCGGCTGTTCCACTGGTTCTACTGGTACTGGCTGTTCCAATGGTTCTACTGGTGCTGGCTGTTCCACTGGTACTGGCTGTTCCACTGGTTCTACTGGTACTGGTTGTTCCACTGGTTCTACTGGTGCTGGCTGTTCCACTGGTCCTACTGGTGCTGGCTGTTCCACTGGTCCTACTGGTGCTGGCTGTTCCACTCGTTCTGCTGGTACTTTTTGTTCCACTCGTTCCACAGGTACTGGTTGTTCCACTGGTTCCACTGATACTGGCTGTTCCACTGGTTCCACTGATACTGGCTGTTCCACTGGTTCCACTGGTGCTGGCTGTTCCACTGGCACTGGCTGTTCCACTGGCACTGGCTGTTCCACTGGTTCCACTGGTACTGGCTGTTCCACTGGTTCTACTGGTACTGGCTGTTCCACTGGTTCTACTGGTACTGGCTGTTCCACTGGTTCTACTGGTACTGGCTGTTCCACTGGTTCTACTGGTACTGGCTGTTCCACTGGTTCTACTGGTACTGGCTGTTCCACTGGTTCTACTGGTACTGGCTGTTCCACTGGTTCTACTGGTACTGGCTGTTCCACTGGTTCCACTGGTACTGGCTGTTCCACTGGTTCTACTGGTACTGGCTGTTCCACTGGTTCCACTGATACTGGCTGTTCCACTGGTTCCACTGGTACTGGCTGTTCCACTGGTACTGGCTGTTCCACTGGTACTGGCTGTTCTACTGGTTCTACTGGTACTGGCTGTTCCACTGGTTCCACTGATACTGGCTGTTCCACTGGTTCTACTGGTACTGGCTGTTCCACTGGTTCTACTGGTACTGGCTGTTCCACTGGTTCTACTGGTACTGGCTGTTCCACTGGTTCTACTGGTACTGGCTGTTCCACTGGTTCTACTGGTACTGGCTGTTCCACTGGTACTGGTTGTTCCACTGGTTCTACTGGTACTGGCTGTTCCACTGGTTCTACTGGTACTGGCTGTTCCACTGGTACTGGTTGTTCCACTGGTCCTACTGGTACTGGTTGTTCCACTGGTCCTACTGGTACTGGTTGTTCCACTGGTTCTACTGATGGCTGTTCCACTGGTTCTACTGGTACTGGCTGTTCCACTGGCACTGGCTGTTCCACTGGTTCTACCGGTACTGGCTGTTCCACTGGTTCTACTGGTACTGGCTGTTCTACTGGTACTGGTTGTTCCACTGGTTCTACTGGTACTGGCTGTTCCACTGGTTCTACTGGTACTGGCTGTTCCACCGGTTCAGAAGGCTGGCGTTCTACATCAACCACCACATCTTGTTCTAGGTCTGTCTGGTGTTCCACGGGTTCCACTTCTGGAGGCAGTTCCACACCTACCACCCCTTCCCCTCCCCTCACCCTGCTCTCCTGGCCAATCACCTCCTCCCCTATCCCACTCACCCCCACCACAGCCCCTTCCCCACCTACCGACACTTCCTCCCCACCTACAAGCACTTCCTCCCCTACCCCACTCACTCCAACCACTGCCCCCTCCCTACCTACAGACCCCCTCTCTTCCCCACCAATAACCACTTCCTCCCTACCTACCACACCCTCTGCTTCCCCAACACCTTCCCCACCCTCCTCTGGTGCAATCCCCACCCTCCTCACGCCTACCAAACTACCCTCCTCCCCAGTTGCTACGTCTATGGGAGCAACATCTACCCCAACTTCGTCAACTCTCTCCCCTCTCCCCACTCCACCTCCCACAGCAACACTTTCCCCAACCTCATCAACTCTCCCAAATCCCTCTCCCACCACTACTCCCTCTCCCCTCTCAAACCCTCCCTCCAGAACCACTCCAGTACCCTCAACTCTCCCTCTAACCCCGTCAACTCTCTCCCCTCTCCCACCTTCCGCAACCCCCTCTCCCCTGCCAAAACCTCCACCCACAACTTCATGGAACCCTGCCACCCCTTCCTCGCCGTCAACTCTCTCCCTTCTCCCACCTTCCGCAACCCCCTCCCCCCTGCCAAAACCTCCACCCACAACTTCATGGAACCCTGCCACCCCTTCCTCGCCATCAACTCTCTCCCTTCTCCCACCTTCCACAACCCCCTCTCCCCTGCCAGAACCTCCACCCACAACCTCCTGGAACCCTGCCACCCCTTCCACGCCGCCTATGAACCCAACATCCTGGCGACAATCAGCGGAGAACCACCAGGCGCAGGTCGAGGTTCGCTGGTCAAAGATGGTGCCGTTTGGACAGAGGAAGGCCTGGCTCCGGACGCCCCTCCCGCCACGGCACACGTGAAATACCTGACATCGGGTCTCGGGGTCGCCATAGTACCCTGAGGAGAAGGACCGTGGGGGTGTTTGATGCAGTGAATGGATGGTACGACTGTGGCTGTTACTCCTATAGCCTGGTTGACTAGAAAGCCACCAAGAATGTCATGAAGCTTGCAACCACAGCAGAAGGTAAATATTCAGTAGGAACAAAATGAGAGAAATCTATAACCCACTTCTGTATCAAAATTTCATAAACTTTTTTTTCTTTTATCATACTTGTTATACTATTACTGCAGCACAATCGACAAGGAAAGCACCAAATATGTTCAGTGTCTCGGAAAGTCAGAAGGAAGGAAGAGGGACAAAGGAAGCATCAGAAGGCGAGGAAGCGAATTTCAGGTGAAGGAACACGTGTCGGACAGTCTGCTGTGGATCGGAGACAAATGCCCTGAAACGTAACTGACAAGGATACCACCCAAACATTTCCTCTAGCACTGTAGCAGAAAATACACTTATAAATTATACTATTCCCTCCCCTCTTTCCTACTGCACGAGGCTGGTTACCCACAATCGTATCCATCAACTAATCACTCACAAGACTCACCAATCCAAGCTGATCTACACTTTCGTCTTGAATCACCGCCACCATTGCGTTCCAGAAGTTGCAAAAGCCCATCTCTCTTCCGTACACTTTCTTAATTTCTACTTCCATTACGTCTGCAACCAATTTTAAAAAATGAACCTAACAGAAGCCAAGAATATGGAGTCCTTAGTGCGTCGGGAACACTAATGCATGGACAACTGGAGCATTATTGATGGTTTGTTAAAAAATTTTGTGATCCCTATTGTCACATTATAACTGCATGTATTTTCCTTCTGTATAGGCTTGCTTGGAGTGGATTACTGTGATTATCAAAATTTAATTACTGGCCAGTTAATTATCTGTCTAACCATCCATGTATCTTGTCTCTCTATTTATCTATTCATCTATCTATCTATCCCCTTCTGGTCCCTGGCATGTGAAGCTTGTTTCGGGGATGCGCCAATAGATAGGGTAGTTGACAATAATCGATCCATCTTGTCTATCAGTCTATCTGTCTACCTATCTATCTATCTATCCCCTGGCCTCACCTTGGTCTAGTCCCTTGCATGTGAAGCTTGTTTCGGGGATGCGCCAATAGATGGGGTAGTCGACTCCCGGTTCGCCAGGCACCGAGTCTCTCAGCCACTGCAGGCCTTCGTGGTGGTCGTGATGGTGGTGGTGATGGTCGTGATGGTGGTCGTCATTGCTGGGTCTTGCTTCCTGTCGCTGTTAGTTAGGGTCCGTTAGTCTACACAACAATAACCTCGAGGCTGTGGTGGTAACGTGTAGCCTAATATTAGCTGATCGGCTCGGTTCGGTTCCCAGCCTGTTCGGAGCTTTTAGTTATGATGATACGCTTCGAACTTATATTTTAAAGCGAAATGCAAACCCCCAATTTTTCTGCAATAATTTCTATAATACATAAACATGGAACAATTTGGCCTTCCTATATGGCTGCTGACTGCGTTCTTTAGTGTGGATGCAGGCTAACGTAATAACCACAGGTGTTCCATAAATGACCGTCAAAAATTTGGGATTGGCACTCCATTTTGCGATGTAAAGTTTAAGTATACGGTCCTTATATTTACCTCAGCCGTATTTTCGAGCTCAACCGGTCAGACTGGCAGACAAACAATGTGGCTTTGGGTTGGATGTGGACATATGGTAAATAATCCAGCGTCCAGAACCGAATCTTCATTTTCTGATGCATCCCTTGATAGAAAACGGTTCGGCGGTGGCTTGGAACTGCATTTATTTATCTTTTACCTGTAAATTATTCCACATGTTTAAACTTTTATGTGTTAATTATTTTCTCCTGTTCTTCAAGTCTGACCAAGTTTGATACATCCTGCCTTTGTGACTCCTCTGCACACACTGCTGATTCGTTGGACTCGGTATCCTTACAAATAATTCTCCCTCATGTATGTCTTCTTGTAGCTTGCACATTTCAATCACATCCACGGCATTCGGCATCTCTTCAGTGCGTGTGTGTGTGTGTGTGTGTGTGTGTGTGTGTGTGTGTGTGTGTGTGTGTGTGTGTGAGATACTAGGGGGAGCGTCTCTGCACATTTTCCAGTTATATTTCTTCCTTCCTCCTTAGGGGTCGCCAGAATGCCTGTATGTACTCTAAATGCGGGCTTACAAGTGACATCTATAATCTAAAACCGTCCTTTCCTAATTATTTGTACGTTTTTCTAATGACACCCAGTATCTTCACATCTACATTAATTTTCTGTTACATATGATCTTAAATAATAATAATAATAATAATAATAATAATAATAATAATAATGTAAATGTCAGCCTCATCCAAATCCATTTAAACTTTTAGCAAGATTGCCTTTTAAATTGATCTTTCCAGTGTGTTGGTGTTAGATATGAAGGAGCAATGAGTCTCCTTGGTTACTAGTCAATTCAACTCTCCAGTCTGACTACACTTGGTCATCAATTGAGCTGAAACTGGTTAGGGATCTGCCAGGTTATAACAAACGTACACTATAATTTATAGTGGGGTAAATTCAGCTTGTCCAACACACACACACACACACACACACACACACACACACACACACACACACAGAACCAAAAAAGCTCAGATGACATTTTTAACCAATAATTATATGACATTTCTTACTCAGCTATGAATAAACCAAAAATTCTGCGTAAAAAAATAAATAATAATAATAATAATAATAAGATAATTTGGATCTTGACATTACAAAGCACAAAGCAAGGAGAAAAAAAAATGCATCAAGAATCCGAAGATATCCACTTAAAGATATTCCAAACTCACGCTGAGAATAAGATGCGCAAGTGATTCTTCTGGGTGATCAATTTCTGGATTATTTTGCTTTCAGCGGTCACGTCGTCACCTAATCAGATTTCAAGAGATTAAATGAACATCTAGACTGGAGATTTTACGAATTCTAACTTGAACGAAGGGTAATTTGCTAGACTTGCTGATTTCTAACTTGCCTGCGTAACTAACTTGCTTGTAAGAAGGGCTTGTAAATTTGTATATGCCGCAGCGATTCTCCACAAACATGCAACAACACTCTTTCCAGCAGCTGTCTGTTAATTCTTCTTCTTGATTAATGTTACAATATACTGCTGGCACCGTTGGGGTTAATTCAAAATCCTGGTAACAAATTCTAGTAGTTTATTTACCCCACAACTATGCATTATTTTAGGTAACGGAGCATGATTTCTTACGTTACCCTTAAAATGGCAAGTTTTCTTCTACCCCTTATCAAAGAGAACGACATTTCCCCTGGGTGACAAAAATAAAAGTATCCGCCTAAAGATCACTAGACGAGAAAGTTACCATACCATTATTACTCCGACTCAGAATGAAAAAGGTAATTACGATGACAATGGAGGTTAGGAAATTTTTCGGAGCTCTAAGGTTACCGAGATGACCTTCTAATTAACCTAACCTTATCTAACATACTTTTTCACTTCCATTAGGCTCGAAATTGCCATCTGTCGAGTTGTAACAATTGATTAACGTTAGAATATTGTGCTAGTCACGAAGAAGTTTCCTATTATGCTGCCAAAGGACGAAAATATCCGCCTAGTTTGACGGAACGAACTAACAGTCTACCCAAACTAACCCCTAACTGGCCTAACCTAAGCTGCTTTAACAAATCTAACAAAAATAATCTAAAAATAAAGGCGTGATCACAAAATTAACTCCTTCCACCCAATTATTATTATTATTATTATTATTATTATCGGGCTGAAATGATCTGGTGGCTCCCTGGCTATACAAACATGTCTCAGTTCCCTCCCTATCCCCCAAAAGGACGATGGTGGAAAGCGGGAGGATAGCAACTTCAGCCTGCAGTACACTGGGTTTACATTCAGATGAGCCTGGGATTGCAATTACTACTACTACTACTACTACTACTAATCTCCTACTGCTACTACCACCACTACTATTACTACTACTGCTACCGCTACGCATGGCTGGCGATGAGAAGGTAAAGTAGCGGTTTTTGCTATACGGGATTTGTTTAATTCAGCGACATGCCTAAATCATGATCTTATTTCTACGATTACCTTTAAAAATACTGATCTCTTAAAATACTTAAAATACACCACTACCTTGTCCACGTCCATATGGGCCTAAAATGACACTAACAAACAAACATACAGTACAATAAAGAGGAAATAAAGGAAGAAAACTTTACATGTCACCCACATAGCATTATTATTATTATTATTACTATTATTATTATTATTATTATTATTATTATTATTACTACTACTACTACCACCACTATTATTATTATTATTATTATTATTATTATTACTACTACTACTACTACCACTATTATTATTATTATTATTATTATTATTATTATTATTTTATCACTGACCTGCACAGCATCAGAAGCGGAGGCCACGAAAGAGTGCCGTGTGGATGGTGGGAAATATAGACTTTGCTGAGGCGCCGCACCTACCCCCACCAGCGCCGCCGCCACCACCACTGCAGAGAGGGAAAGAGTTACCGGGAGTTAGAGAGAGAGAGAGAGAGAGAGAGAGAGAGAGAGAGAGAGAGAGGGAGAGAGAGAGAGAGACAGACAGAGATGATAAAGGTCGCTGGGTGGAACAGACAGAAAAAAAAAATAAATACAGTAGCTATCAAGAGTCAGACTGTAGTAATAGTTCACCTCTCTCTCTCTCTCTCTCTCTCTCTCTCAGCTAATATTCCTAAGCTGAGAAAGAATTGGTGATTTTTTGGCAAATGATTCTCTTGGATATGATGCGTCAGGGAGGAAAGTGTACTCTCCCTAACACCTCTTCCTAAGCGATTTATTTTGCTTCTCACTCCTTACTATCTTCACGTACCATTCAAATAATTCAAATAGCACCATACTCAGCATAAATAATAAACAATGATATAAACTAGCCGTATACAGGAATAATTCGCTATGGGAGAGGTGCTAGGGATACGAGTGTGAAGACGACGCAGTGGAAAGGTACATAAACTTTTGCCCCCGCCTGTACAGTGCCCTAAAAAGTCATCTCTACCCATGTAATAGATATTTTAATAGATACTTCCACAATGAATGATTTTTACGGTTCACTGTATTTTCGGAAACGTAAATATTTGAAAATGTCACGTGTCATTTATTTAAAAGTTCAAAATTTATGACGTAGTACTGGAAATAACGGTCAACGGTCGCGCGTACAGAGAGACAGAGAGAGAGAGAGAGAGAGAGAGAGTATAAAGGAAGAGGACTAAATAAAGAAAATTTTAGAGAATGTAAAGACGAAAAGGGGAAGAAAAAAGAAAATAAAGAAAATAAAGACAGGAAAAGGGGAAGAAAATAAAGAAAAAAGAAAATAAAGAAAATAAAGACAGGAAAACGGGAAGAAAATAAAGGAAAAATACAGATATTAAAATGGGAAGGAGAATAAAGAAAATAAGAAAATAAAGGCAGGAAAATATCAGGCGTAATTTAGTCTTCCAAAGTGGGTAGGATGAATAATAATAATAATAATAATAATAATAATAATAATAATAATAATAATAGTAATAATAATAATAATAATAATAATAGTAATAATAATAATAATAATAATAATAATAGTAATAATAATAATAATAATAATAATAATAATAATAATAATAATAATAATAATAATAATAATAGTAATAATAATAATAATAATAATAATAATAGTAATAATAATAATAATAATAATAATAATAATAGTAATAATAATAATAATAGTAATAATAATAATAATAATAATAATAATAATAATAGTAATAATAATAATAGTAATAATAATAATAGTAATAATAATAATAATAATAATAATAATAATGGAAAGGAAAAACGCTTAGAGTGAGAGTCAAGCTGGTTTGGGATGAGGGAGGTAAAGGGTTAACCTCACAGAACCACTCTCACTCACTTCCTTTCACTTACACGCACACGGTCATGCAGGTATACTCACATACACACATACACGTACACCCACATACTTGCGCAAGAATACATACACGTACACACACATACACGTACACCCACATACTTGCGCAAGAATACATACACGTACACACACATACACGTACACCCACATACTTGCGCAAGAATACATACACGTACACACACATACTTGCACAAGAATACATACACGTACACACACATACTTGCACAAGAATACATACACGTACACACACATACCTGCACAAGAATATAGACACAAATACACATACATATAGATATTTACACATTATTTACCTACACACACATATTCGTATACACACGTACATACATACACAAATACCAACACACATGCATACAGTTAGACGAAACACACACACATCTACATACATATACATACACACACACACACACACACACACACACACACACACACACACATTCTCGGCATTCTCCTCTATCACATCCAATACTGATCAACTCTGGAACTGTCTCTCTCAGCATTCTCCTCTATCACACACAGTCCTGATCAACTCTGGAACTGTCTCTCTCAGCATTCTCCTCTATCACATACAGTCCTGATCAACTCTGGAACTGTCTCTCTCAGCATCCTCCTCTATCACATACAGTCCTGATCAACTCTGGAACTGTCTCTCTCATCATTCTCCTCTCACAAGCAGTCCTGGTCAACTCTGGAACTGTCTCTCTCAGCAGTCTCCTCTCACACACAGTCCTGATCAACTCTGGAACTGTCTCCTTTAGCATTCTCCTCTATCACACACAGTCCTGATCAACTCTGGAACTGTCTCTCTCAACATTCTCCTCTCACAAGCAGTCCTGGTCAACTCTGGAACTGTCTCCTTTAGCTTTCTCCTCTATCACATACAGTCCTGATCAACTCTGGAACTGTCTCTCTCAACATTCTCCTCTCACAAGCAGTCCTGATCAACTCTGGAACAGTCTCTCTCAACATTCTCCTCTCACAAGCAGTCCTGGTCAACTCTGGAACTGTCTCTCTCACACCTAACCTCCAGCCTCATAAATGGAAAGTGGTCAGGCATCTCGAATTGACAGGAATTGAAAGGGATACTATTTTTGGCTTTCATCCAAAGAAAGTTGTACAAAAGGAACGTGTTTTTCAGGCCCTGTTGCTGGTGTGTCCTGCAATGGAAGAAAGATACAGAAAAAGAAAGAAATAAGAAAAGTTAATTCTCTCTCTCTCTATGTACTTTCTCTGTCACACAAAAATCGTAAACCTGAAGACACATAAAATATCTATCATACATCACGCCTTCAGATTTACACACACACACACACACACACACACACACACACACACACACTAGCCTCCCCCTCACACACGTGCCTCATGCCGGTACGCACAGGCATACTGATGTATAATCCCTCTCTCTCTCTCTCTCACCCTACACACACACACACACACACACACACACACACACACACACACACACACACACACATACCGCCAATCACAGACCTCTACCGTGGACAATTATTGGGTTGGTCAGGTCAAGTTGCCCCATTTACCGAAGTGACCCCTACCCCAAAAGAAAACTGGACCCGCATAGAAAAAGCGAGGCGGGTACGAGGTCAGATATTACTGTCTCTTTCTGAGGTTCAAAGCTCATCATCATCATCATCATCATCATCATCTTCCTAACCACAACTCCAAGTCTTGTAGCTATGATCATCATCATTATCATCATCATCATTATCATCATCATCATCTTCCTAACCACACCTCCCGGTACTGTAGTCATCACCATTATCATCATCATCTTCCTAACCACACCTCCCGGTACTGTAGTCATCATCATTATCATCATCATCATCATCATCATCATCTTCCTAACCACACCTCCCGGTACTGTAGTCATCATCATTATCATCATCATCATCTTCCTAACCACACCACCCAGTACTGTACTCATCACCATCATCATCATTATATTCCTAGCCACTCTTCCGAATACTGTCATCACTATCATCATCATCTTATCTCTCTCTCCCACTATCATCACCATCATCATCCTAACCACACTTCCTACGTTATCATCATCATCATCACCACCCTAACTCCACGTCCTAGAGTCATCACCACCACTCTAACATTATTTCCTACAATCATCACCAAAACCCTATATCCTGTCATCACCACGACCATCATCACCATCATCACCACCACCATCATCACCATCATCACCACCACCACCACAACCATCATCCTAACCTCACCACCATCACCATCACCATCATCACTACCAGCATCACCGCCACCATCCTAACACCACCACCAATCACCCCTCACAGGATATGGCGTCGGGCAACGGACAGATAGACAGATAGATACATTGCTAGACACAGATAGATACAGGCCATGGTGTGATTAAAAAAAAAAGTGAGAGAGAGAGAGAGAGAGAGTAAGCATTTTGAAACATTTTTGAATAAACCACAAAGACGGTTATTTAACGACTCCCGCTCAGCTGAAGAAAATCGTCTGGTGAAGTTATGAATGCTCCGTAACATCTTTTCCCTAGCGATTTATCCTCTAGTGAAGTTAAAAAGCTCCCTAACACCTTTTCCTAATCGATTTATCCTCTAGTGAAGTTTAAAAAGCTCCCTAACACCTTTTCCTAATCGATTTATCCTCTAGTGAAGTTTAAGAAAGCTCCCTAACACCTTTTCCCAAGTGACTTATCCTCTAGTGAAGTTAAGAAAGCTCCCTAACACTTTTTCTCAAGTGACTAATCCTCTAGTGAAGTTAAAAAGCTCCCCAACAACTTTCTCCAAGCGATTTATCCTCTAGTGAAGTTTAAGAAAGCTCCCTAACACCTTTTCCCAAGTGACTTATCCTCTAGTGAAGTTAAGAAAGCTCCCCAACTCCTTTTCCCAAGCGATTTATCCTCTAGTGAAGTAAGGAAAGCTCCCTAACACCTTTTCCCAAGCGATTTATTCTGCTTGTTACACCTTACTCTCCTGTGTTCTGTAAATTATTCCAATATCGCCTCACTTTACATACATAACGTGCCAAAAGGATATTAACCAGTCATAGCTAAAAATAAATCGCTAAGGAAGAGGTGTTAGGGAGCTGTAAATCGTCTGAAGAGGGCAAGACGGTTGGAAAAAAGTATGCCACTTCACTCCGATGACGCGGTTCTACTGTAAATCTGAAAGACCGAGGATGAGAGAGAGAGAGAGAGAGAGAGAGAGAGAGAGAGAGAGAGAGAGAGAGAGAGAGAGAGAAAATATAGACAGACAGAAATATATAGGCAGACAGGCTGACAGAAAGATAGACAGATAGGCGTAAATAAATCGATAGAGACAGGGAGAAATAGATTAATAATAGACAGAAAGGCACATAGACAGACAGACAGACAGACAGACAGATAAAAACAAAGACAGAGAAACAGATAGATAGATAGATAGACAGATAGATAGATAGACAGACGCATTTCCTCATCTCAGAGTGACTTTAAGTGAATATGATTATACTCTCCACTTACTCCTTCAATGCAAGAGACCTTTTTTAATATCATTGTAAGTTAGAAGTGATAGGAATTAACTAAGAAACATACACACTAGAAAAAAGTACACACACACACGCACACAACTAAAAAAAAAATGTACACACACACATAAAGTAAGAGAAACGTACACACACACAACTAAGAAAAACGTACACACACACACAAACTAAGAAAAGAAGAACACACACACACACACGCACCTAATCATATCCCTACACTGCTCAGTAGCCTACATGTCACTTATAAACACACACACACACACACACACACACACACCTAATCATATCCCCACACTGCTCAGTAGCCTACATGTCACTTATAAACACAAGTGTACACTCTCGCTTACACACACACACACACACACACTTCCTTCAATCCAGTCAAGTATTTCAGAGTGATTTCTTGCGCTTTTTAGACGATTTTATTCAGCTAGGAGAAATTTTGAACTGGGGGGGGTAGGTAGTCACCATTAACCCTTCACTACGAGTCGGGGGTGGTGGAGAGGGAAGCCTTCACGCGCTGGCACTGATATGACCGGTCGGCTCCACTGCCTAGTTAAATAAATGTCCCTCACTTCCTACTACTACTACTACTACAGCTACTACTACTACTACTACTAAGAATAAACGCAATATTAGGCAATCGGGCTCAATATGTTAAGTTGTACGGCCAAAAAATTGAAACAGACTCTGAAAAACTAACTGACATTTCAAAATGGACAATATTTTTAAAAACACTGGTTCCGTTGGTGTGCACGTGGCCAAGGTTTGCGTGGGTAGATTATTTTTTATTTTTTTAACGTCTACTTTAATGTTCTAGGATCCTTCAACTCCCTCCCAGCTGAATAAAATCGTCTGGTGTCTGATGAAAAAGAATACGGTACTAGAATTTTCCCGGCCATGAGAGTTAACCGCTTCAGTTCGATTATTTAAATTCGTGGTGCTACGAGACGATTTTACTCAGCTTAGGAGTCCCCTTGAGCTTCATAAAATCGTCTTGGGATAGCACGACTCAAAATAAAGGTCGCCGGACTGAAGGGGTTTAAAATTTGTCCTGCTCCCAAAGGATATCAATTTTCAATCACCGATGGAACACTCACCAACACCCTCCACTGACACCAGCATCTCCACAACTGACCCTCCCGCCCCACCTCGCCGCCTTATATACCCTCTACCCCGGCCACGCCCCCTCCTTGCCTGTTGGATTCGTCCTTGCTAACCCCCCATCCTTTCGTTTTCAGTATGCTCTGTCCCTCTCTCTCTCTCTCTCTCTAAATCCATACCTTCTCCCTCCTTTCCTTCGCCTCTCACCTCATCCCTTTCTTCTTTCCTCCTCCTACAGATCTCCTCTCCCTCTTCACCTCTCCACCTTTCCTCCATGCTCACCTCTCCTTCCTCTCTCCTTCACTTCCTCCCAGACTCTCCTTCCTTCCCTCCATCCCTCTCTCTTTCTTTATTTTCCCTCCCCTCCTCTCTCATCTCCATTTCTTCCCCGTCTCTCAACATCTCGCTTCCTTCCCTTTCTCTTTCCTTTTCCTTCCTCCTCCTCCCCTTCCCTCAACATCTTCCCTCCTTCCTTTTTCTCTCTCCTCCCCCTCCCTCAATATCTCCTTTTCCTCCTTCCCTCCTCCCTTATCTTGCCTCCCTCCCTCCAAGACCTCAACCCGCCTCTTGTCGCCATTTTGTCAGTGGGAAAAGCAAACAGTTGAACGAATTTGCCTGAAACAAAGTGGTCATGTGTCCCTCTCTCTCTCTCTCAACAAAGTGGCCATGTGTCCCCTCTCTCACTCTCTCTCTCAACAAAGTGGCCATGTGTCCCCTCTCTCACTCTCTCTCTCAACAAAGTGGCCATGTGTCCCCTCTCTCACTCTCTCTCTCAACAAAGTGGCCATGTGTCCCCTCTCTCACTCTCTCTCTCTCTCTCTCTCTCTCTCTTTTGAAAATTTCCAGGTAAGATTGCTACTTGTGGTACCGTTGAAATCTCCAAGTTATCTGCCCTGATACACACACACACACACACACACACACACACACACACACACACACACACACACACACAGAACCAATACAGTACTTGGGTAGCCATTTCCTGTGTCGCCACACACACACACACACACACACACACACACACACACACACACACCGGAACACACACGCACATACCCGCACTCAATCCCACAATCAAGGACACTTATACATGAGTCAACTGTGTAATCCCCGCTGCCAGTAATCCTTCCAGGGAACACACACAGCTAAATCCACAAGTAATCCTTCACCCCTCTGACAGGCAAGGACATCAGTATTGCTTCATAACAGTAATCCCGGTAATCCCAGTAATCCCAGCGGTAATCTTAGTAATCCCAGTAATCCTAGCAGTAATCTCAGCAATCCCAACGGTAATCTCAGTAATCCCAGTGATGCCAGTAATCCCAGCAGTAATCTCAGTAGTCCCAGCAGTAATCTCAGTAACTCCAGTGGCAGTCTCAGTAATCCCAGTAATCTCAGTAATCCCAGCGGTAATCTCAGTAATCCCAGCAGTAATCTCAGTAATCCCACCGGTAATCTCAGTAATCCCAGAAGAATCTCAGTAACCCGTGGTAATCTCAGTAATCCCAGCGGTAATCTCAGTAATCCCAGCAGTAATCCCTGTAATCCTAGTAATCCGTAGCCACTGATTTTTTTTATTCATGAGACAATTGGATTATTTTCGGTAAAGTGCTTACTGGGAGATTTATTATTATTATCATTATCATTATTATTATTATTATTATCATTATTATTATTATTATTATTATTATTATTATTATTATTTTGTATTTTTTACCTTCTTAAAATGCAATATGTGAGAATACCGCGTGCTTACTACCAGCCAGTCCAGTTCACTCGTCTTTGTCCACTCCACCCACCCACCGCAATAATAACGATAATAATAATAATAATAATAATAAGAAGAAGAAGAAGAAGAAGAAGAGGAAGTAGAAGAGGAAGAAGAAGAGGAAGTAGAAGAGGAAGAAGAAGAGGAAGAAGAAGAGGAAGAAGAAGAGGAAGAAGAAGAGGAAGAAGAAGAGGAAGTAGAAGAAGAGGAAGAAGAAGAGGAAGTAGAAGAGGAAGAAGAAGAGGAAGAAGAAGAGGAAGAAGAAGAGGAAGTAGAAGAGGAAGAAGAAGAGGAAGAAGAAGAGGAAGTAGAAGAGGAAGAAGAAGAGGAAGAAGAAGAGGAAGTAGAAGAGGAAGAAGAAGAGGAAGTAGAAGAGGAAGAAGAAGAGGAAGAAGAAGAGGAAGAAGAAGAGGAAGAAGAAGAGGAAGAAGAAGAGGAAGTAGAAGAGGAAGCAGAAGAGGAAGAAGAAGAGGAAGTAGAAGAGGAAGCAGAAGAGGAAGAAGAAGAGGAAGTAGAAGAGGAAGAAGAGGAAGAAGAAGAGGAAGTAGAAGAGGAAGAAGAACAGGAAGAAGAACAGGAAGTGGAAGAGGAAGAAGAGGAAGAAGAAAAGGAAGAAGAAGAGGAAGAAGAAGAGGAAGAAGAAGAGGAGGAAGAAGAGGAAGTAGAAGAGGAAGAAGAACAGGAAGAAGAACAGGAAGTGGAAGAGGAAGAAGAGGAAGAAGAAAAGGAAGAAGAAGAGGAAGAAGAAGAGGAGGAGAAGAGGAGGAAGAAGAGGAAGAAGAGGAAGTAGAAGAAGAGGAAGAAGAAGAGGAAGTAGAAGAGGAAGAAGAAGAGGAAGAAGAAGAGGAAGAAAGAAGAGGAAGAAGAGGAAGTAGAAGAGGAAGAGGAAGAAGAAGAAGAAGAAGAACAACAACAACAACAATAATAAGAATAATAGTACTAAAAAATAATAAAATAATAAAAATAATAATAATAATAATAATAATAATAATAATAATAACAATAAATAACAATAATAAAGAATAATAACAACACCAATAACAGATTCAAAGATAAAAATTCAAATCCTGTACGTTATTGATTGTACAGAACATCTCTGCACATGATCTGTACATGACCCAGGCTGACCCCGATTCCGCATAATTCTAAACAGCTCTGGTTGACCTCAAATGACCTTTTATGACCTTGGGAAAAATGTGTGAATCACGGCTTTCATTTACAAGCAGATTATCGCAAAAATTACTTCCCTTGACCTCACACGACGCTATTCCTTGACTGATGAGGTAATTATACGTGACCTCGATTGACCTCTGACCCGTGAATGAGGTGACGTCACTTCCTGGTATATTATTGGTAGTTCCTGAAGGTTTTAAATTTCAGGAAGTAATTCTTTTAGTGAACGGGTAAGTGAAGGCTTGATCTGAACATTCTAATTCCTCATGCCACTCAATAACAATAATAATGATAAAAATAATAATAATAATAATAATAATAATAATAATAATAGTAGTAGTAGTAGTAATAGTAGTAGCAGTGTTAGTAGCCTAGCAGTAGCAGCGGCAGTACTGGTAGTAGTAGTAGTAGTAGTAGTAGCAGTAGGAGGAGGAGGAGGAGGAGGAGCCATCATCATCATCATCATCATCCACACCCCCTTTCCCTCCCTAGGGTGGGGTGAGGTGGGGTCCAGAAAGCCAGGAAAAAAAATAACAGAATGAGATACTAACCAGAGCTTCCCCAGTTAAAAGGGTCGCACTTCCACTCACTCACCATTCAAGCCCCCGGAATCCTGGCTCAATAAATAAATAAATAATGTAAATAAATAAGTAAATGAAGTCGCCTAAGACCCCTAATCGACTTGTTTCTCTCTCTCTCTCTCTCTCTCTCTCTCTCTCTCTCTCTTTAATTTCTGACTTGAGGGATTGAAATTAATATGAATAATTTTGAAATGGGCGAAATCTAATGGAGCGAAAGAGACCCACATGGAATAGGTCTGGACTTAACTGGAAAAGACCGAAATTTTATGACATGGTCTGGAACGATTTAAAATGCACATAAAATGGACTTGAAGGACCGCCAATGACCTCCTGTGACCTAAGATGACCTGACGCGTCCCTGGGTGACCTTTGACAGTCGGGCTTCGTAAAATCGTCTGGTATAAGCTGGAATAAGAGGCTGGTGTTATCCCGACCCTGGTATAACAGCCCTCAAGCTCCTATAACCCAAATCCAGCTGGTGTTATGTGGAATAAATACCTAGAGTTGTTCCGAGCATTAGAGAGTTATGAGTACGTGGATCTAAGTGTGTGTAAATGTGTGTGTGTGTGTGTGTGTGTAAATATATCACTACATAAATACGTGTACAGTGGCTAATAACTTGTGTGTGTGTGTGTGTGTGTGTGTGTGTGTGTGTGTGTGTGTGTGTGTGTGTGTGTGTGCGCGTGTGTGTGTGCGTAAGTGTGTGTGTGTGTGTGTGTGTGTGTAAATATATCACTACATAAATACGTGTACAGTGGCTAATAACTTTGTGTGTGTGTGTGTGTGTGTGTGTGTGTGTAAATATATCACTACATAAATACGTGTACAGTGGCTAATAACTTTGTGTGTGTGTGTGTGTGTGTGTGTGTGTGTGTAAATTCACTATACAAATACATGCATAATGACCAATAACTTCGTCTGTTTGAGTGTGTTTGCGTGTGTATTTGCGTGTGTGTGTGTGTACAAACAAGGGGTGTAATCAGCTAACCTAGTTTGACCTACATGGAAGATAAAACTATGGGGGGGACGCCGGGGCTGAGAGAGAGAGTTACATAGAGTTACATAGATACACAGACCACACAGACCTTACGGTCCCTACGAGGTGGTCCGGCCTTAATCCTAATATAGTGCATAGGAGCAGAAGAAAAGGATAGCACAGCAGAAGGCTCTCTCCCCCACCCTCCAGACCCTCCGGCATTTGCCGTACAGGAAACAAGAGAGGAAGTAATACCTTGTAGGAATGAAAAACCCGAAGGAATTTTTATAGGATCGGCAGAAAGTAGTATAATATGGAAAAGGAAAATTTGGGCATACAGAGAGAGAGAGAGAGAGAGAGAGAGAGAGAGAGAGAGAGAGAGAGAGAGAGAGAGGAACATAATTTTCTCTCGCTGGGGAAGTGACCCACACCCACCCACTGCTTCCTGCAAGGGTGAAGTGGAGGGTGAAGAGTCTATCTATCTATCTATCCACCTATCTATCTAACTATCTCTCCATCCATCTATCTATCTATCTACGCCTATCCCATAAGGGGTGGCCACAAATAAATCGCCTCCACGTCGCCCCGTCCCCTGCCATTTCGCTGCCCTCCCCCCAGCCTAAATGCAAGTGGAAAATGTGTTACGGTGGCTGTGTTTGTGAGAGTGTAAAAAATAATGGGAATAAGTGAACCTCGATAAAGTGTTAAGATTCTGATAACACATGAAGGGACATCCTACACTCCTTTCACTTTGACTTGGCCCAGATTGACGTCGTTTTGCAGCTAATTCCTCACGATAGCAGAATAAGGCAGTGCTGTGGTGTACGTCCATCCCACAGCACCTCTTCTTCGTGACTAGCATCATACCCTAGCGCTAAGCCACTGCTATACCTGCGCATTCACGACAGGTCAATTTTAGGCCAAGGCAGAATAACAGTGGTATACCGAATCTCTTACATGCTCGATCTCTGGCTTCATTCACGACGCACCGTAACAAAAAGAGTCACCTATGGACAGAGATACATAGCAGGTCTCGCTACACATAGCAAGTCTCGCTACACATAGCAAGTCTCGCTACACATAGCAAGTCTCGCTACACATAGCAAGTCTCGCTCACCTTAGCAATACTGGCCAAAGGAAGAAGGTGAAAAGCAGACGAGGTGAAATATTACGCAAACTCTTGAGGCCAACTGTACATAACGTGGGAAAATCTTTTAACCACGACAGGACTGGAGGTGAAATATCAAGCGAACTTTTGTGTCTACCTGTTAATAAGTTGAGGAAATAATAATCCAACTTTTGTGCCAGACTGTAAAAGGTAGAGAAATCTTTTAATAAGGACAAGAGAGGTAGAAATGACAAGAGAAATTTTGTGACCGACTGTAAACTTGGAGGGGAAATAATACTCGAACTTCTGTGCCAACCTGTAAACTTGGTGGGAAAATGATACCCCAACTTCTGTGCCAGACTGTAAAAGGTGGAGAAGTCTTTTAATAACAAGAAAGTGAGATAACGAGAGAAATTTTGTGACCGACTGTAAATTAAGTGGGAAAATGATACTTCGACTTCTGTGCCAAACTGTAAACTTGGTGGGAAAATAATATTCCAGTTTTTGTGCCAGACTGTAAAAGGTGAGGCAATCTCTTAATCAGGACAGGTAATGATACTGGATGCTCACCTGACCCGCCTCGTCACCTCCCCCAACATTACGTAAGGGACGGTGGAGGGGGGCAGGGGAAGACCAAGGCGAGGAAGGGGAGCTGAAGGGGAGAGAGGTGAAGAGGTGAGACGGGAAAGGAAGGAGAGCATGACTGTGTGTGTGTGTGTGTGTGTGTGTGTGTGTGTGTGTGTGTGTGTGTGTGTGTGTGTGTGTGTGTGTGTGTGTTTTAATTAGGCCAAAACCAGACCTTAGGACATACATCATCGGAGTGAAGAGTATCTATCTATCCATCTATCTACCTATCTATCTCCAGACGCCTTTATTTCGCAATGGGTGGCCACAAACAAATCGCCTCCAAGTTGCCCAGTCCCCTACCATTTAGTTGCCATCCCTCCAAATTTACACCCTCCCTCTCTCATATATCTCTCCACTCCATTCCTCCATCTCATTATTCGTCTCCCCTCTTCCTCTTCCCCTCCACCTCATCCTTGGTCTCCCCCTTCTTCTTCCCACCTCACTCACCCTCTCCTCGTCAGTCTCTCATTCTCCTCTCCACATCCCATGAGTATCCTTATTACTTATACACTCAGCATCAAGGAGTATGACCCAAGGCGACCCCATCCATGACACCCAAGGTCAATGTCCATCCAATCATCATTTACCGATACATAATTCATTAACCTGGTTTTGGAGAAGAGGTAGCCATTATCGCCAAGTAGCCTAGATATTAGATGATGATGATGATGATGATGATGATGACGATGATGATGATGATGATGATGAGGAGGAGGAGGAGGAGGAGAAGGATGATGATGATGATGATGATGTTGATACGGAGGAGGAGGAGAAGACGACGGCGACGACGATGATAATGATGATGATGATGATGATGATGATGATGATGATGATGAGGAGGAGGAGGAGGATGGTGATGATGATGATGATGATGATGATAATGATGGTGATTTTGTTGTTACTCTGGTGGGAGAATTCGAGGCTGGACTGAATAATTTTTTTTTTTATATTTCTTAACAGGTAAACATTTTCATTCTTTCAGTATAAGTACGTCATGTGTGTGTGTGTGTGTGTGTGTGTGTGTGTGTGTGTGTGTGTGTGTGTGTGTGTGTGTGTGTGTGTGTGTGTGTGTGTGTGTGTGTGTGTGTGTCCACGTTCGTATGTGTGTAAGACTGACAGACATACAGACAGCGACAGACAAGCCAAAACAGACACAGACAGATAGACAGGCAGCCGAACAGAAGAGATAAGTACAAAAAAAAACAAATACGAAGCACCTTACAGGGCAAAGAAAGAAACAGGGACAGAGAAGAGACAGGAAAGGAAGGTAAGGCAACAAGAGAGCGAGGACCGAAAAATGGGTCACACACGGAGAGAAAGAGACAGACAGACAGGGATGGAGGGAGCGCTGGTGAAAGAAGGTCGAGGAGGCCAGAAGGGAGGAAGAGAAAGAGGGAGAAGGGAGGGAGGGAGGGAAAGGGAGAAGGGGAGAGAAGGAGGGAAGATTACTCGAATTCCCCGGCCTTTTCCCGCGCTAATGATCACGGAGTCGGCGTGTCATCAATGTAAACAAAAGCGGTGGGACAGTCTTGGAAGCGGTGCGGTCTTCATATACTCCCTCTAAATAAACTCCATCTTTCGCAATATCGCCCAAACCATTTTAATTTCCACCAAAAAAAAAAAAAGGATTACCCGTTTTAGATTAAATTGATGACCTGGGGATATAACAAGATCTCCATTTTTCCTGCTCATATACTCACTGTCAACAAACTCATTCTTGCGCAACGTCGTCCCAGCCATTACATTTTCAAGCCAAGTTTATCTGGTCTGGGTTTAAGTGATGTACAAACAATTTAACAACCCCGGGGATAAAAGTTTTTGCTCTCGTCATATACACACTCTCAACATACTCAATTTAACGCAATGTTGTTCAAGCCATTATATTTTCAAGCACAAAAAGTGACTCGTTTTAGGCCATATTAACGATCAAAATCTAAACTGATAACCAAGACTTAAGAACTAGGATTAGGTTAACTCTTCTTGCTCAACAGTCACTCTTAACCTCACTCTACAAAATGTCCTGATCATTTTCTTTCACGAGAACGATTTTAAGTTAATTTTAGGACGAAAGGATAAACAGGTGAACACAGAATTTAACAAAATCAACAAAGGTCTCACCTAACCTGGCAGAGATACCGTCCTTTGTGATCTGTTCATATTCTCGCTCGGTTAAACACGCCTTGTGCGAATGCTCCCCCTTCCATTATAATATTCCTGCAACTTTTACCTTTTGGGCTCACCTGTTGATGAAATTCATTAACACGACGCTCAGGTGTGAAGTGATGAGGTGAACCTTTCCTTCCTCATTGCAGTCACCGTACCCTTGTCAGTTATAGAAGCTCCCTAACACCTCTTCCTATGCGATTTATTTTACATGTTACTTGTCGGGTTATGAAAGCTACCTAACACCTCTTCCTAAGCGATTTATTTTACGTTACTTGTCGGGTTATGAAAGCTCTCTAACACCTCTTCCTATGCGATTTATTTTACATGTTACTTGTCGGGTTATGAAAGCTCCCTAACACCTCTTCCTATGCGATTTATTTTACATGTTACTTGTCGGGTTATGAAAGCTCCCTAACACCTCTTCCTATGCGATTTATTTTACATGTTACTTGTCGGGTTATGAAAGCTCCCTAACACCTCTTCCTATGCGATTTATTTTACATGTTACTTGTCGGGTTATGAAAGCTCCCTAACACCTCTTCCTATGCGATTTATTTTACATGTTACTTGTCGGGTTATGAAAGCTCCCAAACACCTCTTCCTATGCGATTTATTTTACATGTTACTTGTCGGGCTATGAAAGCTCCCTAACACCTCTTCCTATGCGATTTATTTTACATGTTACTTGTCGGGTTATGAAAGCTCCCTAACACCTCTTCCTATGCGATTTATTTTACATGTTACTTGTCGGGTTATGAAAGCTCCCTAACACCTCTTCCTATGCGATTTATTTTACATGTTACTTGTCGGGTTATGAAAGCTCCCAAACACCTCTTCCTATGCGATTTATTTTACATGTTACTTGTCGGGCTATGAAAGCTCCCTAACACCTCTTCCTATGCGATTTATTTTACATGTTACTTGTCGGGTTATGAAAGCTCCCTAACACCTCTTCCTATGCGATTTATTTTACATGTTACTTGTCGGGTTATGAAAGCTCCCTAACACCTCTTCCTATGCGATTTATTTTACATGTTACTTGTCGGGTTATGAAAGCTCCCTAAAATCTCCTCCTAAGCGATTTATTTTACTTTTTACCGGTACTCGTCGAGTTAAGTAAGCTCCCTAACACCTCTTCCTATGTGATTTATTTATTTCTCGTCGAGTTAAAAAAGCTCCCTAACACCTCTTGCTAAGCGATTTATTTTGCTTATTACACCTTGCTATCCTCTTCTGTGTCATTGAAAGCCTGTATTCTCGTCGGTTAAGAAAGGTTAAGGAACTCCCTAATACCTCTCCCTATACGATTTATTCTGCTTCTTACTCGTTCAAAAAATCGCCTGAAGGTTTTAAAAATTGCCTGAAGGCACCAAAACTACTAATAATAAGTCGCCGGATGAAAGTTGTTTGGGATTTTGGTTGGATAAAATTGCACTCGGCTGCTCTAACTGTCCATCTGTGTGTGTGTGTGTGTGTGTGTGTGTGTGTGTGTGTGTGTGTGTGTGTGTGTGTGTGTGAGAGAGAGAGAGAGAGAGAGAGAGAGAGAGAGAGAGAGAGAGAGAGAGAATCACGACCCATTAAGTCTTAATAAATAAATAAATAAACTACATTTAACCCCTTCACCCCGACGCAGGACAGAGACGCCTTCACGTGGTGGCACCTATATAACTGACCGACTCCACTGCCCG